>NW_004567120.1:17127075-17186177 GCF_000260355.1 Condylura cristata | reverse complement strand
TTTTTTTTTTTTTAATGAAAAAGAATCATAGCACACATAATGTGATGGTTAATTTTATGTACCAAATTGACTGGGCCACAGAATGCTCAGGTATTTGGTTAAACACTATACTGTGTATATCTGTATAAGTATTTCTGAGTAAGATTAACATTTGAGTGAACAGACTGAGTAAAAAACAGATTTCTCTCCTACATGTGGGTGGGCATCATTCAACAGTTCAATGCATGAACAGAACAAAAATACTGACCCTCTTAAAAGTAAGAGGAAACTCCTTCAGCTCTAACTACTGTGCTGTCTAGTCTGGACAATCACTGTTTTCCTACCTTTTGACTTGAAACGAAATACCAGCTCTTCTTGTGTCTTATGCGTGACTGGAACGTAAACCATGGGCTCTCCTGGATCTCTAGTTTACTGGCTGCACACCTTGGGAATTCCCATTCTCCATAGTTCTATGTGCAAATTCCTTGTAATAAATCAGTCTCTCTCTCTCCTGTTGAATCTATTTGGAGAACACTGACTAATACATATACCATATTATAAGTAGCTTTTCTCAAATACAATATATGTTGGAGATGTTTCAAAGCAATATAAACAGACTTACTCTATTATTTGTTAAAAGTTGTGTAGTATTCTGTATTATAGATATACTCATTTATTCAACTTGTTAATGGACAGAGTTGAGTTATTTTCAAGTATTTTAGTAAGAAATTAGTAATTCCACAGTGAATACGTATACAGACACTTTCCTCAGATTGTACATGTTTAGCCTAAATAGCAGATAAGGAGCTGCTGAATAAAATAGTACATGTATTTACAATATTTATTCATATTTTCAGATTACTCTCCAAAAGGTGATACATACTCTCCTCTTAGGGCTATGAGAATGCCTACTACCCCATCCCTTTATCATGACTGTTTTTTATCAGTCTTAGTTTTGCCACGTAATTGGTGAAAAATAACATCATGATGTCACCACTTTGCTCTCTGTAAAATATAGATCAATTTAATTACTCCATATATCTGAAGCCATGTCAGCAGTTTCTTGGAAAAATTTGAATTTAAATCCACTTTAGATGGAGATCATGCCAGCTGGTAGGCACTACAAACCTATAGCATTCTTTTTGTCTACTAGCTAGGCTCCAGTGGGCCTCTGCTTGCCTGTTTTTCAACATATCACTCAAGTATTTTCCTGTGCAGAAGAAAAACACAGTATCACTCAAGGAAAAAATGCTAACCTGGGTTCAAAAGCAAAAACCAGTAAAAAGAATCATTATTAATTTAGATTACTCATCCAAGAAGTACTTGCCTTTGAGAACAAAGCAAAACACTCTGAAAGATTAAAAACAACCCTTGTAAATAGTAACTTGCCAAATGTTATAACAGTCATACTCATTTCATTCATTGTAGCCCTGTTGGGGAAACGTGGTGAAGGATACTCTGAGTAAACAAAACGTTTAAGTTAACTTCCAAAGCTAAATATTAATCAATATCTACCAAACATGTTACCAAGTTCTAATGAAACAGTTCCAGAGTACAGTACCTCATACATCCAGCAAGTTGTAAAAGAGCCTGGCTATGTCAACCGAATCATTTCTCTCTGATGCTGAGAAAATGACAATGACTGCAATAACATGGTTGTATTTTAAAGGTCACCACGAACAAGCTAATGATAAATCACACATGACAGCACCACAACAAATCAATGATAACTGAACTAGCTTAACTTTTAAACAAACAAACAGAAGGATGGAAGAGGTGTCATTAGATGCAGCAGCCCTCTTGAAGCCAACACTGGAGGCAATGGTAATAACTTGAGGGAAAAAGCTTGCTCCACCAGTCTTTTTGTTTTGGGCCTTGACAACTGATGGTGTTAAAGTAAAGGAAGAACTGGCTATTCTCCCATTTCCTATATTAAAATATAAATGTCTGCGTTACCTCCATAGCGTACCCATGAGCTAATATTCTTTCAAAAATGTATCCCGTATCTGTCCCTCTCCAGAGCCTCTCTCACTAACCTAATCTAAATGATTAGTTTTTCCTCCATTCCTGATTAATGATTCTATTTGAAATGCTCAAGTCATCCTAGACACTATTCTAAAAAGTCAGGTATACACCATATCCTGTTAAAGATGGGATAGTTGAATTATTATGCATTTCCCTAATCAATTGACTTTGTGTTTCCAAAAAGGAGAGAAAGTAAAATGTCTCTGCAGTGACTTGCACTTGCAAGAGATGACTTGGTTTCCTAGGGAGAGAGATTACCACAGTGTCTGACCACGAAACTGCCCTTGTTGATGGTGTAAGTCCCCCTATGTCCCTAAGACTACAGTTATCAGAAAGTATTTCACTAACTGAACTCACCGTGATGAGCTTGGAAAGACAGTATCTATAGCACCACGAACTGTTCAGGCTTAACACAGTTAGTGCCTACATTTTAGCTGATCAATAAACAAGTGGTGCAAAGCACACTGCTAGGCACAAAGTAGAAGATGTAGTTCCCCTCCTGGAAGAGAGTCTATTGAGGAGACAAAATTTAGGTGAGGCTTGTTGAATAGGCTTCATGGAATTATGAGGCCTTGGCATGGAAAGGCCATGTGTGGAGGGAGAAGGCATTTATTTCAGTTTTGATTTATATTGCTTTTGGTCTGAAGACCTCACAAGACTTATAAAATGAAATAGATATAATATGCTCTTAAAAAATAAACTATTGAGGGCTCTCCCTGGTGGCGCAGCAGGTTAAAGCACAGCATTAAGAAGCCTAAGCCACTTCCGCATGAGTTCGATCCCCGCCTGCCTTGGAGGTGATCCACATGGTGTGGCAGACCTCTCCTGACCCGCCCGCTGCTCCCCTCAGCGGTGTACTTCATGGATCTGCCTATTCTGCTCCCCACCCTGTCCCTGGTGAATCCTCTCGCCCTCCGCATCTCTGGCCTGTACCCAAGCTCTGTATGAATAAATAAATAAATCTTAAAAAATATAAACTATTGAGATCCAAACACAAGTTAGAAGACTTTTTTTGAGTTTAAGTTTAGGAAACATTTCCCACTTGTTTTAATAAAAGAAATTGTCAGACTAATAATATAGTTGGAATAATAATAGTGTCTAAAATGGTTTTAGTTCTGACTTTTAAATGATTGGCATAAATAGAGAACCTAGTGGTTATGAAACCACCTGGGTCAAATCCAAACCATTTGCAAGTTTTAGATTACTCTAATTTTGATATTAGTTAAAATGATCACCTAATTCTCACCAAATGCTTAATAGTCTCAACTGCTAACTACAATCCATTAGATCAAAAGCATGATGGAACTTTTTTTTTTTTTTTTTTTAAGTTCAGAAGCAGGTGCCTGCACTGCGATAGAGAAACAGATGGAGTCTACGAACTCAAATGGCAATAGGCATAGTTTGAGAGCTTGTTGCCTTCACCAGATAAGATTGACCAAGGAGACAAGTCTATACTCTCTTCTCAGATATCTACCTGCACTCATCCTCATTCTACTGAGGACTCAGCTCAGATGTCACCTATTCAGAGATGCCTTTCTTGGCTTTTCCTAGATAAAATGACACCTTTTGCTACTTTATCCTCATCCTGCTTTATAATTATTTGAATATATATATATATATATATATAGAGAGAGAGAGAGAGAGAGAGAGTCTCTTTTTCTAACTATGAAAACTCTTCTTGTGGGCAGGGACATTTATAACTTGTTTACTGGTATTTCTTCAACTCTTAGAACATAAGAGTGGCTCATGAAATATTTGATGAATGGACAAATGTGGTAACATTATAAAAAAGTCATGCATGTCCCAAGTAGGTGCTTGGATATGTTGATAATGATTTTAGAAATGGTTTGTATTTAGGTATAAAGGCATGGCATGCCTTCCTGTACTGTCTCATTACAAGTACATGTCTTCCATGAAGACTTTCTTCTCCAGTAACTCCATTCCTTTTCTGAAATCTGAAAGCAAACCCCTCAATGTATATCTTTGTTCCATAGGCAAGACTTTTTCTTAAGTTCTTTGGGAATGACGGTGACTTCCTACCTCCCCCCTCCATGTTTTCTATTATGCCCAATACAACACAGAGAACAAAGTAGGTACTCAACAACATTGTACCACTTGTGATGAACTTCAGGTGAAGAAACTGGCAATATAATCTTTTGGAGTAAGATTTTATTGCCTGTAAGACAGCCCAATAATCAACTGACATTAGAGAAATTAATCATAAATGCTAACAAATCATTTTAACTATAAATGTAAATTTGATTCAAATGTGTTCCTTGGGCATTTGTTAATGAATAATTAACACTGGTTAATGAATAATCTAGGGATGTAGAAAAAATGAATCATAGGAGCTAAACTTTGGGGTGGGGTCAAAGGAAAATACTATTTTTCTATCAGTCTCTGCCATGGGTTTGTGTGGACTGGATATGGGCAGCCTGTAAAAACTGTTTCTTGGCCCTCCCTGGTGGCATAGCAGGTTAAAGCACAGCACTAAGAAGCTAAAGCCACTTCAGCATGAGTTTGATCCCTGTCCTGGAGGAGATCCATATGGTGCGGCAGACCTCTCCTGACCTTCCTGCTGCTCTCCACTCTGACTATTCTGCTCTCCACTCTGTCTCCGGTGAATCCTCTCACCGACTGGGCACCTCTGGATTGTACCCCAGTTCTGTATGCATAAATAAATAAATCTTTTAAAGAAATTGCTTCTTGACTTATCCTTTCCAGATTTCTTCTTCAAAGAGTTACACGTTACATTCTTTTTGGAATATGGTGTTATGAGAATTCAAGCTGAGCTCTGGAGATAGTAAATTCTCCAATCTTGGACTTGGTTCAAGGACAAAATGGCTCCCCCCCCACACACACTAATTTCAGTGGTTTCTGGGAGCCTCAAATCCCAGCCAGGGAATGCTTTGTCCCTGAGCATTTTAATGCAATCTGGGAAATGGTGTGTTCCCTAAACCCTCCTGAGATGTCTGTTGGCTCTCAGAATACCTTATATCAAGGTCATAAATACTGCCTACAAGGAATACTCTACATCTTGGTATATTTACCAACAATGAACTCTGTTGGTAGGATTGGCCAGTTATGTCCTTTCAGTGATACAACAGACCTCAAGTAGAATATTGGTTATAGCCATATTGTTTAGTATGTTCTCCTCTTATTCCTCATTTCATTGCAAAATGCACCTGATGTGTTTTGTTCTTACTCTTTTGCATGCAATAGTCTCTGGTAAACTGAGCTGGGATATGAACATTCCTTAGGCAAACCTGATTTTAATTGTAACAGTTCTCACTGCTGCTGATGGAGACCAGAATCAGCATTCCTACCACAAAATATCCATCTTCAATGACAATAACTGCTTACATTTTCAGAATTGTCACAATCAATGATTTTGCAAAAACTCTGCTTCCTTTGTCTCCTCTTTGGAGATGACTTTGGAATATTCCTTTAATGATAACAGAAGCAGCAGTGGGAAGTAAGAGGAATATCAGGTGACAAGTCAGTGGAGTCAAAAATTGAACTTATCCACAGGTCTTCAAATGAGTGTCTGTGAGTTGAACGAGTTGTATCTTTGGGCCTCAATTTCATTTGTGAAATAAAAAAGTTTGGACTAGCTAGGTTTGCAGTAAAAGTAGCAGTGAGAATTGAAAATATTCATATCTTGACTTACTGAGATCTACTGAAATCTGAATATATAATTGTGGGCATCTATAATTTTAAAAGCATCACAGGTATGTGATATGGCTAATATATTTACAAGGTTTAAGATTAAAGATTAAAGCAAGGGTTCTCAAGCTGCAATATCTATAGAAATCACATTGAGAAGACATTAAAATGCGCTCCTTTTCTGATTCAGAGATGTAGTTTAAGGTCTGAGATTCTGTTCTTCTAAGTTCTAAGGCGATACTCATGCTGAACTTTCAGTACCAAGAAGGCTAGAATATTCATGGCTCTTAGTTAGGGGGAATTTGGTCTTTCCTTAAGTAAGGTTGTCAGATAAATACATAGCTATCCCCAAGGGATATCTGGCAGTGTCTGGAGACATTTTTGGTGATCACCACTCAGGAGGGTGCTACTGGTGTCTACCGGGCCGATACCAGGGTTGCTATTCAACATCTTATAATGCACATGATAGTCTCTCCCTCCAAGTGAAGAATAATCTAGCCCCAAATGTCAATAGTGTCAAGGTTGAGATGATCTAATTTTAAAGTCTCCTCAGAAATTTACACTACTTTATGTGAGAGTTTCATATAGAATTATAATCATTGATGAATGATCAATGGTTAGTAAACCAGAATGTTCTTCCCTAATCAAAGTTCCTTATCACAGCAGGAACATTTGTGACAAACTTCTCAAGATTTCGCTCACATTTTATTTCTCGAGGAATAATAGAGCACTGAGACTCGAAGAGATGCTGTGTGTCAGAGTCAGAAGGCCCTTTAGAAGCAACTCAATCCATCACTCTAAATTCTCAGATGGAGAAATCAAAGCCCATAGACAGGGAGTGTCCTGTCCAAGCTGTGTTGTTTTAAGGAAATTCTTGACATAACTGAGGTTGTTAGTGTAATTCATTGTTTATAAAACGTCAGTAGTACTACCTGCTTCTAATTGACGACATACATTCTCAAAATAAACGGGATAAGGAGATTCATTATCCTCTCATTTGAAGATCACCCCCACTCCAACATCCAGTTCCATTCACATATTGTGAATGACTTCTCAGAAGCTAGAGATAACTCACTTACTGAATATACTCATTCTGATAGTGCAGGTTATAAAAGAGTACAATTAACTTGAATGAATGATAATAGCTTTTGAGGATTCATAATTGTTGGGCTTTGTTATGTAAGTGCTTTAAATGGAGAAACTAATCTTCCCATCCCTTATTTCAGAGATGAGCAAACTGAAGATCAGAAAGATTATATCACCTGCAAAGTTTACACAAATAGTAAATGATGGAGTCAGGATTTACGCCCAATGGTAAGATGCCTTGATCCATGCTTAAAGCTATCAAAGCTCTCCTCTGGCACATCTAGGATACCCCTTTGCTCTGAGCATTGTTAAAAGGATCTGTCTCTCCAGGATAAAGGCCATCTATAGCTTATTAGCATACAGTTGTTTCTGCCCTTTGCTTCCTTTCCTCCGCTCCTCAGCTCCTCAGCAGAAGAACTGCAAAGTAGTATGGACACTCAGGAAAAATCTTGCGATATTCAAACTCAGGAAAATCTTCAAGATTCAAAATCCAAAGGGCGGCCCTCCCTGGTGGCGCAGCGGGTTAAAGCACTGCACTGAGAATCTAAAGCCACTTCCGCATGAGTTCAATTCCCGCCTGCCCCGGAGGTGACCACATGGTGTGGCAGACCTCTCCTGACCCGCCCGCTGCTCCCCTCAGCAGTGTACTTCGTCGATCTGCCTGTTCTGCTCCCCACTCTGTCTCCGGTGAAGCCTCTCGCCGCCCCTGAGCCTCTGGCCTGTACCCCAGTTCTGTATGCACAAATAAATAAATCTTTAAAAAAAAAAAATCCAAAGGGCAGCAGTGGTCAGCTAACTGCTGAAATAGGGATAGCAAGATGTATTGTTCTAAAAAGGAATTGTGTAAATTAAAAGGGTTGGAATCAACTTGCATATTCTTAGAGGAACTTTCTGCAGACATGATGATTATAAGATTTTCTATCTCAAAGTACTTCCTAGTACTGTCTCACCACTGAGAAATGGAAGAACAAAGATGCAGTCAGAATTAACAGAAATCAGCAATTCACTGGTAAATTCTATCCCAAGGACTCAGTCATTCTCAGCCAACAGAGTTTCTCAGGATAGAAAAGTACTCCAAGGAGATAGAAGCTTGTTGATGTATGACTACAGCGAGGTCACTCCAGTCATGCTTTCTCCCCTGCATGTGACAGACTTCACCTGGCTCACAGATGCTTTTGTGTCGAACATTTGTTATCAATAACTTTCCCCCATCTTTTTTTAATTGAAGTAAAATTGACATACCACATTATATTAGTTTCAGGTGTACTGATTTGACATTTGTATACATGGTGAAACAATTACCATAATATGTCTATTTACCATCTTAGCATTTTTCAAGTCTGCAATATCATTGACTATAGTTCCCATGATATACATCATATTTACAAGACTTAGTTTATCGCTAGAGTTTGTGCCTATTCACCCATTTTGCCTTCTCCCAAGTCTTCCCCGTTCTAGTAACCACCAATCTGATCTGTTTTTCTGTTTTATTTTTGTTTACTTGTTTTGTTTTTTAGATCCCACATGTAAGTATTTGTCTTTGAGATATTTCATTTAATACTCTCCAGACCTTCCCATGTTATTACAAATGACAATACTTCATTCCTTTGTATGGCTGAGCGAATACACATACACATACTTATCACACCTTCTTTATCTACTTTAGTTGGACACTTACATAGTTCCCATAAGTTGGCTATTATAAATAATGCTGCAATGAACATTGGGGTGTATATATCTTTGTTTTTTTGATCAGTGTTTTCATTTCCTTCACATAAATACCCCAAAAAAGAATTGTATCATATCGTAGTTCTATTTTTAATTCCTTGAGGAACCCCTATACCATTATTGAGGAGTGTATGCACTATTACTTCCCTAGCAAGTAGTCCACGAGAGGTTCCTTTTCTCTACATCTTCACCAGCACTTATTATTTCTTATATATATATATATATTTCATATGGAGCTGGGGTACAGGCCAGAGATGTGGATGGTGAGAGGATTCACCAGAGACAGAGTGGGGAGCAGAACAGGCAGATCGACAAAGTACACTGCTGAGGGGAGCAGAGGGCGGGTCAGGAGAGGTATGCGTCGCCATGTGGATCCTCCCGGGCAGACGGGAATCGAACTCATGCGGAAGTGGCTTTAGTTTCTCAGTGCAGTGCTTTAACTCGCCGTGCCACCAGGGAGGGCCCTATTTCTTATATTTTTAATAATACCATCTGTCAGGAATGAGGTAATAGCTCATTCATAGCTTTAATTTACATTTCCTAATGATTAGTGATATTGCGCTTCTATTCAAAAATCTGTTGGCTATTTGCATGTCTTCTTTGGAAAAAAGGTATATTTAAATCCATTGCCCATTTTCTTATCAGAGTGTCTTTTTTTTTTTTTAATGCTATGAGTTTTTTAGATATTAACCTCTTGTCAGATATATGGTTTGCATGTATCTTCTCCATTCAATAGGTTGCCTTTTCATTTTGTTGATTATTTTCCTTTGCTCTGTAGAAACATTTAAGTTATACATAGTCCCATTTGTTTCTTTTCACATTTTTCCCCTTCAGAGTTATATCCAAAACAGCCCTACTAAGACATGTATCATGGAACTTACTTCGTATGTTTACTTCTAGAATTTTTAGGGTTTAACTTCTATTTATTTAATCCATTTTGACTTAATTTTTAAAATATGCTTCAAGATAGTGGTTCTATTCCATTCTTTTGCATGCTGTTGTCCAGTTTTTGTAATACCATTTATTTGAAGAGCCTGTCCTTTACTCATCATGTATTCCTATTTCCTTTGTTATAAATTAATTTAGCATATATGTGAACATTTACTTCTGGGCTCTTCCACTGTATCTGTTTTTGCACCAGTAATCTCTCTAGTTTTTTTTTTTTTTTTTTTCTTTCTCAAAAAATTTTTGGCTATTTAGATCTTTGTGGTTCTGATTGCTGTTCTATTTCCATGAAGAGTGCCCTTGAAATTTTGATAGCAATTGCATTTAAACTGTATATTGCTTTGGGCAATATGGATACTTTAACAATATTAATTCCTCCAATTAATGAGCCTATAATATCTTTCTATTTCCTTGTGTTTTATTCAAATTTTTTCATCATATCTTATAGTTTTTAGTGTACAAGTCTTTTACCTCCCTGGTTAAGTTTATTTCTAGATATTTTTCTAGATGCAATAATAAGCTTTTTTAATTTATCTTTTGTTATAATAATAACTTTTAAAAGCTAAGATTTCGGAAATGCAATGTGAGCTACATTTGTAAGTACTTCTGTGATCTAGAGGAACAGCTGTAAATTTTGGACTACAACAGAAAAAGCTAAGAGCAATAAGCAGAAAAACAGGGTCTTCTCAACTTAACAGGAACCTATACCATATATCCAGGAGTATTTACAAGAGGAATATTTACAATAGGGGACTTATGTTTCATAATACCGTATTAGCTCCAAGCTTCTGGCCCAGATCTGCCATAAACCAGCCTTGTGGCTTTGGGGAATTCACATTTCTAGGCCCCAGTTTCCAAAGTTGTGAAAGAAGGGGAATGAAACACATAACAGTCTTCTGGTCTCAGACTTGATGGTTTTATGGGAGTGACAGAACTGGACATTGACCCTATTTTTAGAAGGCAAACTCGGGTCTTCTACTATAGAATCAAATGTAGGCAGCACATAATAGATACTTTCTCTTGTTCCAGTACTATAGAGAAGTAGCTGACCAACTTTGAGAAAAGGAGTGGGAGGGCTGAGAGGCAGAGAGCCATGTATGCACTCTGAGAATATATTATGTGTTTTGTATTTCCCTAGATTTACACATGGCCTAAAGGCTGCTCTATGCATGTGTTGTTCCAACTTCTGTTCATTTCACTGTTTCTATGAATTGGCTTCAACCCAATTCTCTGTTTCAGTCACTAAAGTTCATATTGGTTCTTAGCTTTATGTATACTCTCCTTTCTTTTATAATGGAATTGATCTTACTCCCCAAAATGATGGCAGGAAATTTGCAAGCAGGTTATTTGCTGCTTGTTTCATTGTATTTAGTTTCTATGTGATTTCCTTTTACTTTGATCTTTACAATAGTGTCTAGTATCATTGGTCTCAAATTCTGCTCTGATTGACTGAGACTTTGTATATGTGAGGAGAGTTATAACCCATTACCTTTTGGGGGTATGTTATTAGGACTGTGACAATAAACAGGCCTTAAGTGGGGAATGAACCACAGTTGTCTAAACTTAGTCCAATGAAACTTTTCAATTATAGATGACTCTTAACATTTGCTAAAAATTAAAAGGGTCTCGCCTCACCTGAGCATATAATAAAACTATGACTGACATATTAGTGGCTTCACCTGCCCAGGAATACACAGGTAAATGTTTCAACACTGACTCTGAGGGGGGAAAGCCTTCACTTACAGCATTTGCCAATGTTATGGTAAAAATATTCTTACCATGACTGATTTTAAGCAACAGCATGATGTTGCTAAGTATGAAGTTGGAAAGAAATGAACACAATTGGCCCTTAAGAACTGGTACAAGCAAACTCCTGCATACCACTCACTGCATCTGGGCCTACAAAAACCAAAACCTCCAAACTTAGGGTCCCTAGGGCTAGCAAGGATTGGGGAGGACATTCTGCTCCCCAGGAAAGCGATCAGGGAGTAGAAAAAGGCATGGATAGAAGCAGGAATACTACAGGGGGTTCTGAGAATCCTATCTGAACTTGCAGGCTTGACAGATGCTATTCTGGTGACCTAGAGGAGTAATAACAGAACTCGTGTCTGCTTGGACGACAGAAACATTTTTTTTTTTCTTTTTTAGAGCTTGCATGGCTCTTTCTATATGGAGGAGAGAGGGGAAAGAGGTGGGAGAGGGGAGAGGTGGGAGAGGGGGAGAGGGGGGAGGGAGAGAAGGAGGGGGGGAGGGAGAGAAGGAGAGGGGGGAGGGGAGAGAGAGAGAGAGAGAGAAGAGGGGGGGGAGAGAGAGATTATATGTTTGATCTTCCACTAGCTGTGGTTTGACTAGAAAAATGATGTATATCCAGCTCTATCATGGGGAAGTGGAGAACAAACCTTAGTGTCAAAAAAACAACTCTGTCACACCTCACAGAATGTCAGGTTTTGACACTACACTAATATAAGCAACCTGAACAGAGGATGAACACCATGGCAGCACTTTAGGGCACTGTGAAATGACTACTGTCACTATGTTTTAGGTGCACTTTTTTAGACTGCTTTTGTCTTGGCCAAAAGAAAAATGAGAGTCTATGGTTTGGTTGGCTGTGAAATGAAGACGTTTGGCTTTATGTATAGTATTAGAACTACAAGGACAGCCCAAGGTTTAGAACATCAAAAGTTAGAGCTGGAAGGACTATGTAAACAAAACTTCATTGCTAAAAAAAGCAGTTTTCTCATACCTCAAGGAATGCTGGGGTTTAAGTAACCTTACAAACCCAACCTAAACAAAGGATGGCCATCTTGGTAAGGGATTAACATGTTGAAAAATGTACACTGTACTCCATTTTACACACAATTTCCTGGACAACTCACCTTGTAGACATAGTTGCTGGCTGTCCTCTCATATGTCTTGGCCAATGCAGAGAGGATTGCCAGTGGAATGGTATTAACTGAAGAACACAAATATTTAATACTACAGCTGGCATCAAAATGGTGAGACCAGGACACTAATATTAAGCTGGAGGGACACTTGGTTGCAACAAAAGACTAGAGTTGGAACATTAGAGCTGATAAAAAAAATGCCATGTACTTAAAAATCTTTAGGATGTAATTTCAGTAACATCAATGTTCTCTCTAGAATGTTTTGATGTTTTCATCAAAACTCTTTTTCTTGGACTTAAAGAGCTCAGAGCTATCTAAAATATGATTGCACCACAGGGATCACTCACCAAATTGATTGTCACACAATGTGATCCACTTTATTGGTGAAATGATCAAATACTGGTTGATAATTTAATGGACACTATAAGATTTATTAAATGTTGTGGCTATCAAATCACTAGGTTAGTTAAGGGTCCACAAATGTTTCTGAAAATTGTTTTATAGATAACTGCTAACACTTATTGAATGCTTGCTACATTTCAACTTTTACCCTTTTACAAGGGGTTTACATGTAATATACAAGGGGTTTACATGTAATATAATCCTTTCAACCACCCTTTGAAAGATGTGTTATTATAATTACATTTTCAGATGAAAAAAACAAGACAGAGAGATAAAGCCTCAGGCCTCAGGTAACAGCTGATAAATGGTAGAGCTAGGATTCAAATATTGACATGTTCAAGAATACTTATATTTAGCCATTATACTATTTTTTAATTGAAGTAATATTGGTTTACAACACTGTATATTATTCAGAAGCATAGAATCACACCTCCACAGACATATGTCACGATCTATACCCACCAACGAGGCACCTACAGCAGTTCACCATAGTCCATTTTGCCCCTCTTCACATTAATATTTTGTTCCCCCTCTCTTTCTTGTCAATTTATAGTCCCAACTCCACAGTCAGATTTCTAGGATTTGGTTTTGTCAGATGTTATTTTTTTTTGTATTCTATGCACAAGTGAAGCTTTATGGTATTTCTTTCTTCTTCTGACTTGTTTCACTTAGCACAATCCCCTACAGTTCTATCCACATGGCAGCACAAAGCAAGAGTTCATTTTCTTTTTAATAGCTAAGTTGTATTCCATTGTTGTATATATACCCCATTTTTCTAACCTACTAATTTGTTCTTGGGTACTTACATTGTTTCTACAACTTGGCTACTATAAAATAGTACTTTCCTGAACATAAGAGTCCATATATTCCTACAAATTAATGTTTTTGCATTCTTCAGGTTGATACCTAGAAGTGGAATTTTGGATAAGGTAGATCTACTTTTAACATATTGAGAAACTGCCATATTATTTTCCATAGGGGCTGGACCATGCTATTTTCCTAACAATATTTGAAGTTTCCTTTTTACCCCACATTGTTACCAACACTAGTTTTTTCCTAGTCTTTTTGATATGGGCCACTCTAAGAAGTGTGAGCTGGCATCTTATTGTGGGTGATACCATACATCCAGACTTTGAGCTTAACCACAAAGTGACAGTAATCAAAATGGCATGGTAATGAAATAAAAAACAAACAAACAGAGAACAATGTAATAGAATTGAGAATCCAGAAATAAACTTGTGCATCTATGGACAGTTAATCAACAAATGAGCCAAGAGTATAAAACGAAGACAGGGGAGCCTATTCAACAAATGGTGTAGGAAAACTAGAGAGCAGCATGCAAAGGAAAAACACAATATCACTATTTCGACATTTTACAAAAATTAACTGAAAATGGATTAATGTAATTTTACCATAGGGACAGAGTTCAATTAAAAGGTTAAAAGTTTCCTAAACTTAAAGTCATTGGATATAAGTTCTGATTTTTTATTCTGCCACTGGTTTGTGAAAGTTAGGGAAAGTTCTTCTATTTTCCCATGACCATAATATTGAAATATCAAGAGCATTTGATAAAAAATGTTGATGAGAGTGAGATTTTCAAAACAAAGTTGTAAGAATACAAGATGTTACTGTTTCTCACTCTCTTTCACAGATCCCATAAAAAAATGCTTTTACTGGTTGTATGTTTTGCAGTTTGACCCCCATTGTTCTCCTTTCAGTCTCTTCAGGAGAAAATCCTTAGAAGTTAGACTTGACAAATATCCAGCAGCGCAGTCAACTCCTTGCTTGCTCAGGCAAGATTGCTCCCCATGACACGCACCCCATGTGTTTTTGTTTAGTGTTTCCAATCTTCTGAATGAAGTAAACTCTTTCCCCTGAATACTTCATTGGGAAATTTTTCAAAATCCTTTTTTTCTTCTGTAGGGTTTATATGTTACATTGAGTTATAATCTTCCTATTTCAGTCCAGATAAGCACTGAGGAATTGTTTTCAAAAAGGCTATATTGATACCCATTCCTTACACCATCACCAGTGTTACAAGGCACTGAAATTTGTATGCACCATGAAGAAAAAGGTTCTAGTTCACAGGAAGCGTAATTTAGGTGAGCTAGGAGGAGAGATAAGGCCCCTAATAAATGGGATGATGTTTGGTTATTATTGTACAAACTAGGGAGCACTGACAGGAAATCCACACCATGACTTAAACACCAATGCTAGAAGCAGTCTTGGACCAAGGGTAAAGTATATTTTCTGTATTCCTCCTTATTCCTTTCCAATTTTGTCTCCTTCCCTGCTAGAAAGAATGATGGCTGATTCACGAGTCACCTGAGGTAGGTACAAAGTAAATTATCTAAATCAAAATAGTGTATCGAGTATTCTAAATCTGGAACAGGAATAAAATTGTAGTCTTGGGAAAACTGGAACAGCTTATGTCCTTAGTCTGAAGGTAGTCAAATCTCTCAAAAATTTGAGGATATGGATTGACAGGAAAGAATCTTACTTTGACATCATAGGGCGCCTCACAGTTGCCCAAGTCTGCAAGGGGAAATGAGACAGTCCCCTGGGCAGGGCATATAGCCAGAGTATCATCTGGGGTTTTTCTGTGGTTATTGGTACAGCATCTTTCACATAAAATTGCCATGTTGATTGCAAAAAGGAAGAACAAGTTAGCACATTAATTAACTAGAATCTTGTTTTAAATTCTGCTGTGAAGAGTAATCTTTTGTTAACTTGAATGAGATCCTAAGCTTTCATTATAGTGTTATTATTTAAAAATATTGGCTGGCCCTACTCCAAGATACAAGAGTGTTTAAATTTAAATACTCTAGAGGTAATTTAAACACATTATAATTTACTGATGGTTACTAATGACCCAAAGGAATTCCAGATTGTTTAGTTCAAACAAGTGATTAGATGATAACAGACACTGAACTATGCTAATCACATTTTAAAATTCTCTGGGCCAGGAAGAATAAGTACCTGTAAATGGGCGTGCATCTGTTTATGTATGTCTCTGAGCTGTCATTTGTGGCTGCAGTTTAAGGGTGTTGGAGAGTTGTAGCTTTTTTATGGGTCTGACCAGGTTTGAATTCCTGCCCTACTATAAACCATTCTAGCTGCATGATTTTTTGCAAGTTACTATCTCCTTTGTTAGTTCCACATGTATGATGAGATTAATGATACCATTCTCAAAGGTCTGTCAGGATTAATTAGCCAATATATGTAAAGCACAGGCATGTAATAGACTTTCAGTATGTGAGAGCTATTACAATGTATATAGATGTCTTATCTGTAGTTTTGAATTCTTGTGTGTACCCCTAGATTTATATTTTCCAGGTGTCCATATTTGACTTTGAATCCAGGTATTTTCATTGGTCTATACTTGTATATTTAGGTGGTTGGGGATATCTTTTTAATTTTTTGAATTTATTTTTATATATTTTGCATCATTGTTCATCTTTATACAACATATGCTTTCTTCTCTCAGGTGTAGTCCCTGTAAAATTCCCACTACCAGTTCACCCATGCACAATCACCATAGTCACTTGTGTTCTCCCCCCCACTGTTTTGATCCCTCTCCCTCCCCATCCCTTGCAGAATGTCTCTGATTTATAATTGCCTGTTGTTTATTATTTTTTCCTGATCCCTTATTTGGTTCCCCTATATTCCTCCTGTAAATGAAACCATGTCTATCTTTCTTGGCGTCTATGTAGTGCAGATGTCTTCGTTTGCAGTTACCTATGCATATATTGAATGATCACCTATATATGAAGAAACATGTCATATCTCCATGAATACACATAGACCACTGTGCTTTCCCAGAGTTCATGTTTTTGAGCCAGATTCAGAAGACCACCTTTAGCATGACTACTTAATTTTCAGCAATATCTTAAATTCTTTTATCTTGATTTCATTCTTATTTAGGTAACTTAAGGAGTAGAGGCAGCTTGGTTGTTTCTTCTTAGGACTGTGTGTGTGTGTGTGTACACACCAACCAATAGCTCCTTTGAGCAATTACCTATTTCTTTTCTAATGTTTCTTTCTGCTCTCACCCTAGTACCCAAGTAAAACTTCCCCTGCATTTCCTTGTTTGTCTGAATACTTAGAATTTTCACCCCACTACCATTAAGAGGAGGAACATCTGAAGAAAATGACTCAGCAGGCCTTGGCTCTAAAATGAATTCTGTGCATTCATTCAAGTGAGCTCAAATTTTGGCTCCTGTGTGTTATGCAGGTTAACATATAGGAA
Source organism: Condylura cristata (assembly GCF_000260355.1). Taxonomy (NCBI): domain Eukaryota; kingdom Metazoa; phylum Chordata; class Mammalia; order Eulipotyphla; family Talpidae; genus Condylura; species Condylura cristata. The sequence continues at coordinate 17,169,212 of NW_004567120.1, read as the reverse complement.
GGAATATGGGCAAGTTGGAGAATCTCCAGTCAAAGTGAGAGGCATGTGCTTACTTTGTAGTATGGTGTTAGATGAAGTAAAAGGTCTTTCCACCTATAAATTGTCTCATGTTGACCTGCATTGCACCTGAAAGTCTTCCATTAAGGTCCTCTGTATGGCAGAGCTTTTCCCTGGTCAGCAGACACAGCTGCAGTCAGACTTGCAGCACCTCTGTGAAATTAAAGAGTGTCAAAGGTTTTGCCACTCAGGGAACCCATAGTTATACTCTCAAGATATAGAGTCTTGAGAGCTTCTAGAACCATTCTGTAGTGGACAAACACTCCACTCACTCTGATTTCAAGTCAATAGTCCATGATGAAAGCACTGAGCACATGAAGTCCTGAGGGGGAAGGGGGACTAGGCAGACACATGCTCTCCTTTTCACATCCTCTTCCTCTCTACCTTGCACTCATCCTCACTCCTGCTAGGGGCAAAGCAGGTAAGACAGACCAGTATTAAACTGTTTTGGTTGTCCTTTTCTCGTGACTGTTTTGGCATTTTAAAATGAGGCCTGGGGACAACTTTTTATATTCTTGTCCACACTGACGCAGAATCCCTAGAGTCTGAAATTAACCACCCTTTCTCTACCTTTTACTTGTCCTAATCTCATTTCTTCCACAATGGAGCCCATCTATTTTTAGGGAGGGAACATCTTGATTAAATTAACTTGACTTAAGGTGTGGATAACTGACTTAATGCATTTATTCTTTTAAAATACATATGAATTTGAAAGAGGAACTTGTTCAAAGTAAATAACATACAAATGGTAGATTTTTAGTAGAAATCTGGAGCCCATATTACTTTCCGGGTCTCTCAAGAGATAGCAGATTGGCAATTAATGTTTCTTTTCAATGCTTGTGCTGAAATTAATTCAATTTTTCTTGCTGTTCTCTTTTATTTTTGGCAAGCCTCAAAGCTATGCATGATGGTTGAAGATGCCACAGGCTTTCTCTTGACAAAAGGGTCACTAAGCTCTATAGAAAGGAAGTGCAGTGCACTAGAGGTGGCAGGAAATCACTCCTATCTGCTGTAACTAAACAACAGAAAAAAAACCAACCTAGCCCCATTGATTCCCTTTTGATTGTTTAACCCACTTTCCAAAATGTTAAGAACTTCTTCCTCTTTCCTTCTTTTCTCTTCTCTTCTACTTCTTCAGAATGCAATTACGGACCTCATTTTTGGTGGTCTACAAAAGTACCCACATCACCAAGGGACCTTGCTACTGAGAGTAAGGCTCTAAGGTAGACTCTCTGAGGAGTATGTATTTGTATATGACATAGGTAGTTAGGTATATTGAAATAAACTGAGAAGTTATTCTTAATAATAGTGACTAATGGTAATCACAGTTAACTTTTTTTTTTTGAATGCTTGTTGTATGACTTGGCACTATATGAAGTGCTTTGCAGCATTATATTTCTGCTTTTTGGAAGGACTGCAGGGCTGTAGTTAAGAAATCGAGTGCCTAGGTTTCATATACTCATGATAACAATTATTAGCCATGTGATTTTGGGTACATTGCTTAATTTCCTTTTGCCTAGGGAGTCCTATAAGCTAGAGATAACAGTAGTATCTGTTTTATAGGGTGGTTGGGAGGATCACATAATCCATTTAAAGGGTTTAAAACAATGCCTGCTTCCATGTAATTGATCAATTGATTATCTATTGCTAACAATCTATGAACTCTGTAAGATATGTACTATTATCACTGTTAAGGTTATGAAACTGAAGGAGATAATTTAATTGGCCAATATCAAACAGAGTAGTAAGTGATAGAAATAGTGTACACACTCAGATCTGTGTGACTTTTCTTTTCTACTATCTGTCTAATATTTGACAGAGCAAAAAGCACTGATCAACATAAGAGTGAGTCCTAGCTATTTTGTTAAGTGTAATATCTTGTTGATTTTTGTAAATATTAATAAATGCTACTACCTTCTAATTCACATATATTTAAATTTTGAATTTATGTTACTTAGCATGTACTTAGGTTTTACCAAAATTTCTATACCATAATTCCTATAAACCAAACCTAAAAATTTACTTAAGCTACTAAATACAATAGCATTATGGGTAGAATTCTCAGTCTTGGATACATGAGCTATTTGTTCAACAGACATGCTCTCTATTCAGTGTGGCCAGAACAAATCTACCAATGTGAAGGGTAAATGCACTTTTGTAGGGGGTGAGGAAATGAGGGCTCATTATATGAGCAGGGATAGGAGAATAGTTGTGGGTGTTTCATGTCCCGGCTGAGCCAAAAAATCTGTCAGTTGGCCAATCAATCTTAGGAGACTGGAGGATTGATGGGATTTCAGGAATGGCTTAAGTGATGGGAAAGACCTTTTGACTGCCTGAAGGTAAAGTATTCCTAGGAGAATATATCGTTTTGGAAAATGTTCAGAGGTGGGAATGGGCTCTGCCTGCAGGGAATCTGAAGCAGGTGTGTGCCTTCCTACCTGAGGTATAACCATAAAGTGATGAATGTGACTTTTTTTGATAGAAAGATACCACAACTTTATATTCCACCCTTGTTGTCCTCTTCAAAGCAGACATCTTAGGAGTGTAGATTCTTAGTGAATCCCAATGGACCTTTGAATATTCCCCTTTGGTCTACCCTTCAGTGCCAACTGTGTTCATTTCTTTAAGACAGAAAGTGGATATAGCTAGCTGATATCTAAGAAGGGTATGAAGACAAGAATAAGACTCATGACTTACTAGTCATTACCTGTGATGATCACTTGGGATGTTGGAAAGGTGACCTTTATGCCAATAAGATAAATTGATTCATATTAGTTAAATAAAGATGGTGAGAATATCTCCAGGATATTCTTCCAGAACTAATTCACCCTTTTCCCTTCATGTTTAACTTGGGTTGATGTTGGATCATCCTGACAGAGTGTGTTTGTAAACGGAGAACTAATGGAGTTAAATGAAAAACTTTTACACTTTCTACAATCTATACAATAGACTCCATATGACAGAATGAATTCCATCTAAGTCTTACTGAACAGAAACAAAACCAAGAGAACTGTCAGAGGTTGATGCTTCACAAAATTGAATAGTCACATATTAGATGATCCAGATGTCAGAGGCAAATTGTCTAAGGACTGTTATCCTGGAAATCTGTTCAAGGAGTTTGGTAGGGACATTTAGAGTACATCAGATGCTTCAGAGAGATCAACAAGTATAACAGTAAACAAATGTCACTTAAATTAAAGAGTGAACAAAATTATAAGAAAACTATACATAATCCAGAATAGAGCTTGGGGTCAGGATCTATGGTACTCAAATGACATGGCACAGATAAATGCTGGGGCTCATGCATTGTACACTGTGAGTGTAAGTAGTGTTGCTACAGGAACTTAAAGTTAAAAGGGGTAAAAGAGATGGAGTTAAGTATGTCATGAGTCAAATATTATGCTAGTTAAAAAGTAAGGATGACTCATAATATCCCTGAAGAAAGTATTACACTCCTGGTCCATTAAATATTTGCTTGAAAACAAGTCTGAACTACAGGTTATTGTACCCATTCTCATGACAGGCTCAAAGAGGTAAAGTAACCTGTCCACGGACACACACTTGACAGAGTCAGGACTGACCATAATTTCTGCCAACTCAAAGCTCATTTCTTCATTAGTATATTAAGTCTTAATTTAAGGGTGGGTACATAGAATGGTGGTGCACAAAAAGAAGAAAGCTAGAAGACATCTTTTCTTAAAAAAAAAAGTCAACAGACGTCTTTTCTTAAAAAAAAAAAAAGTCAACAGTCTGAAGGAAGAAAACAAATAATGTGGGCAAGCAATGATACCCCAATTTGGTGCTGCCAAAGAGGAACATAGGAGGAAGAATTTAGTGTTTTGAACTTACATTATAAAACGGTGCCTGTTCACTAGATGCCAGAGACTTTACCACTTCCCACTGATGAGCAGCTTCTCTTGTCAGGTTACCTGCCCCGCTCCATAGATGTTTGATTTTTGAGTGCTATTTTAAACGGTCTGAGTGGATGGCTTCCTGTTTTCTTTGATGAAGATACTATCCTCTGTAAGAGATAGAAAAGAAAATAGGGCAATGTTTTTCTTTTCACGCAGTGCTCAAATGTCTCTGTGGTTCTTTTACTACTTTCTGAGTAAAATCATTCTATTGCCAGTCATCAGCCAAGCTAGAGTTTGGTATGCTATTTTTTAGGTTGTTCAGTTGTTTGGGTACATGAGTAGGGGTGCTCTATCTATATGTATTTCTTATTTGTTTGTGACTCATTGCAGGATAATAAACAGTATTTTGTTGGAGAGTAGAGAGCACAGTGAAAATGTCCAGTGTTTTAGGTAAAGTAGATCTCGAGTTACTAACAGCAGTGGGTTCTGTCATCTATTGCAAAGAATGGACATTGGTCAGAGGTGTCAGTGTCTCCCTGAAATGGAGGAATGGTGCCACAGTCTAAAAGTAATAAAAATATCAGGAAGGATTTTTTTCTAACTATGTTAGGCCTTTGGAAAAGGTGTGGTAAATAAAAGTTATCCAGGAGGATATTAATTCAATAAGGGATTCATATCTATAATTATGATAACTCTATAACAAAAATAATACAATTTGAAAATGGACAAATTATTTGCATAGACATTTAAAAATATATATATACAAGTGGCAATAAGCACATGAAAAATAGTAGGGTAGCTGAGGGTGTGGAGAATTTGGACTCTTCATTTATTGTTGATGACAATGTAAAATAGTGTAGCAGCTTTGGAAAACAGTCTGGCAGTTCCTCAAAAAGTTCAACATGCAGCTACTATATGAACCATTTATTCCCATTCTTAGATATATAGCCAAGGAAAAGGGAAATACATCGCCACACAAACACTTGTACACAAATATTCATAGCAGCATTATTCATACTAGCCCCCAAATGGGAGCAATGTCCATTGATAGATAAAAGAACAAGCAAAATGTAGCAGCTCCATACAATGGGATACTGTAGTGATACTTGCGATAATATGGGTGAATCTTGAAAACACAGGAGGTAAAAGTTAGAAAAAACAAATGTAGGGTGAATAGACATTTCTCCACAGAAATCATAAATGACTAACAGGTATATGGAGGATGTTCAACATCATTAATTATCAGGGGAGTGAAAGCCAAAACTACAATAAGATCATCTATTAGGATAGCTATTATTCAGAAAACAAAACTAAGGATAACAAGTGTTGGCAGGGTTATAGAAAAATTGAAACATTTTTATACTATTGGTGGGAATGTAAAATAGAGCATCACCTGTGGAAAACAGTATAAACATTCATAAAACAATTAAAAATAGAATTATCACATGAACTAACAATCCTACTTTTGGGTATAAATCCAAAATAATTGAAACCAAGTTCTTGAAGAGATATCTGCACTGCCCTGTTTACTGCAGTACTACTCATAATAGCCAAGATGAAGAAACAACCCAGAGTCTGTTGACAGATAAATGGAAGAAGTATGCAAATACTTACAATGGAATAATATTCAGTCTTATAAAAGGAGGAAATCATGTGTGAATGAAACTGGAAGACACTTTGCTAAGTGAAATAAGTCCATCATAGAAGGACAAATAATACATCATTCCACTTATAAAAGGGATCTCAAATAGTCAAATTCAGAAAGAGAACATACAATAGTTGGCAAGGGACGTGTGGGAATGGAAAGCTTTTATTGAATGAATATACAGTTTCAGTTATGCTAGATCAAGTTATAGCGATTTGCTTTAGTTAACAGTATAGTTGTTATGCAATTCAAAATGTGTTGAGTATATATCTCATGTTTTCTTACCAGGAAAAATAAAACAATAAAAAACAAAGGAACACAAATTCTGGGAGGTGTCAGAATGTCTATTACCTTGAGTATGATGACACTACCAAGGATGTTTGCATATGTCCAAACTCACATTGTACCCATTAAATATATGTAGTTCTTTGTATATCAATTATGGCTCAATAAAATATTGAAATGTTATATGAATCCACTTTGAGTATATAGAAACAAAAAATAGATTTGTGGTTTCCTAAGGATCAGAGAAAGGATTCAGAGGGGGTTGGGGATGGCTGCTAATGAATATTCTTTCTGGGGTGATGAAAATATCCTAGAATTAGACTAGTATTAAAGGTTGCGTAACTGTGAATATACTAAAACCCATTTATCTGTGCACCATAAATGAGGAAACTGCATGGTATGTAAATTATAGCTCATTTATGCCACTGGGCGTTAGGAATTCAGCTTAAGTTTTTAAATTAGTAAAGGCTGAAGATCCATCATTCAGTACAAAAATTCCCTACAAACTGTGTGGCTCTGAAAACCTCTCCAGCTTGTGTTTACCCACCTCATCCTCTACTTGAGGCCACTATCTTTAGTGTATCTGGTCTTTTCCTGAATGTATTACTGGCCTCAATCCAAAAGAGTGGATCCTTTCCTACCAGGGAACTAATTCACCAGAGACTGATAGTTTTAGTTGAATCAGATGATGGTTTATAATGTCATCATCATCAAGGTCATAAATAAGACTTTATTAAAAACTCACACATGAGGGAGCAAGTGCCAAAAATGAGAACTAGCCTGGGTACTCAAGGGAAGTTAGGAAGAGATATTAAAGGATAGTTCCATGAGTGGAGCAGAGGAGAGCATGTGATAGCTCGTGCTTGGTTGGCCTACACCAGAGCATCCAACATATAGGCTCTGAAACTTCTCCAGGAAAACTGTGAAAAACTCAGTAGTCAAGATCTCATGCTTTCTTTCTAACATCAAGGTCAGTGTGGTGGACTAAAATATTTGGATGGGGATATCCAGGCCTTGAGTTAAGCCACCTCTCAAACCAGACTTGAGGCTGGCTTATCCTATTGGCTTGCAATTTCTTTTACCTAGGCTGTCTCAAGTGTATTTAATGAGATTCAGTGAATATCATTGAATACAAACACAAGCCAACCAAACAACAAAATACCCCAAAATGCTAGAAATAGTTCTCAACATTTAGTATTGGAAAGGGACTTGAAATACAGTGATACATTGTAGACAGACAGGTAGTAGACCCTTCACATGAATATTGTTACAAAGAATGCAATTTCAGAATTTCTTTTGATATGTGGTCCAGCAATTTTTCTGCCTCATTTGACAATTTCCTCTTATGAAACCGAAATACAGCAATAGAAAGCCTCAGAGCATGTCTAAGAGAAGAACCCTGGGACTCTAGGAAAAGGCTTGATGAATTTAAAAACAGAAGTGAGTTAGAGAAAGGAATGGCTATCTTTTGCAGGTAACAAGTGACTAGTTAGTCATTACTGAAGACCTTATAAAGAGATATAAACAGGCAGACAGCACTTCAGTTCTAAGACCACAAATAAATTACCCTAGCTATGATAAAAGGTTTTCTATTGATGTGGGGAAAAAAAAAAAAAACTTAAAGTAGAAACCCTCTTGGCAATTTCTAGTTTTGTCTAAGACTTCCCTTTCTCAATTTAAGACTCTATGATTTTCTTCTGTGGTTTTATCAATGGGCCAGAGGTCTGAAAAGATTGCTTCCTTCCTGCACTTGGAACTCTGCCATCTCACTTGGTAGAATACACTTTTCATTCTAGCCTCACTTAGAGCTCAGTAAAACAAGAAACACAGGAGATAATATAGAACACACTAGTGTGACTAACTCAGAGGTGGACTAAAGTGAACATGACTGATTGTATAATCTCAGTCATGTTTTGTTGAAGGTTGGATGTCCATCCTGTAAATCACCTTGCTCTGTCCACTCAGTCTTTGAGTTGAATAAAGAGCACAGCTTGGAAATAGTGACCAGTTACGTATGACTTTGGAGAGTAATTATGGGTCCAAGAGAGTCTATTTTCCTGTTGTTGTCAACCTTATTTATGTGGCTTTAGAAAATTTATTCAGCTGAGCAAATGCCATGCCATGGTGGTAGATAGTCATCATATGAAGTTTCTGAAGGTAAAAGCTTTTGAAAATTAGAACAACAGGGTAAGGACATAAAACTCATCTTCACTGACTCTACTTCTTTCTGTAACCAATTTAAGAGTCACAGAGCAACTTTTCATCTTTGGCAAATTCACCCAGGGATATAATAGCATTATCCTCATGTCAAAGATCAATCTTTTCCAGAAGCACAATAGGCAGGTATCCTGTCCTCAAATTTGTCTTCCCTATTACCATGCTTATTATTCTGTCATCCAAGGTCTATTGGGTTAACCCTATGAAAATGCACCAGTCAAACAAGGGAGGAGAGACATATTGAGCCACTAATGATATTTTACTCCTTCGGGACAGTTCATTTGCTATTGAGCAGAAAGTAAAACATGCCCCTGAGGGACTAGAATAATGGAATGTATTGGAGAATTTGAATCAAGGAGTTGGACAGAAGGATCAAGATTAAAAAGGATGATGGTACTGAAACGACAGGTGGAAAAATGCCAAAGGCAGTCCTGCTGAATTTGAGCTCAGGAGAACCTTAGGGATAATTCTGCCCTCTCAGATCACCCAAGAGAGCCAAGACACCTGACCACAGCAAATAGCATGGTAGCAAGAGATTTGGCAACAAAAGAGATTTACTTGCAATGTGCCACCTTTCTCAGCAGTAAAAGGTAAGTGACAGCTTTTAAGAAAAAAGGGATTTGACAGATCTTGCTGTTTGTATATTATGGGTCTGGTTACCTGACAATGAGTATGGAGAGACAGGAGGGCAGAAGGAACAATAAAGTGCAGTGAGTATGAGTGGGAGGGTGGGGAAGTCAAATTCCAAGACATGCAAGGTACTTATCCAGGGCCTCTGAGAAGTACTTTGCTTTTTCCTTTGTCCTTCCTTTTTCTTGCCCCCATCTTTCTCTCCCCTTTGCTCCTATTCTCCTAGGGCTTCCTGTAGGTCTCTGTCATCTTCCCGAACTGTGTTTTCAGGATGCCAGTGGTCCACTTTAGTCTGGTGTTGCCTCTGTCCTCATTCCATTCCCAGCTGCTATCCCTCTGGACCAAAGCGGCTGCTTGCATACATTATTTTCACAAATCAAGTCATATATTGGGCCCAAAGTCTACATACACAGTGTTAATTATCAGCTCCTTAATTAATGGTGAGCAGCTGTATGCTTTGTGTTTTTTTTCCTGAACTGCCCAGAGAGCCCCGGTAGCTACCCACTGGTTTTGGGGGAGGGGGTTGGTGGGCCAAATTGATAATGGGTAACCTATAAGGATAAAATTTCTATGCTTCTTCTCATTTCCTATAACCCATCATCCCATAAAAATTTCTCAGATATAGGATACAATTTTTATATAAATTCAAGCAAAGAGAATGGGAGTGCAGAAAGATTCTTCACTTACCCAGCAGCCCCTTCGTCCTTCCTCAGTGTCAACCTCCTTTTCTCACTTTTGATACTAGGCTGGTGTAGGGGAAGGGATGTTTTTGTGCCAGAAGTTACCCTGTTATAGATTATAGGAGGTTAAAGAACCATGACTTAGGGGGAGTGGGATGCCCTATCACTATGACTCTTCTCTCCTCTTCTGGAGAATAGAGTGATACGAGCAGAAAACTTTGTCACAGGTGTTTAAAGTTGAGGCATTTCCCTTAGAATCACAGGTATTCTGCATCTTCCAGGCTCAATTAGCTTCGTTCACCCAGGAGCTCCGCTGCTACTGAAGCTCACACTTGGCAGGGACTTGAAGGAAGGAGCCAGAGAGTCTGTTGGCTTTCCTGAACTGCGAGCAAAGTACCAGTAGTGGAGCCTGGGAAAGAGGTATCAGGTCAGTGCACGAAAGTGAAGCATAGGAGGTCTTTCTGAGCATTCTCTAAATATTTCAGTTGTATCCAAGTTCTACATGTGCTACTTCAGCTTCCTGTGTACAGGGTAGATGCTTAAGAGAGGCTTATTGAAAAGGCAAATGTAGTCAGATTTTGAAGTAATTACTTAGCTTTCGCTATACCTATACATATTTCCTTTAGAGGAGATAGAGACATAGAACTTTGTTGATCTTCAGGACTTCTCAAATCACATTGTAGCTGGGCTACAACCATTATATACAGAGAGAATACTCTGTTTGGACAAAAGCAAGCACCATCTATACCATGCTGTTATGCCAGCAAGCATAGGGCAGGTTTACTCTTGCTTCAGTCAGATGGATAAAGAGAGTTCTGGAGTTTCCAGTGGATTTTATAGGCATTTACACTCTCAGGGAACCAGGCAGGGAGGCTGACAGGCAAGGAGGTGGGCACAGGCTGGGCAGGGGTCAACAGGACAAGGGGGTTGGGACGAAGGTAGGCAACTCCCAGCCCCACCACAATCTCTACACTTTCTCTCTGGGCATCATCTCATGTGCTCACCTCTCCTATAGCCATACTGCTCATCCTCTTGTAGCCATTGTCCATTGCTAAGTGACGCCACCCTTATAGCACTGGCATCTACACTCAGGTGTGCACACTTATGCATGCACCCACACTTATACCCCGCAATCAGCCATACGCACTCTGCACCACGTTCCCAAGAGTCTCCTGCATTAACCTGATCAAGGCTACAGGTGAAAGCTACAGAGGCTAGTGGCATAAAAAGGCTGATTAATTCACTTACCCTACACATGCTATAAATGACTGATGGAGTGTTTGAGTTTCAAAGAGGTGAAGTTGACTTATTGAGCTTCTCTAGTAGGACAAGGAGGAAAGTGAGAACATAACTCAAATGTACTCTTTTTTCACTAAGAAAATAACTTTCAATCCCCCTTGGTTACAATGAGATAATGGAAATTCGATTTGTTTGACACCTCTGTATATGATGACTCCAAAGATGATCAGTTCATCTTAAGCAGGAAAATGGAAGTACCATTATGGTGACTCATCAGAGGCAAGATGCCTGCCCCTAACTAAACTGTATTTCTAAGAACTTCACAGAGAATTATAACAATGTTAATTATTATAATACTTTGCATATGTTCATGATTAGATCCTGCAACGTCTCATCTCATCTCTTCTGCGTTTCCATGGTACATTTCCTTTGAATACAAGTGTCTTTTTCATTTTTATGAAATGCTAAGTACTACAATGGTTTTTTCTGCACATTCATTTTCTTTCTTGAAAACAATTTTTTTTTAAAGATTGCATTCATTGATTTATAGAAGTATGCTTTATTTTTAATGACACTGTATCCAAGTTGTTGCTAGCCAAGCCTTAATTATGTTCCGGCTTTCTGTCTTCCCCCCCCCCTCACCCCCCGCTATTTTTCTGTCTTTTTTTTTTTTTCTGTCTTGTAATTATAAATAGTGTAATGTTCAAGTTGACTGGCTTGCATTTAGGACTTTCCCCAAAGGCCCTAGTGGAGGACCTGGGGATGAGCCAGTATTTCACAAGTTTGGTTTGTACATGCACCTCAGAGGTTTCCCAAGTCTCCAGTCTGCCAAGTTGGCTTAGCAATCTCCCAAAACCACTTCTCCCACTGTGCCCTGCCCCTTGGACTTCCAGGGGATCTATTCAATTGAGCCCTTGTCTTCTAAGAAGTCCAGGTATGCTGGTATCTGAGGCGTAGCTAAATAAACCCAGCAGGGAGTGGGGAACTGCCTGTGTTCCCACCATCAGAAGAGCCATTGCCCTCATCCATCTTTCATCACAATTCCCAGCAAACATAAAGCACTTGGTTGCAGAGGAAAAGGCACATTCCCTGGACTCCTGTTCTGTGAGCACCCGAAATATGCTTAACCAACAGACACATAAACATGGATTATATAACTGGGAAATGCTAGCGGCAGTATTGCATAATGGTGGTGGTGGAGCTGGTGATAGTGTGCGCATGTATTTCAAAGCTGTGGAAGTTGAGGCAATTTTTCTAGGCCTTTTGTCTATTCCAAAACTGTAGGAAAAGACTGGCCATAACTTAAATGGAGCCCTTAGCCAGTACCCCTCTCTGTCCATGTCTGTACGCTCCCCCTCTCTCGAACTTTTGTTAAAAATGGTGAAAACCCTGTAGTAAAGCTGTGTGCATTCGTACTATTGATTTAGTAGAAGCAGAGATATAACTATCTTACATATGCTTTTCTTTCTCAGTATATCTCCTCCATCTTCCAGTGTCCTTTTCAGTCCCCTTCTGTCTGTTTTTTCCCCTCCCCTCTCTTCCATTCTTAATCTCTGAAAATATCTCTTATAGGTGAGAGAGAGAGATAGCTTTTCTGACTTTCTTTTCATTTCCAAAGAAACTAAAAATAGATCTACCATATTATCCAGCAATTCCATTTCTAGTTATCTACTTAAAAGTAGAAAACATTAATTCAAAATTATATCAACAATCCTATGTTCATTTCAGCACTAGTTGTAATAACCAAGATATGGAAACAACCTTTGTGTCCAACAAGTTAAGTGGAAAAAGAAGATATGATAAATATGCAACGTGGAGTACTACTCAGCTATTAAAAAGATGAGCCACTGCAATTTCTAACAATAAATATATGAATGGAATTGGAAGGGATTATGCTAAGTGAAATAAGTCAGGAGGAAGACAAATACTGGATTTCACTTACCTGTGGACTATAAAGAAACAAAGAAAGGAACAGACAAAACCAAACCAAAACATGCACTTGGACTGATTGCAGAACTGTGGTGTGTGGAGAAAAGGATGAAGGAATCCAATGGACTGTGGTGGAGGGCTACGAGTGCTTTGGTGGTTGGCATGGGCTAGTAATAATAATATACATTTGAAGAAGTATAAACCTGTATTCTTAAAATAAATACACTGTTGTAAGCCAATGTTGCCCCAATGAAAAACAGGTACCATGCAAATGAATACTTATGTGCAAGTGCTTTCAATATATTATCTAATTGAATTTTCATGCTAACTACAAGCTGGTATTATTCCCATTTTACAGAAGAGAAAGCAAAATTCATCAAAGTTAATCAAATGGAACCAGATATCTGGGATTTAAATCTGTCTCTGCTATGTACTAGCTAAGTGAGCTTGATCATATTGCTTACCTGTCTGTGTCCTGGCTATCATAATTTTTGTTCTAAAAAGTTACATGCCTGTATCCCACTTGCCAAGATTCTGTATTTGACTCATCTGTTAGATGTCTTAAGTACAATTTGCTAATTTGAGAGAATCAGCCCAGCTGCACCCTAGGACACTTTTCTTTCAATGGAGCTCATGCACTTAAAGATTTTGGAAAGATTAGACTGGTAGACATACCAGTCATTTTATATCTAAGTAAACAAGCAAAAAATATACCTACTTAGTGTAACAGCAATACCAGATGCTAAAAATACAGTAGTGAACAAGAAGACATGGCATCTGTTTTGTAACTATCATTTCAATAGTGGAGGCAGACACATTGATCACATTATCACACAAATAAACACAAAATTCCAACTGTGGTTAAGTGCTACATTGTATCTAATGGATAGGATCATGGTATTATAAGTGAGGGAAGCAGTGTAGAGAAGTGACGAAGCAAGAAAGATCGGGGGAAAAGGGGGGGTTAGTTCTCAGAAAGAGAAAAGGAACTTGCTAGAAAATGAAATAGCTTTCATCTTATAGCAGAAGGGAGTGGGACAAATAGAAGAACTGGAGGAAGGTGAGAGTAGCCAGAGTAGGTGGAATAAGCAGTATGTGGCAGGCTATGGTCAATATATCAGGCTATCAGGCACTGTGTTTGGGCACTCAGGCATCTGACACTCTTCTATCGTACTATACAGGGCAGTGCTGGCGTATCAAAGATTTGCAGGGCATTTTCCATCATGTTGCTACCATAATGTGTTCTCATAACATCACTTATATCATTTATTCTAACTTACAGTTTTAGGATATATGGTAATCTAATGCATTCTCAGCACCATGAAAATGTCTATTTTCAGAGTTTGCCATGGGAAGTTTTCAAATAGTAAAGGGGGAAATAGAGTTTTGTATACATAAAGGAGGAATTTATACTGTTGCTAGCCATCTTTCTCATAGACTCTTAGCCATTTTCTGATCTCTTTTCTGTTCCTCTAAACGTTACCACTTTCTAGGGTTCTGCTCAGGTGGTGGTGCCAAGGTAGAGTTGCCAGCAACAGGAACTTCAATTAGTTGGGGTAGGGACTAGAACTGTAAGGAGCAGGAAGAACCAGGTGAGGAGGGCAAGTCTGTTCTTAGAGCTCACCCAGAGGGTCCAAAGCTGAGCATGGCAAGCTTATGGGTGCATGCAGGGCCACAAATAGGAGACAGTTCCAAGAAGGTCTACGAGCCAGGTATGCAAAGGAACTGTCCTCAGAAGTGAAGAGCAAGGGCAGGAGTGAAGTGAGAGGGCTCAAGGCAATTGCTTCAAATGAGGCCCTGAGGTCTACCACTCGTTTCTTTTGGCTGCTTGCCACACAGTGTGTGGGTGAGTTGGCCCAGTATAATGGCATGGGGCCGGGACTTCCCCCGGTTTGCCCAGTAGAGAAGTTGTGACCTGCTTGCAGGCATTCTTGAGGTGGGAGACTGGTTCCCCCCAGCACTGTGCCAATCCTCAGCCTTTCTCTTACACCAGCTCCTGGAACAGGCCTCTGTGGAACTGAGTTTCAGCAAATCCTCTTCCCCTAATTTGTGGTTTCACATAAGTGCATGGGACCATAGAGAGGATCAGACAGTCAGCGCTTAACCAAGAGTGCTGGACCCATCTACTCTCTATGTAGGCATGGTTATTAGAGTAGAGAAGTCAAAGAGGTCTACAATTTCTTGAACTGTTAACGGGCCCAGCAAGATCTCCAAAGCACTAAGCAAAATATGACGTAAATCAAGAAGCAGTAGTGGTCAGTAGCTAGTGTGTGAAATTAAAGATATACAGAACTGAAATAAAATCCCAGTTCTGCCATGTGATGCTTGTGTGGTACTAGATCAGTCATTCAACCTTCCTGTGCCTCAATTTCCACAGTTGGAAAATGTAGGTATTAATATTTGTCACATAAGGTTGTAGAACAGTTTAGATGAGTGTGTGTGTGTGTGTGTGTGTGTGTGTGTGTTTAGCACTATGCCTAGCATAAAGTAAACATTCAATAATTGGTGGTGGTTATTTTTATGGGGCAGAAAGCTCAATGTGATCAGCTACCTGAATATTCTTTACCAGTGCTTAACATCTACAGGAGTTAAGATGGTCATTAGTAAAGTAGAAAAGTGGCAAGGATAGATATTGTCATTGCGTGGTTCGGTTAAAGATGTGTTCTAGGTGCAGAAAAGTTCTGAATGGGCAGTCAGTGGTAGTGACTTGGGAAAATCAATCATGTTGCTATACAACATGTGCTAGCAGAGATGTAGTCTGATAGCCCTTGGCAGTGGCCAATGTCTGCCTTATTGGGAGCTAGCTCCTGGGTTTGGCTGGGCAAAATATAAATGGATTGATCAGGAATAGGAACACCCAGAAGTTGAATGTAGCCTTTGTCTAGGAAGAACTAAGATGGTCAAGTCTGGAGATCAGTGCGAAGATAGACACAGGTTGCAGAGCCAAGGACAAGAGGCAGATATCCATAGGGACCCGAACTGAGTGAATGAGGAGCCAGAACAGAAGCAAAGAATTTAAGTTCAAGGTGATTGCCATGAAAAGGGCCCTGAGGGCTGGAATTTGGCTTTGCTGGCTGCCAGCTAATAGTATGTGGGTAGGTTGGCTTGAGTTGTTTGGTATGGGTTGGAGCAGACAGTCATTAAAATCCTGTTAGATATATATAACTTCTACTTTACAAGGAAGGAAACCAAGAGGTAAAGATGCCAAGCAATTAGTCTTATGCCACGTGGGTCATCACTAGCAAGTATGGAAATGTGTGACTGAACCCTAAGAGGGCAGTTGAAGTAAAAACAAAACAAAATAAAAAGAAGCAGTTTCCTCATGAGAATGGAATGGGAGCAGAAGCTACAAGCACATGAGAAAGTCAGCAGTTGCTATACCTTCTGAGATTTTTGATTAGGTTTGCCATATCGTGAAGGATGCAGTATGACCTAGAGGTTAAGGAATACATTTGGAGTCAGATTGCTTGGGTTCAAAATCTAGTTCTGCCACTAATCAGTTATGTGGACTGGAGCAAATGTTTAGCCTCTAAGTCCCACAGTTTTCTCATCTGTAAAACAAGCAACTAATATTACTTACCACTCTATGTTGTGCGTAGCTAGTTAATGCCAATTTAGCACTTAAAAAAGTGACTCATAATAAACACTAATTTTTAGATATTTATATGAATATTAAAGTATTGCAAGGATTTATAATGCACATAAACATATTTCACACAATGTCTGCACATAGTAAGTACTCAATAGATTAATTACTTTTATTACTATAAATATTCTACCTCAATTAAAATGATGTAAGCATTGGTCTCAGAAGAAATGAAGCAACTGCAAAATCCATGGTGGAGAGAGCTTTATGCTCAAAATCTGAGAGGAACCAATTCTTCCCCTGATTCTTCTCTGTGATACACTATATATATGTATGTATGTATATGTATATACATATATACATGTATGTGTGTGTGTGTATTTACATCATTCTTCATTTTGTACATTTTCTCATCTCAGTTGTAATCCCCATGGACTTCACAGCATCACTTCACCCATGTGCCATCGCCATAGTCCCATGTGCTCTTCCTGCCCCCTTTTTGATCCTGTTCCCCTCTCCTCCCCTGTAGAATGTCTCTGGTTTATAATTGTTAATTGATGTTAATTTTTACTTTATTACCATTACTTTTTTTTTTCCTGGCCCCTTACAGGAAGAGTCTGACACATTTTTTAATTGCAAAAAGGTGGGCTGTCCTAGGAGATGAAGTGCTTTCCTCATTGTAGGCACTAAAGCATAGGCTTGTTAACTGTTAGGCAGGGCGGCTGTATGGTGAACTGACAATAATGACAATTATCAGTGATATAGGTACTCATATTATGCTCCTTGAAGATAAGGAAATTGAGGTACAAAGCAGTCAAGCTTTTTGTCATGATCCCATAGTCAGTATGTGGTAGAGGTCCCATGTAACTCCCTGGTATTCTGATGTGACACATAGTGGATTCTGGGAGACACAGAAATTATAACAAATAAGATTACTGGTTCCTGTTTCCTTTTTTCCAAGATGAAGGGAAATGGTGGTGGGTACTGATTAAAGGATTTAAAAGCAAAACTAATAATAAAAAATAAAAGACAGTGAGGCTAGTAGTAATCAAAAGACAAAGTTGATGATCTCACCATTTTGGTGGGCAGCTTCAGAAACTTGAATCTAACGTCATGGAATCACAAGTACTTTACTCTTTCAGGAGTCCTCAGGGGACCTCAGAATCATAACTGGTGCAGAACTGGTGATTGGACACACAAGTGCCTGCACAAAATTTTTCCGCCTATTCCAGGTGCAGGAAGCTAACTCGAATTTCACTTACTATAGTGGATCTATTTCAGTAGTCTTCATTTTGATCTCATGCCAGAATTGTGTTCATGGCAGAAGGAGAAAGGAAGAGAGAGGATTCCTGGCATGTTTGGAAACCGGAATAAACAACCATATTTATTCACTCAGTAAATTTGATTACTTGGCTGGAAAAACAATTTGAAGTCAGACAGTAGCAAGAATTGAAGAAAGTCAGTAAGAAGGACTTGATTATAGAGGGCTTTGATACAGAAGTCTCTCAAAAAACAAAAGCCCAGGACCAGACAGTTTCACTAGTTACTTCTACCAACTACAAACGCAAACTGATACCTATACCTCTCAAACTCTTCTAAAAGATTGAGAAACAGGGAATACTTCCAAACACATTTTTATGAAGCTAACAATACCCTGATACCAAAATCAGACAAAAATATCACACAAAAAAAAACCACAGATGAATTTCCCTAACGCATATAGATACAAAAATCTGCAACAAAACTTTAGCAAAGCACATTCTACAATACATTAAAAGGATCATACACCATGACCAAGTAGGATTTACTGCAGAGACATAAGGGTAGTTTATCATTAAAAATCAATTATTGATGGCCCTCCCTGGTGGCGCAGCAGGTTAAAGCGCTGCACTGAGAAGCTAAAGCCACTTCCGCATGAGTTCGATTCCCGCCTGACCCGGAGGTGACCACATGGCGTGGCAGACCTCTCCTGACCCGCCCCCAGCTCCCCTCAGCAGTGTACTTTGTCGATCTGCCTGTTCTGCTCCCCACTCTGGTAAAGCCTCTCGCCACCCCTGAGCCTCTGGCCTGTACCTCAGTTCTGTATGTACAAATAAATAAAATCTTTTAAAAAATCAATCAGTGAAATTCACCACATCAATAAATAGAAAAATAAAAAAAAATATGATCATATCAGTAAAAGCAGAGAAAGTATTTGGTAAGATTCAACATTCATTTATGATAAAAATTTTCAAAAATTGGTGCCATATGGAAAATACTTCAATCTAGTAAAGTTGTGAAAAACAGGTAAGAAAATGGTGAGGGAATAAAAACTTTTTCTCTAAGATCAGATATAAGACAAGGATGTTCACTTTCACCACTATTACCCAGCATAGTATTACAAGTCCTAGCTTTAACAATCAGACAAGAAAAATATATAAAATAAATCCAAATTAGGAAAGAAGTTAAGCTATCATTATTCAAAGATGACATGATATATTTCAGAAAATTCTAAAAACTCCACTAAATGAAATCAGTACAGTGAGGTGGTATATTATAAAATCAACTTAGAAAAATCAGTTGTATCCCTACTTGTAAACAATGAGCTAGAAGAGGAATAATGTAAGAAAACAATCCCATTTGCCACCATATAAAATATAATTAAATATCTAGGAGCAAAATTAACAAAAGCTATGAGGGCCCCCTAAAATGAAAACTAAGAGACATTGTTAAAAATATAGAAGTCATGGATCCTCCTTGGTGGCACAACAGGTAAAGCACAGCACTATGAAGCTATCACAACCACTGCAGCACAAGTTTGATCCCCAGCCAGAGAGGTGACCCACATGGCATGGCAGACCTCTCCTAACCTGCCTGCTGCTCCCCTCTGCAGTGTATTTCAATCTGTCTGCCTTTTGTGTTCCTCACTCTGTCTCTGGTGAATCCTCTCACCCCTCACTTCTGGCCTGTGCCCTTGTTCTGTATGCATAATAAATAAATCTTAAAAAAAATAGAAGTCACAAAGAAATGTAAAGATATTGCATACTCATGGATTGGAAGAACTAACAGGATGAAAATGACCATCTTAATTAATGCAGAGTTATTGCAAGTCCTATCAAAATTGCAATGACAACTTCTAAAAAAGAGAATATTACTGAAATTCATATGGATCCACAAAAGGCACTGAATAGCCAAAGCAATCCTGACAAAAAAAAATAGGAAAGATGGCATCACTGGCCTAGACTTCGAACTGCACTATAAAGTTATACTAATCAAAACAGCAAGGTACTGGAATAAAAAAAAACACACACACACACAGAGACCAGTGGAATAGAACTGAGAACACAGAAATAAACCCACATTTACATGGGCATTTAACCTATATAAAAAGAAAGGAGCCAAAATTATGCATTGGAGAAAGGAATGTCTCTTCAATAAGTGATATTGGCAAAATTGGACAGCTAGTGCAAAAAAGAATGAAACTAGACCAATATCCACACAGTGTATAAATATTAACTCAAAATGGAGTAAAGATGTAGAAGACCTGCAAATATAAAATACATAGAAGAAAACAGGCAAAACACTTCATAACAATTTCAGTGGCGTCATTGTAGATTTGTCTCTGACAGCAAGAGAAACGAGATCATAAGCACATGGACCACATCAAACTAGTCACCCCTTATAGAAAATAGTCTAGAGGTTCCTCAAAATATTAAAAATAGATATACTATATATTCCAACCATTCTACTCCAGGGTATCTACCTGAAAAATGCAAAAACACTAATTTGGAGAATAAATGCACTCCTATGTTCACTGCAGCACTATTTACAATAGCCGAGTTATAGAAACAGCCTAAGTACCCACAGGCAGAAGAATGGATTAAGATATGGCATAGAGGCCCTCCCTGGTGGCGCAGCGGGTTAAAGCACTGCACAGAGAAGCTAAAGTCACTTCCGCATGAGTTCGATTCCCGCCTGCCCCGGGAGGAGACCACATGGTGTGGCAGACCTCTCCTGGCCCGCCCGTTGCTCCCCTCAGCAGTGTACTTCGTAGATCTGCCTGTTCTGCTCCCCACTCTGTCTCTGGTGAATCCTCTCACCCTCCGCATCTCTGGCCTGTATCCCAGTTCTATATGAATAAATAAATAAATCTTTAAAAAAAAAAAGATATGGCATAGATACTCAATGGAATACTACTCAGCTGTGAAAAAGGATGAAATTTGCCTGTTGTGACAACATAGATGGAACTGGAAGGGATAATGCTAAGCACAATAAATCAGAAGCAAAATGACAAATGCTGTATGGTTTCACTTATGTGTAGAGAAACAAATATAGGGTCAGACAAAGGCAAACAAGTAACTATAGAATTGAAGCTAGCAAAGAGTGGACAGAGTTACTAGACAACAAAGATGTCCCAACTGACTGTGATGGAAAGCTACGTGTGTTTTGGTGGTGGTTATAGTGTGGTAACATTATCTGAAGGGGTGTGATTCCAATCCTCTGAATCATGTTGCAAACCAACATTACTTCGGTTAGTGTTGATTATTTGAGTAAGAGAATGACATCAAAATACTCAAAGAAGAATCTTACTGACCTATGCACACTACATTGGAGGAAGGTGAGAAATAAGTTTAAAGAGGAGATTTGAAGACAGGGGAGGTTGTACAATAGTTCAGCCTCAAGGGAACTAGATGTAGGACTATATGGAAAGGGATAAAAACCACAGGAAGAGAGCTGGTAAGAATGGATAAAAAAAATAAAATAATCAGGGCCTCCCTGGTAGTGCAGCACTATCAGGCTACTGCCAGCCACTGTGACATGGGTTCCATGGGTTCAACATGGGAGCTCACCCACATGGCACAGCAGACCTCTCCTGTCTCACCTGCTGCTCCATTCAGCAGTGTATTTCAATATATCTGCCTGTACTACTCCCCACTCTGTCTCTAGTGAATCCTCTTACCTCCTGTACCTCTGGCTATACCTCAGTTCTTGTATTCATAAATAAATAAATCTTAAAAAAACAAAAGAATCAGTTTACTTACCTGTGGAATATAGAAAAAAAAGGGTCAAAGACAAACTTTAAAACCAACTCTTGAGGCTCATAGAATTGAAGAATCCAGAAGAAGAGGAAGAGGTATCCAAGGTGGAGAGGGAGCACAGTGGGCTATGGTGAAGGACTATGGGTTCTTTGATGGTGGGTGCACTTCTGTGGCCACATGTACGGGGGTGAATTCTAAACTTCTGAAACACTAACCAGGTTGTAAAATCAAGAAAATTAAAATCAAGAAAAGAGTTGAGACAGACATATTATCTAATTCTGGCAATCGTGAGCTTAGAAACTGATGATATAGCTTATGTGAATCTGTCTTGTTGACTATCAGAGAAAATGAAATCTGGTGTCACTAACATAGATGGTTTAGAATAATATATATATATATATATATATATATAATGAAGGGCTATATATATGTGTGTATATAGTCCTTCATTTTTGGCACAAAGGTTCAAAAGTTCTTGGAATTAACAGTAATTGGAGTGTCTTTGTTAGATGATTAACTGGGGAGGTGGACTAGATAGTTTTGGGATATGGACAGGTGATAAGAAACACCAGCTATGTGCCTGAAGTTTTGTAAGTTTCAGTCCCCTCCCCTTATCTTCAATGAGGGAAAGAGGTCTGGAGATTGATTCTGAAGTCCCATATAAAACTTGGAAATAGAAAGTTCAGAGATATATTCTAACACAATTATATACTAGGAAGGTGGCATGCTCAGATTCCACAAGGAGATGGCATGGAATCTCTGTGTCATGCCTTTATCTAAGGCCTAGCCTTATATAATCAAGTGGGAATAAAGAATAGAAGGTATCCATGTGGCAAGAGAAGAAGTAATTTCCTTTTCATTCACATTTAACATAATTTTGTACATGGAAAGCTGTAATATTCACATATTAAAGCTCATAAATGATTTCAGTCCAGTTGCAGGATACAAGATTAATGTACAAAATCAATTGCACTTCTACATCTTAGCAATGGTGAATAGGAAATTAAATTACAAAAAAACACAATTTATTATAACATAAAAATATTCAATGCTTTATGATAAAGTTCACAAAAGATACACTCAATTTGCACTCTGAAAACCACAAAATGTCACTGAGAGAAATTAAAGACCTAAATAATTAAAGAAATATACTTTGTTCTCTAGGTTAGAAGACTCAGCATTTTTAAGATGTCAATCCTCCCTAAATTGATCTATGGATCCAACACATTCCCAACGAAACCCCTAGCACTCTTCCTGAAATAATTGATAACCTGATTCTAAAAATTCTTATGGGAATTCAAACCTCCTAGACTAGCTAAAACAACTTTTTATAAAGAATAACAAAGTCGAGAAACTAACACTGTCCGGTTTCAAGTCTTATAAAGGTAGTGTAATCAAGACTGTGGTATTGGCATAAAGATGAACATTAAATTAATGTAACAGAATGGTGAGTCTAGAAATAGACACATATATGGACAACCCATTTTTGACAAAGGTACAAAAGCAGTTTGCTGGCAGATAGAGAACATTTCCAACAAATGTTGCCAGAAAAATGGTTTTGCAAATACAAAAAAATACAAACTTTGATCCATATCTTTCACCATATACAAACATTAACTCATTACATTTCTATACCTAAATGAAAACAATAAATCTATAAGATTTCTAGCATCAACCTAATATAAATCACTGTGTCCT
Organism: Condylura cristata; assembly: GCF_000260355.1. Taxonomy (NCBI): domain Eukaryota; kingdom Metazoa; phylum Chordata; class Mammalia; order Eulipotyphla; family Talpidae; genus Condylura; species Condylura cristata. The sequence continues at coordinate 17,146,374 of NW_004567120.1, read as the reverse complement.
TGTGTTATGTAAATATTTCTTAAACATGACACCAAACACTTTACATAAAGAACAAATCAATATGTTGATATGTTGGCCTTCATCAAAACTAAAAGTAAAAGCTTCTGTTTTTTTGAAAGAAAATACAAGGAGAATGAAAAGACAAACTGCCAAAGGAAGAAAATCTTTGTGATGTATATATTGATAAAAGAACTGTATCAAGAATATATAAAGAACCTTCAAATTCAACAATAAGAAAATGAACAACTTAAGCTTTAAACAGGGTTAAGATCTGAACAGATATTTCATAAAGAGATATGTCATAGAAAGTTCACACATTAATGGAAGCTTATGTTAACTTGTCATTCAGAAAATGTAAATTAAAACCACAGTTAGATACAACTGCACACTGTTAGGATGATTTAAAGTTTTTAAGCTGACTACTGTAAGTGATGGAGAGGATGCAAAGGAACTGAAATGCTCATCTACTCCTGGTGGGGATGTAAAATGCTTTAACCAGTTTGAAAGGCAATTTGGCAATTTCTTAAAAAAATTAAATGTGGGCCCTCCCTGGTGGAGCAATTTTTCTTAAAAAATTTAAATGTATGGAGACCTCCCTAGAATGCAGCACTGCAAGCTAGCCGCAGTCTCTTCAGTGTGAGTTTGATCCTTGGCCCCAGAGGTGATGCACATGGCGAGACCTCTCCTGTATCGCCCACTGCTCCCCTCAGCAGTGTACTTCCTTGATCTGCCTGCCCTGCTCCCCACTCTCTGGTGAAACCTCTCACCGCCCCTGCACCTCTGGCTTGTACTCCAGTTCTGTATGCATAAATATATAAATCTTTAAAACAAATTAACTGTATTCTTAATTTATGAGTATTTACACGTGAAAAATGAAAGCCTATGTCCACACCAATACATACCTATTTTTAGTAGCATTAATGATAATAATCAAAAACTGGAAGCAACCTAAGTGAACATGAACAGTAAATAGAAAAACAAAATCTGATCTATCTATACAATGGAATACTACATAACAGTAAAAATGAATAAACTACTGATAAATACTACAACATATTTGAATCTCAAAATAGTTATATTTAATGACAGAGACAAGACCAAAAAGAGTGCACACTGCAATTCAAATTATATAAAACTCCAGAAAATGCAAACTACTCTGTAGTGAAAGAAAACAGGTCAGTGGTTGTCTAAGTGAAGGAGAAGCAGGAAAGAGGGACTGTAAAGGAACATCAGGAAATTTTGGTGACAGTGGATATATTCACTGTCTTCATTGTTGTGATGCTTTCATGGAAATTTCATCGAAGACAGACAGAGATAAATATTCATACACCTTAAACATGTGGAGTTTATTATATGTCAATTACATCTCAAGTCTGTAAAGGAAAAAAATAAGAAAAGTTAAATTCCTGATATAGCTGGAAGTTTACAACCTGTATATACCAATTCAATAATGTATCCATACACTCAAGCATTATTTAATAGGCAGTGCTTTTAAAGTTTAAAGTCACTGCTACTCTTTCCCTCTGGAAAAATATAAAAAGTAAAGGTCATGACCTAGCTATGTATTCCTGGGCTAGAGAGAACCCTGAACACTTCCCCATCTTCACTCCCCTGCTCAGTTCCATACATCTGATTTTATGTGTCTGCAAATATTTTTAAGCATCTACCACATGCCAGACAGTGAGGTAGGTAGGGGAAGGGATGTGGGTATCACTCAGTAAGACACAGTCCTAGCCCTTAGATATCTCATTCTAAATAGGACAGGGCAACATACAACAGCTAGATGTGAAATCAGTGGGTTTTTTTTTCAATGCTCCAGTGACCTTTTGCTCCCTTTCTATTTTTTCCTATGGAAAAGGCTGAACAAATATAGTTTCGGTGTCCTTTAGTGTCAATAAACCTCTGGTGGGAATAAGATTGTGCTTGCCTACTTACCCCTGGAGGCCGCTTAATGCCCAGGTGTTCAGAGTGAAGGCTCCTGCCACTCTGGCTCTGTACTGAGCTCGCAACTTTTATTATAACCCTGATTTTTTATCTGCATGAAAATTTTGTGGATCCAGAGTCCACTGAAAACTTCAGGTGGGTTTCCATCTCGCTACCTATCCAGCATCTCCTTGCTCACCACAACAGAACCACCTCTGTCTATCCAGTACAAAAGGAGTTTGGGGATACAGAAAAGTATGTCTGTTAAATAATAGACACATTCTATAATCAGGGTCTCCACCTCTCCCCAACATATTACATATTTCTGAATTGTTACTTCAGAGGTTACTTCCACCTTGAGGAAGGCCTCTGCAGTCATGATTTCAAAGCTCTATGTACTAGAGCGGTATCTCTGGAGGAGGGGCAACAAAGGCCTAAGTGTATCTAGGCAGAAAGTAGCCATGTCTTCCAAAGCTATTTCTATCTCTGGGGAACCTCAGAAGATGTAGGCTACTTTCCAAATATTACTGATTTGTCTGGAAAGGATAACACCTGAAGAACCCCTGATGTTGTATTATCTCTTGACTAAGAAGAGGAAGGTGAAGTTACTGTTAGGTTTAGAGTGGGTTTCCCACAAAGCCAGGCATTTAAAAATACCAGGCAGGTATGATGCTACTGTATCATGGGCTCTAGCACACAGTCAACTGACACAGCCTTCCCAGTGTGTCCAAAATTGTAGGCACCGCATGTGCTTTAGTAGAAGTTATGCTGTATATAACATCATGAATCAATTCCCATCCCCCTTTTTAGCCTGTTGTTTCCCCTATCCATTATATTCTGTAAACATATTTGAAGAAAATGATTCCAGCTCTTCAAAAAGTGTTATTAAGAAAAAGGGAAATACTGTTAGTGGGCAGACTGAGAGATACCCTAAGACCTCCAAACTTGCATATTCTAAATGGGTTCTGCCATGTACCATATACAGACAAAGCATATTTTTAGTGTGTAAGGCCTGTAACAGAAATGAACTTTAATAGAATTAGTATGCACAGCATAGAGAGAGAAGAGAAGAAAGGATAATAATTTCCCAATGAAACATTATTCATCCCCTTGTAGGTAAATGCCCAGCCAAACTGGGTTGGCTCAAAGTGGCACCACTAGGGCTTGAAAGCTTTCCACAAGGTACCTCCTAGCAGGGAACCATAGGGAAGGGGCAGAAGGAAACAGACAAGTCTGGAAGGAAAGGAGCAAAATAAAATTACAACTCAAGAGAAAGGCTGCTGTTGTCAGCCTCCTCGTGGGTCTCACCCACGTCTCTTCTAGGTGTTTCCTTCTCTGTCTCCCAAGTTCCTGGTGCAAGTCCAAGGCCAAACAGCAAGTGTGGCTTTTTCTTCACATGTCTCTACATGTCTCCTCCAAGTTTTCTCCCATGTCTACTCTCCAGCTTCCTCTTGCCTGTTCAGCTCCGCCCTTCATTATGTTGGTCAGGGAACCTGAACCCTCCCTGCTTTATATGGAGATTACACTATTATAGTAACACTGTGTGTTTTTTGTTTGTTTCATTTTTCTTTGTTTTTACATTGTACTGTGCCAAGTTGAAGTACTTTTTAGAGTTAACCAAGACAAATGTGTTCTATCCCCGGACACTTCATGCTTTCTATATTTAAAATTGCTCAACCAACATCACATTCCACTTAAAAGACCCATTCTAATATGTACAAAAGTTCAGTACAGTACTGTGTTACGATGAATACTAGCTTAGGTTAAACGCCCTGAGCTTCATTACCCTCATCTGTAAATCAAGAATGTTGAGTAACATTCTTAAAACTACCCTCTCTGAATTTCCTCCTGTTTCTGACATTGCAAAACTTATTTTTCATTTCATTTATATACTCATTTGGTCATCAAATACTGACAGAGCATGTATCATATGACAGTGACTGCATGAGCAGTGTTTGGACAGATACAAGAATGAATGTACATGATTCCAGACATTTCTACTTAATTGAAGTAACAATGGTTTACAACATTCTAATTGAGAAGTATAGCATCTCCCCCTTCACGTGTTGCACCCCACATCCACCACCAAAACACCCATAGTCTTCCACCACAATCCACTGTGCTCCCTCCACACTTTGTTCCCTCTCTTCCCCCTCTTGCTCCAGTGTCCTAGTTCTAGTCAGATTTCTAGGATTTGTTTTTGGTAGTGGGAAGTCCATGGGGATTACAACTCAGATGAAAAAATGTACAAAATGAATACTAATACAAAAAAATATAAAATAAAAAAGCTCTTGTAATATGTGTGTTCTGCCTGTTGCTCTTGTGCACACACACACACCACCCACTTATGTAATCTCAGTGTCAATGGTGAAGGTGAGGCAGAATCCTTGTCAACCTGGGTGCTAGGTCCAATTTCAGCAGCCTAAAGTGGAAAATACCACTCAATAGGAATTTCCTGGACTTGGCACACAGAAAACTTCCATTTTGGTTCAAGTCATCTAGCTTCTTCCCAAGTACTGTTCACCATCGCGACTGACAAGACATAAGAGTCAACTACACATTTGCCTGCCATGAAATTCTTTTTGAAAAATTTGTTTTTACCATTTTTTATTGAGGTGATGTTGGTTTACAACTGTATATATGATTAGCAGGTATATATACACAGCTATCCAGATATGTTACAACATCATGCCCATTATCAGAGCACCCATAATCCCATTGTCCACTAGGTACCCTCCCACTCTCACTTTCTCCCTCTGGTAGCCTCAATTTTGCAGTCAGATTTCTAAGATTTATTTTGATTCACTTTTGTCTGTTTATTTTTTTGACATTATACTTGTGAGTGGACTATCACTTTTTGGTCTTATTCCTTCTGACTTATTTAACTTAGCATAATTCTCTTCAGCTTCATCCTTCTTGTCACAAATAGCAGGATTTCATTTTTTTTTTTTTAGACTGAGTAATATCCCATAGTGCTGTAATGAACATAGCAGTGCATATGTCCCTTCAAGCTGGTGCTTGTGCATTGTTCAGATAGATATGTAGGGGCAGAATTACTGGGCTATATATTTTTAATATTTTGAGAGACATATATCCTATTTTCCACAGGTGCTGGATAAATGTACATTCCCACCAACAGTGTGCAAGCGTTCCTTTGTATCTATACCCTCACCACTACCTGTTTCTAGATTCTTTGCTATGGGCTGTTCTCACAGGTGTGAGTTGGCATCTCATTGTGGTTTTGATTTTCATTTCTCTGGTGATAAGTGTTGAATATTTTTCATGTGAACCTGTAAGTTTTTAGAACATAAAATTATTATCTCAGCCCATTCACTATTCTGGGCTGTTCGAGTTTTCCCTTAACATCTACACAAAATAGCAAATCTGGAACATCAGTTGCATTATTTCCAACAGACAGATCAGATGCTACAGCCACCATGATTTCTGTAGAGGAGGTAGTCATTGCAGGCACGTTAGACCTGAAGTAGCATTCACACAGTTGGTCCGATTAACTCACAGTGGACAAAACATTCTTACCCGGGGCAACCACCCTTTGATTTCCTAGAATGTCAGTGCTAAAGAGTAACTTAGAGATCATTCTTCTGCAGATGAAGTGACAGATATCACAAGAGAAAAGGTAGATTTTCTTAGCTTACCCTGTCTATTGGTTTTAAAACTGGGATTAGATGCAGTTTCTTAAGTTACACATTAGTCTTCTTTTCATTATATTTATTTCTCAAGGTAATGTTAATCTGACTCCTATTCCTGTCCTCAGAGAAATTTTACTGTGTGATCATTTTAAAAGAAATTGAAAATCTGAAGATAAGGAAGATTAGGAAACCTATAAAAAATGATTAGCAAACTACTCACCATTTCAAAAGAAAGTAATAATATGTAACATCTTGAAGATGGTGTGCCAAACAATATAACAGCAATGACAATAAAATATTTTAAAGTATGTGCTGTATTTAATAAACACATTTTGATGTTCCTAATTACTTGTATCTTATTTTTCTAATGATCATTCAACAATTCAAATATCTCTATTAGTTAAACATTAAATTTTGACATAACTGTAGATCATCATGCAGCAATAAGAAATAACACAGAAATTATTTTCCCTAACAGTAACATCATACAAAACTATCATACCTTCATGCAGGATATTTACATTGATATAAAAAGATACAGGACATTCATAGTGCCATAATGCTTTCCCATATTACCTTTTCATTGTCACACGGACTTCCTTCCTGCCTGCCCCCCACAATCCTTAATATATACTCCACTTATATAATTTGTCACTTAAACAATATGTTAAATATAATCTCATAGTATGTAACCTTTTAGAAATGGTATTTTTCACTTTTCACAATTCTCTGAATCCATTTGTTGCCTGAACCGAGTCTCTTCTTTTTTATTGCTAAGTAATATTCCATAGTATGTGTGTACCAGGTTGTTTATCCATTCACACTACTGCAGGACAACTGAGTTACTTTTACTTTTTGCCTATGACAAATAAAGCTGCTATGAATATTTGTGTATATGATTCTTATAAATTTAAGTTTTCATTTCTCTGTGATTGACATCCAGCATTGTATAGCAATTGATTTCTGGATTGTATAGCAGTTACATGTTTAGTTCTGTAAGAGACATAAACTATTTTCCAAGTGACTGTGCCACTTTACATTTCTACCAGCAATGTATAAGTAGTCTGATTTCTTTGTATCCTTACCAATATTTGGTGCTGTCATTATTTTCTATTTTAGTCTACTTATATTGTAGGTCTGTAATAATATCTTATTGTAGATTTGATTTGCATCTTCTCAGTGTTTAATGATGTTGAGCATCTTTTCATGTGCATATAGCCAATCTGCATATCCTCTGCAGTAAAATGTCTATACAACTTTTGCCAATTTTCTAACTGGATTATTTGTCTGTTTGCTGTTGACTTTAGAGAATTCATTACTTATTCTGATATGAGTCCTTTGTTCCATATTTGATTTTCAAACATCTTCTTCTAGTCAATGACTTTTCCCTTTATCCTCCTCACAGGGTCTTTCTCGAAACAAAAGACTATTTGGTGAGATCCAGTTCATTTTTCCTTCTTTGAAGCATGATTTTGGTGTCAAGTCTATTAACTCTGTTAAGCCCTAGATTCCAAAGACCTTTCCTGCATGTGTTTCTAGAAGTTTTATAATTTGACAGTAATCATTTAAGTCCATGTACCATTTTGAGTTAGTTTTTGCATAAGGTACAATATTTAGATAATTTCCTTTTTTTTTTCATTCAAGTACATTCTATTTTTATTCTGGAGTAACATTTTTCTCTTCCATATGTGCACATGTTCCACTCGCCCTCCACCACATTACCTTTGCCAATACCCTATCTGCCTCACTAACCTTCCTCTCCTACCTCCCCCTTGTTCCATTAAGTCCAAGATTTATTCTTGCTGTATTTTGTATGTGTATGTTTTTGGTTATTTATATTCCACTGATAAAACCATCTGTATCTATCTTTCATTTTCATCTGATATCTGTCTTTCATTTTCTGACTTATTTCACATCACATAATACTTCAAGGTCCATATATATTTGTCCCCAAACCCACTATTTCAGAAAAAAATTAGGGAAATTACTACTGTATTATTTATTGGTTGCTCAGTTTGCTAGCCAATCAGCCTTCTTTGCTAACTTTCAGTCTTCACATTTGTGGGTCTGCTAATCGTAGGTGGTCTATCCAGCCTCCATTTTGTTACCTAGAGTTCTGTATTTCTAATGCATGGTCAGAACTGCCTGGCCATAGGAGCCCAACCCCACAAGGCACCTTTCACATCAATTATGAGCATAAAGCGGGATCACCTTGGGAAGGGTCTGCATCATGATGTATGACTTGGAACGTCCAGGGGGCCACTGGCTGATGTATAATGAAGGACCCCAGAAGCTGATAAGTGGAATGTCTTGTTGACAAGATTGAAATCCTGACTGGTGAGTCACGGCTTGATCTACATACCAAGCTATCAGCAGATGAGAAGTATGGTTCCACCCTTCCCCAGCTTCTTCTAATTCTCCCTTTCTCTTTTTACTTCTTCACATGGTTAATGCTGACCCATAAAAGGCCAGGATCTTGCTTTTTGGCAGCATCCGGCATTATATAGCCTGCTCCAAGACGTCTGTCTCTTTATCAGTGTGGTGTTGCCCATTGCAACAGACATTTTCATTTCATACATGATATTCAGGGTTTCACATGTAGTCAATTGGAAGGAATAGGAAAAGGTAAATCTATTTCATCTGTGCACAATCAGAAGCAACCAAGTGCCTCTTTTTACAAAACAAATTTTTTCTGTATGTCATATCTTTTTACTTTTTGGTGGATTTTCCTGAGCCTCTGGCCATTCATTGAGCATCCAGGAATCCAATGACTATACTGTAAATTTTTCTTGTCTTTGAACTATTTCTACTAACAGTTATACCTCCAGAAACTTTAATTCAGATATTTCAGTCTCTGGTCAAAAATCCTAATCTTCCTCCTCTCAATTTCCTTATTTCCAGTAAATTTGTTTTTCAATATCTTTGAAGTCATTGACCTTTCTCTATTCTCACAGTTGTTCACTCTTTTCTGGTTTTACATTCTACGCAATGTTGAAGCAAATTCTCACTCCTTAAGCCCTCACTCTGTCCTTAATTTCCTCACCTACTTGCTTCCATCACCTCTTCCCTGTGAATATTTAATACCAGATGAATATAAAGGTCCATTTTATTTAATTTGGATCCTAAGGTGCAGAATTTTACTGAAGAAAATAGCATGAAAGAATAATGGGAGCCATTTACAAATATAAGAGCTCCAAATTTACATTCTCTCAAAATTGCTAACTAAAACTTCTGCTTTTGTTTTAATCAGTTATTATTTTCTTCATTTGTCACTAATATCTGTCACAATCATTTATCCTGTTCTCTTTAAGGCCCATAAATATGTGGTTCCTTTTGCCTCCTTCACAAAGAAATTCAAAGCCACCTAGAAGTGCCCTAAACTAACTATCCTGTATTGATACCTTTCCTCTTGTCTTAGAAGGAGAAACTACCTTAACTTTTCCAAGGCAAATTATGAGTGGAACAATTTGCAGACAAATCATTACTCTATTAATTATTCCCTTTTCTTAGTTCTACATATTCAGTTCCTCTTTTTTCATTTTTGCACTGATTTCCCTCTTTTTCCCTACAAACTTGCTCAAACCCTATTTTAAATAAATCACTTTCCCTCAAGAGTGCCTCTCCCACAAGCTCTCCTCTTATTCCCTTTGTGTTTTGTTGTCTTTTTTTTTTTTTTTCACAGCTAAGCTCCTTGAAAAGAGCAGTTTGTCCTCAATGGCTCTATTCCTTTGTCTCTGACTTATTACTTAATGTGGTGTCTGCTATTATCTGGTGAATCTATTTTCACTAGGGGACAGATGAATAATTTAACCATAACAAATGACCTCTTTTCCTTTAGTAGGATAAACTACTTGATCTCTTGACAATATTTAAAACTCTTTACCACCCTACCCTGGTGGTTACCAACTACCTCTCTTGGTTATTACAGTATTGTTCTCCTACCTCTTCTTTTTTTTAAAAGATGTTAACTTTTACTATTTTACTTATTTATATATTTTTTATTTTTGTGTGAAGAACTGGAGTGTAGGCCAGAGGTGCAGGAAGTGAGAGGATTTACCAGAGACAGAGAGGGGAACAGAAGTGGCAGATTTACTGAAATACACTGCTGAGGGGAGCAGTAACCAAGACAGGAGAGGTCTGCTGCACCATATTAGGTTAACTCCTTGGCCAGGATGAAACTCAGGACACAGAGGTGATAGTGCTGAGTCTTAACACATAGGCCACCAGAGAGGCCATTTTCCTACTTCTCTGACACCTCTCACTATTTCTTCTTTTCCAGCAGATTCTTACATGTTGATATTACCACCTTTGATTAGGTCTTTTCATGTGAATTTAGAAATTTTCTCCTTTCTTATCTACTTTCAAGCACTATTTGTTTGCTTACACCATTCCTTCATTTCGGCCATCATTCCATTTTAGCCTTTATTCCACCTATGAAAACTTTACAAAACTTTCTGTTATTATCTATTCAGATGTGCTATTTTTTTCATATTATATAAGCTGCCTTTACTTCCAGTGAATTTTTCAGATCATATTTTTCACCTCTAGAATTTTCTTTAGTTGCTTTAATCATTTCATTTATTTTCTCATGGTGCTCATGTATGCATTTAAATCTTAAGCATATTTATAATATCTATTTTACATTTTTTCTAGCTCTTCTATCACTTTTGTCATTACTACTCTATTGCTAAGAAGTGAGTTTTTAACTGTTATGGGTCCTATTTTATAATTACTTTACATGTTTAATAATTTTTAATTGGAAGATGAAATTGTGAATGTTACATTGTTCAGTGTGAGATTTTTCTTGTCTTTTTAAAAAGACTGTTATGGTTTGTTCTGGGAGATACTGACTTACTTGCATATCACCTTGATCCCTTCAGAACTTATTTTAAAATTGTGAGAAGGGTTTATGTTAGCCTTTATTCTTTGTTAATTCAGTGCTACTAGTAAGGCATGGCCCTCCTGGGCCAGTTTTTTAGCCAGTAGGGAGCCCTGTGTGCTAAATGACATCACTTTGCTCTGGTTGGTAGGAAACTGGATGTCTCCCAGTTCTACGTGAACACTGAGAATTGTTTAATTCCCAATAGGGACACCAAATAAGGGATCAGGGTAAAAATAACAACATTTATAAAAAATACAATAGGACTAAACAAAATAAGCAGACAGCTATAATTCAGAGATATTCTGCAGAGGAGGGGGGAGGAAAAAGATACAAAACACGGTGGGAAGAGCACAAGGGACTGAGATGATGACATCTGGGTGAATAGGTGGTGGGAATGCTATGAGGACTGCATCTGATGTAAAATATATGCAAATAAAGAAATTATAAAAAATGTTAATTCACAGTTTCCTGGCCACTTATTACTAGACTCAAAGAGTTTCACCAAATGCTTATAAAGATTATTATTTAGCAAAAGACTCTAGGGACCTCTAGGCAGGTTTCTAGAGCTCTTTCTCTTTGTAGCTTCCTCCTCCCCAGCTACCTCAATCTTCCTAAACATTAATCTCTGTATCTGAAACTTCGTGAAACCACTATGCTCTACTTGATTACCACTTTCCTGCTCCATAGTCTGTAAAGCACCTCTTGGCAGGAGGCCAGAGTTCATTTGATTTGTTGCCCTTTTCTCCGTATGTATAATACGGTACTTTCTGTTGTCTAATGTCTGAAAACAAATGTTTGTTTGTTTTTTTCCTTCATTTCCATTCTTCAGGGCTTGAGGGAGAAATGTCTCTGTAGTTCAGTCACCTGACTCCCTTAGCGAAAAGATCACATGGCCATGTCATTCAATTACCATCCTTCAGTGTTCAAAATACAGTATGGACACCTTAGTTTTGTGTATCTTCAAAAATCTTTAAAAACATTCAAATGAGGGGGAACTCAGATCTCTGCTAACACTACACTACTTTCTTCCACCTTTGTAGCAGACTGTTGAATTATTTATCCAGAGGATCTATAATAATATAGGTGGGACAGAGAAAGAACTATTTGTCCCACTTGTCTTTAATCACTAACATAAACAAGTGAGTACTCAGGATTTAATTTCTACTATCCTTATCAGACCCAATTAGTATAGTTACTGTAACTCATGTTGGTAGCGATAACTTTTGCTAAGGATGGTCAATGATAGGATTTAATCATTTACAAATCCAAGAACTAAATACAGATAAAAGGGAGGGCTATGACAGATATCGCAGAAAAGTTATGTGGTGCTCAATGTATAGTGTTGCTAATCACAGTCAAACTGGTCTCCTGCTATACTGATACTGCATTTTAGTTGATAATTAGAATTCTGAAAGCCAAAGTGTTTTAGAACAAGTTGTACCTGGCAAATTGCCATCGTAATGAGTAATCTTATTCCTATGGGACGCCAGAGAGTCCACAGACACACTAAGTCACTTCTCAATAATATCTCAAAAGTAAAAAGAGGTTGAAAAATGTCAGTCTTGGCATTAGATAAAAAATTTTGAATTTTTAAATGAGAAGACAACTACCTAGCCCCCCCCCATTTTGTTTCTTCCCACACTCTTTTCCTTCATTCTCAACTTGTCTTTATTCTACCCCTAGTTCATTTAAAGTGAGTCAGAGATGGGTGATTATAATTATGGGTGCTTTGGTGGTAGCTGTCATATGGTAGCATATATCTGAAAAAGTGTGAACCTATTTTCCTAAATTATATATAGTGTTATAAAGCAATGCTATCTCAATAAAAAAACTAAAGTTAGTCAGAAGACTGTCATGGCATGTTTAGTTTGGGACTTAATGAACTCAAGTAAATGGAAAGAGATTCATAGAAACTTTGGTTTGGGGGGACAGGACCCATTCTCATCATCTATCTTAATTTGGCAGGTGAAGTAAGGGACAAAAACAATGGAAGAGATTCTGCCTCCCATTTAATATTTCCATCTGTTGCTTCAACAGTAGTTTCTCACTAAGTTCTTCTTGTTACTTCCAAGAGGCAAGTAAGCAAACAAAAATAAGCTAACACACATGAAGTGAACTAAGTCCAAAGTCAAAACAAATCAGCCAAATTAAATTCCCAAAAGAATGAACATAATGACATGGACCAGAATTCACTTTGTATATCTGAGTCAGGAGAAGAACATCTCCAAAAACAGTTAACCTTAATTACTCTTCAATGAGTAATTATTACTTTATTTCCTCCAAGTGTAAGAAATCATGTCCTATGGTTGAACTTAGTGGAAGATTTTGTTGGAATGATTGCTGTCATCAAAGAACCACAATTGTGGTTTTATAGGTATAACTGACTTTCCATTATCAATACACAAAATATTTATTCACTAGGCACAGTACTAGACTCTCCCACAATCTCCCCACATACCTCATTTTTGCTGACTGTTTAACTCATTGCTCCTAGGGTGACAATGACTGTTAGAGATGACAAGTGTTATCTTCCCATCATAAAAGTTACCCAAATATTTGTTGTTTTCACATTATTCTTGATTTTGTCACAGCAACATCACACCAGCACTTACATTTATCCAACATACATGTAACTATTAATTTGCCTTTAAATATCACCTCCCTTTAAGCTAAAATATATAGAGTAAATATACATACATGCATATAAACATACAACATATGACATACACATGTATCTATACTCTATATATTACACACGTGTATATGCTATATATATGTATATATATATAACATGTAATAAATATACATTAAATGTGTGTCACTTAAAGCCATCTCCCTTAATAACAGTAATACATGTTGTATTATGTATGTATCACATTTTGGGGGAAGATTGTTTTAAGAGATAGTTGAGAGGATTGAATGAAATGAAAGAAAGCAATGCTCTAAATCATCTTGAGACTGAGTATAGTTGTGCCAAAAACTGTTTGTCTACCACCAAAATACATTTGTCTCCTCTCTAATGTATGGCTACATCTTGAAAGCAGCTGTACATCTAGGACTACTTATATCTAAACATGTGTGGCTATGTGAGTATTTATTACCAATGAATGTGAGCAAAATTGTTATGGCTATGTGGAAACCAAAGTTTTCAAGAAGTTGTAGCTCTTATTTCCTTTTCCTTTGTCCTGCGACATGCAGAGATATCTTGGAAGTTCTGGAGCAGAGGGTCTCTTATACCACCTGTAGACTAGAATTACCAGAGGGACTTAAAAAACAGTAGTGCCAATACCGAACCCAAACCAACTGCACTATAATCTCTGAAGATAGAACGCAGGTGACATACCATGGATTATAGATTAAGAGGCTCAATATTGGGCCCTCCCTGGTGGCCCAAGGGGTTAAGACACAGTACTGTGAAACTGTCTGCAGCCATTGCAGTGTGAGTTCAATTCCTGGCTAGGGAGGTGACCCACATGGTTCAGTAGACCTCTCCTGTCTTGCCTGCTGCTCCCCTCAGCAGTGTTTCAGTCAGTCTGCCTATTCTGTTCCCCACTCTGTCTTTAGTGAATCCTCTCAGCCAGAGGTTTAGTGAATCCTCTCAGCCCCTGAACCTCTGGCTGAGAGGATTCACAGGGTATTTATGCATACCCTAGTTCTTGTATGTATACATAAATATATCTTTTTAAAAATAATATAATAGTTTATTTTTACATCATTTTGTGTCTTTTCCCATCTCAGTTGTAATCCCTGTGGGCTTCCCATCATCAAATCACTGTGTGTCATCACCGTAGTCCAGTGCACTTCCCTCCCTCCACCATTTTTTATCCCAATCCCCATTCTACCCCCATAAAATGTCTCTGATATATAGCTATTCATTATTATTATTTTCTACCCTGGTCCTTTATACTCCTGCTATGAGTGAAACCATCCAGTATTTTTCCTTTTCTTTCTGGCTTCCATAAATTAATATATATTTTTAAAAAGGCTCAATATTGTTAAAATGCCAATTATGCACAAATTGACCTTTGCAGTCAATATGATCCAAATCAAAATCCCAACAAGATTTTCTTACAGCAGTTGACAAGATGGTTGTGAAATGTATATGGAAATTCAGTTATCCTAGAATAATCCAAGCAACTATAGAAAAGGAGAAAAAAAATGGAGGATAATACCAAGTGATTAGCTACTATAATCAAGACAGTATGATACTGATATAAGAACTGACATATAAATCAGTGGAACAGAAAAAAAAAGTATAGAAATAGACCAACAAATATATAGTTAATTGCTTTTCTCTAAAAGTGGCAAGGTAGGCCCTCCCTGGTGGCGCAACGGGTTAGGTCGCAGCACTCCAAGCTGACCCCAGCCGCTGCAGTGCGAGTTGGATCCCCGGCTCCAGAAATGACCTGCATGGTGCAGCAGACCTCTCCTGACCTGCCTGCTGCTCTCCTCAGCAGTGTACTTTATCCATTGCCTGTTCTGCCCCCCACTCTATCTCTGGTGAGGTCTCTCACTGCCCCAGCACCTCTGGCTTGTACCCCAGTTCTGTATGAATAAATAAATAAATCTTTTTTTAAAAAATAAAAGTGACAAGGCAATTCAATGCACAAATTGGTAAGCAACACTTATGTGCTCTTGTAGAAATCACTGAAGAAGAGAAAAACTTGTCACTGGTATGGCACCAGTGGCCTTTGTCCAAGTGGATTGGTTGTGACTGTGATGCAGAGACAGTACTTAGATCCAAACTTTAGTTCTGTTTTCTTTTTTGTGTTGCTGTTGTTGTTAGTTGTGGTGGTTGTTTTTAATATGGCTATTATGACTGCCTTCTGAAATAAAGATGTGCTACATAGCTAAAAGAAAAAAAAAGTGGCAAGGTAATTCAACCTCCACTCCCCTCAACAGAGCATTACGCCCTGGGCAACCTTTTATTTATCTCTTATTTTTAAAGATTTATTTATTTATACACACTGAATTCGGGTACAGGCCAGAGGTGCAGGGGTGACAGGATTCACCAGAGACAGAGAGGGGAGCAGAACAGGCATATCTACTGAAATACATTGCTGAAGGGAGCAGCAGGTGTGTCAGGAGAGGTCTGCTGTGCCATGTGGGTGAAACCCCCTGGCCGGGGATCGAACTCATGCTGCAGTGGCAGCGATAGCTTCACAGTGCTGTGCTTTAACCTACTACACCACCAGGGAGGGCCCCTTTTATCTATCCCTTTGCAAAAAATGATTGAAGTAACATTAATTTACAACACTTTTTATGATTTAGTATTATATCATTACACCTCTTCACCTGTGTGTTGCTACACCTACCCATTGCCATTACCACCCAGAGTCTTCCACCATTATCTACCTCTTTAATATATTCCTATTATTATGAAAAAGAGCCCTGAGACAGAAAGACTGAGAGCCAGTGAGCCAGCAAGAGCTTTCTCCTGCAAATAGAAGGAGCAATGGGACCAGTTCAAAGCAGATGGAGCCACCCCCTCATCACTGTCCCCACTTCCCTGCATTGTGAGGCTCAATGTACTGCACACCTGTCTCCTCCTCATTCTTTGTTGCCCCGTTTTCAGGCTCAACCTCCTGCCCCTTTTGCAATCTCCAAGCTTTCCCCCCTTATCTCCCAGCTACCTCATTCTTAGTTCCCTTTCCTTTGATTCCTAACTACTGGGACCACCACCAGGCTCGCTGTCTCCATGTACTGCGCCCCACCCCCACTTCCTTTACCCCTTCTGCTCTCTCTGTTCCTTTCTCTTGTGCTCAGCTTTCAAGACCCCATCAGGGCCCCGCCATTGACTCTTCTCTTACAATGGCTGTGTGGTTTTGAGATGAAGTAAAACGTCACTAATTTGTTCTAATTGGGGGGAAAGGTCAGTCTGCCTTAAATGAAAAGTATGAGTGATAGGATATTTGTAGGTGGGGGGAGAAAATGCAATCTCATTACTTTCAAGTACATAAAGTATTCCCAATGGCTAAGACAAGAGGATAAAAGGCAAAGCTATACATCTTGGAGCTCTGTAAGTGGTTTGACAAATAGGCATGGCTCATTTTTAATTAGGACATTCAGTTTGGGGACACAAATGCTGCTGAGGTCTTTGCACTGAAGTAGGCTAATATTTCTCTTGTTTACACAATTAGTTTGTGAAGAGAGTTCTTTCATCATAGATACAGGTACAATCTCATTAGACAGGTCCAATGTTTCAAACCCACTTTCTTATGTCACATGAACTATAGGAAGAGTGCTTTGTTCAGCCAGTTCTCAAAAAGGAGTAATGGTGAACAGCAAAAATACCCAATTCTCTGGTCCCCTTCTATGCGAGAGTTTCTTTCAGTAAAAAAAGAAAAACGCAGTTTGGTTCCTATTTATTTGGGATTGGGGATAAGGAGAAAGAACTGAATGGCCATGTCCAGAGCTAACATCAAATGGTCTTAGCTCAGAATCTGCTAATTTAGAACTGGAGAAAATTGACGAAATGACCAACTTTATTTTTATGCTCCAAGAGGACAATTTTCTAAGGAAAATAGAATTGTAAATAAGATTTTCTCACAGATTTATATAATTCCTTGAAACACCAAATTTTCATGTATTCTCCAAATACTTTAAAAGCACCTCTTTTATTTTGTGTTATTGTTATGCTAATTAGTTGAACTTACTACACATTTCTGGAAGCAGTTGCTTAGAAGAAGTCCTACTAGGGAGCCCTTCTTTGACCTATTTCACTATATGTAAGAGTGTAAAACACCAGGCTCATTCCCTTTTGGAATAACTTATAATTAAGGCTTCTAGCCAATTCAAACTAGTCTCCCACTATCCTACATTTCTCACAGCCCAGCAATATTTTCCCCCAGTACAATTAACCAAGAAAAGGAAGACATCGGGGCTGAGTTCTACCAACGTCTCCCAGAACCATGAATAGGCCAGAATTCTGAATTCCCTGATATCCTGGCCCTCTGTCCCTGACAATGTGGAGGTATGTGAGTAAATGTAAAAAGGAACATTTCACCATCCTTTAGCTTACTGCCTTAAAGAGACACTCAGAATGGAGATATGACTTGCTATGGAAACATAACAAGAAATTTGTGGAGATTTGCTTCAGTTACTAGGGAGTCAAATTATGTTAAATGCTAATTTTCCTAAAAGCCATAAATTAGGGACTAACTTTTTACAACTATAAGATTCCTTATCTTTAACCCAATAGACTCATGAAAAGGGTCCTCTGGCCTCAGTAGGCCAGAGCTAGAGAGATGAGGGGATAACTTTTGTTTATAAACCATTAGAAATCCATTTAATGGGATTCGCTTTGTTTGAGAGTCACTAAAAATGCTGAGCAAGGTCATGGGACTACTTCAAGCTAGTCTGAATTTTTGTGTTTTGCAATTCAGATGAACACTATGCTTAGAAACGAGCAACAGAAGCAACAGAAATTCTTCATTAGCAGTAAGAAAGAGGCAGTGGGAATTCTTCATTAGCAGAGGATACTGAATGGTGGGGGCTACTGGATTCAAAAACAGTGACCCATACCTGCTAACTTTCAAGGCGTAGTAGGAAATAAAGATATTGCCTGCCAATTTCAGAGGGAAGTATTCTAGGGACTACTGAAGGTAAGAAAATTTTGACTTTTATTTGAGACCTTAGGATAAGAAAAATGCTTAAGAGCCTCTCTCTAGCTCCTCAAATGTCAAATTAACTTGGGGTTTTAATGGTGACACAATATTTTTTTAATTTTATAACAGTTTATTTTTACATCATTTTGTACATTTTTTTCCATCTCAATTAGTGGTGACACAAATTTAATGTGATATAAACACAAACCACAAAGGTATTTGCTTTTATGTTTTGTGCTATAAAAAGAAAACCAGGCCCTCCCTGGTGGCGCAGCGGGTTGAAGCGCAGCGCTGAGAATCTGAAGCCGCTTCCGCATGAGTTCGATTCCCGCTTGCCGCCTGCCCCGGAGGAGACCACATGGCGAGCCAGACCTCTCCTGGCCCGCCCGCTGCTCCCCTCAGCAGTGTGCTTCGTAGATCTGCCTGTTCTGCTCCCCACTCTGTCTCTGGTGAAGCCTCTCACCGCCCCTGAGCCTCTGGCCTGTACCCCAGTTCTGTATGAATAAATAAATAAATCTTAAAAAAAAAAAAAAAGAAAACCAAGCTGCATTCTATGTGTGTTTCTATTCATATTGGGGTTCTGATATTTTCTGTGGGTATATTCAGTTTTATCACTAAATCATTAGGAAAATGGAATTGTTTTTAAAAATTTATACTTACAAGTCTGCATGAATACATTTGTCAAATGACTAAGGGTCATTTAATAGAGTTTAAAAGAATACATCAAAAGTCATCAAACACACAATCTGAATTACTGACTACTACTAAAATTATTTGCCAACCCATTTAGTATGCATTATTTAAAATTAATTTTTTAAAGATTTATTTACTTATACATACAGAACTGGGGTACAGGCCAGGGGTACAGGCCAGAGGTGCAGGGGCAGTGAGAGGATTCACCAGAGGCAGAGCAGGGAGTAGAACAAGCTGACTGATGAAGTATACTGCTGAGGAGAGCAGCGGGCAGGTCAGGAGAGGTCTGACACGCCATGTGGGTCACCCCCGGAGTGGAGATCGAACTGATGCTGAAGTGGCTTTAGCTTCTCAGTGCTGTGGTATAACCCACTGCACCACCAGGGAGGGCCCAGTATGCATTTTTTTTTTAATGAGGCACATGTGATTTTTGAGAGCTGGCCCCACAATCCTGGACTTTAGAGTTAGAATCAGAGCCATTAGAAAGAGAATTTAGAAATTGTCTAGTGCAGTATTTTCAAATATATTTTATTCAGGTTTCTTC
>NW_004567120.1:17115831-17126975 GCF_000260355.1 Condylura cristata | reverse complement strand
AAAAAAAAATCTTGCTTGAAACACCAATATAGAAACCTGGTAATAGGGAAGAGTCACTAATTAAAGTAGGGGTCGATGAGCCTGAAACCTAGCCCACCCCCTCACTACTCCTATTGCTGCATTTTTATGAGTTGGGAAGCCAAGGTTTATAGCAACCAGTGACTCGGCCAATTTCACCCAAGAAATGATAAGCATCTCTTATTTTCTTTCATCTTTCTCATCTCCATTTTCCATCCCCTTGCACTTCTAATAAAACATGCCCACACATGCACAGAGACACACACACATACACACATCCTATCTCAGGTAATCAGTAAGAGATCCTGCTGCCTCTCACAAGCCACTAACATTTCATTGTGTCTTTGTTATGTCCTATCTCCTAGGAATTTTTGCATGTTCAAAGAGAAAAAGTAGGGAGCAGACAATGAATTGAATCACGAAAGATGGCATGGAAGCACAATGACAAATTTCACTGTGTGTGGGCTTCCTCAAACTGCACTCTGTAGGCATCCTCATGTTTCCCCAATATTTAGGGCTAGTCCTGTTGGCTTATTTAAAAAGAGTGGTCTCAGACAAAATCTCTACAGGAATTTACATTTAGAGCATTTTGGTCTTAAGATTTGAACAAGGAGAATGAGGGTGAAAGGTGCTCCCAGTCTTATTTAGCAAGCTTCCATTTTAATGCACTTCATTCTGAATAGGTGCAATGTTCCAGAATACTTTGCTTTGTTTTCTCTATGGCTAGGATACAGCCTCTTGGGCTGGGGGGGTTTGTGTGTGTGTTCATGTGTACGTGCATGTGTGTGTGAATGAGCATATACTATTTCAGAGAGAGAAAGAGACACAAATACTGACATAAAAGACATGCTCATACACAGTGATGCAGAGAAGAGACACAGAGAACACACATATATACACAGACACACACACACATACACAAAGAAACAAGAGAGAGTGAGTGACAATGGCAGAGACAGTAAGATTGACAGAAAAAGTGTCACACATGCACAGAGTAAAATTGAGAGAAGGTAAGATTGAGGCACAAAGATGAGAGATAAACATACACAGAGAGACAGCTAGAGGGATAGAAAAAGACAAGAAGAAAACTTGAGAGGGAGTGAGAGAGAGACTAAGAATGATGGAGGAAATCTGACACCATGAAAGGGAAATCATGGTGGTAGGGGAAGACGGGAACCATTCCCATTTTTCCTTCCCATTGGAAACAGTCAATGTTTCTTTTACGTTCCATGTAACTTGGAAATTATATTTTAGTATATCCTATTCAGAGAGGAACTTTTCAGAGCAGTATCTGATGCTCAGAGGCAAGCATTTTCATCAATCAATAGATAATATATTATTTTATTCCATTTTATTGACCAAATGTGATTGTCTGTGAGTCACAATTATAGGGTTTAGGATCCAAAGCTGAAGCTTGGGGCTCACTGGGGACCAGCATGATGAACTCATCATCAGTTTTGCAGATCTCCGATACCAGACATTAACATCCCTCAGTAGCCCTGCCGTGCTATGTGCATTGTGGGTTTATGTCCCAGGTAGGGCAGATACGTGGGTTGGCTGTACTCTATGTTCAGTGTGTCTAGGTACCTGACACTCATTGCATTCTTAAGATCTTCTCCATGCCTTCAGGGGAGGGTGAGTGCACTTCATGGAATTCTCCTCTTGCCTATTCTGCCAGGAACCCACCCACTGCCACCTGAGTGTTGATGCTATAATAGCTGCCATGTACAAATGAAAAAAAAAATAGAGACAATCAAATTGTCTCACAAGTCTATGTGATTCTGATCAACAACTCAGATGTAACAGAAGGGAGGAAGTAGAGGGGGGAGGAGAGGGGGGAACAAATTAAGGAGAGGGGAGGGAGGAGAAAGAGAGACTCAAAGAGAAACGAATGTTTATGTCTACAAAAGCATCTCTATAAGAATGTGCTCTTAGCTTTGTTAATAATAGACTCAAACTGGAAACAACTCAAATATATGCAAGCAGAAGAAATAAATGAATTATGGATAACTAATTATATATTCATAGAGCAGAATACTGCACAGCAATAATACATGTATTACTCATCTGTATAACAACATGGCTGAATCCTACATACAGGGAGAGACTGCAAGTGAAAGAAAGTAAGACACAAAAGAGTATATATTACATGACTGAATTTATCTAAAGTTCAAGAGCAGGCAATTCTAATGAATGGCAAAGGAAGTCAGAATGATGGTTACCTTTGAAGGGAAGGTATTAACTGAAATGGACTTGAAAGAAAACTCTTTGGTACTGGAAATGTTCTGCATATTTTTAAAATTTTATTTATTTGTGCATACAGAACTGGGGTACAAGCCAGACATGCAGGAGAGGTGAGAGGATTCACCAGAGACAGAGTGGGGAGCAGAACAGGCAGACTGATGAAGTACACTGCTGAGAGGAGCAGCAAGCGAGACAGGAGAGGTCTGCTACGTCATGTGGGTCACCGCGGGGCCGGGGATCAAACACACACTAAGGTGGCTGCAGCCAGCTTGCAGTGCTGTGCCCTAACCTGCTATGCCACCAGGCAGCGCCCTGTTCTGCATATTGATCTGGGCAAGAGGTAAGCAAACTATATCTTGGAGGTCAAATTAGGTCACCATCTACTTTTTTGTATAGCTAGGGAATTCGGTAGTTTTTGCCTTTTAAATAATGAAGAAAAAATAAAAGAATATTTCATGACACATGTAAATTATATGAAATTCAAATCAGTGTCTCTAAATAAATATTTATTAGCACAAAGCCACACCCATTTGTTTACATATTGCCTAAGGCTGCTTTTGTGCTACAAAGGCAAAGTTGAATAGCTGCAACAGAGCCAGCAAAGTCTAAAATATTTACTCTCTGGCCTGTGCAAAAACTTTGCTAACCTCTGATGGAGGTCATAGTTGCAGTGGTATAAACATATGGGAAAACTCATTAATTTATGCATTTAACATGAGTGCACTTTATTGCATTGAATTTTTCCAATATCTGGAAAAGGGAGATTAATAAGAACACTTGTTCAAATGCTTGGTACATACTAAGTTCAGAAAAGAAATGCTGAATTCAGTCTTTACTGTATTTTCTTTCTTTCACATGAGGATCACTCATTTATACACATTCTTTATGACCAAGGTATAGGAAGAAGTGACTGTGACAAACTTAAAAAATCAGTAAAGTTCTTTCAAATCCAAACTCGCAGAATGTCTCACAAGCAGGGAACAAAAGCATACGATTAATACATAATTTTCTATTTTTTTTAAAGAACAAAACTATAAAGTGGAAAACTGTTTTGGCAGTAACAGAAAGCCTGTCTCACATGGTGGTCCACCTCTGAGTGGTGTATTAAATCATTGTTAAAGGTCATCATGACTTGTCTGAACAGGCATTTGTGTTATTAACTAAAGAACTGTTTTGTTTTTTTTTTTTTAAATGCTACTCTTTCTCAGGAAAATATCTGTGACTATGAAGAGATCGGAGTAAGCGGAGTGACAATGATAAATAAACTATAAACATTTCTTGTTGGAACCTTACAAGGATGCGATTTCTTTACATTGTCAAATTTGCTCATAAATTTAGTTTTATATGTTGGCTGTTTCTAACATTTACAAATTGTAATGTGTGTCAGGGAGCACATTTCAGCGTAAAAAGAAAAGGAGAGTTGGAAAACATATCTACGAGATGGCTTCAGGGTGGGAAATGCACTTGTTTCTAAAAGCCAGAATACAAGTTAAAATCACAGGTTGGCAGTTAGACAGGCCAGTGACAGGTTTTTCATTAAAACTTGGCTAAATTGTATATTTCTGTTGTAGTTGCTGCTATTGTCACAGCTACAGTTAGAAACCAAGCAGTATCAGAGTGATTCAAATAGAATGGCAAGACAAAGAAGGTCAATTTTGTTAATCAACTTGTGTTCTTTTTCTCCTATTAATGACATTTTATGTTTATTTTCCAATTTGCTTTCAGTCTCAGATATCCCAACCAAGTATATTTCACCTGTTTAGAAATATCTGGCAGCTTTTCATTTAGAATTGCAAGACTTCTCCGGACTCTATCCAGTTCCTTTCTTAGGAACCTTGATTACTGATCCCAATTCTTGAAGTATTGGGAAATTTTAGCTTCAATTTGAAATGTCTGTTATATAATAAAATTTCACATTTATATAGAAAAATATCCCATCATGTGATAGCTTCAGGATTATGGAGATAATATATGTAAAGTTCCAAGAGCATAGTTGTGCTCTATGACACTGATCAGCTTTGTAAAAAACCCATTGGGTTCTTACACTAGTAGTTGCTTCTAGATGCAGTGGAATAATAGCAGCACTACTTAGTAAAGTTTCCTGTGACAATGTAACTTTATCCTGAACTTGCTCTTCAATTTAGTTTCCACTAGTCACATGTGGTTTTTGAGCACTTTAAATATGCCCTGTATGAATAAGAAACTGTATTTATAACTTTATAAATATAAATATTCACTGTCTCTTAAAGCCATGAAAAGCATAGCCTGGTAGGGCAACAGGTTAAAGTGCAGTGCTATGGAGCTGTTTTTTTCTCTTATTAATGACAGCCACTACTGCTCAAGTTCTACCCCCGGCCAGGGAGCTGACCCACATGGTGCGGCAGACCTCTCCTGACTCGCCTGCTGCTCCCCTCAGCAGTGTATTTCAATAGATCTGCCTGTTGTGCTCCCCACTCTGTCTTTGGTGAATGCTCTCAACCACAGCATCTCTGGCCTGTACCCCAGTTCTTGAATGAACAAATACATGAACAAATGAACAAATAAATAAATTTTAAAAAGGAGACTAAGTTTCCTTACTAAATGAGCTTTAACTAGATGTGCTTATCTTTCTTTGTGTCATGGGTCCCTTGAGAAGACTGATTAATCTACTGGATAGCTTCTTTAAAATATTTTCTTTCTTTTAAAAAACAGCTTAGAGGACGAGTGATGCATGTATGGAGGTGTGAACTGTACTCCCCAGATAATAGTTATGTAAATGGCAACTTAATTAAATGGCAAGAGCATCCTTGCCTTATTCCTGTTCTGAAGGGTGCAGTCTTTCACCAGCCAGTATGATTTTGGCTGTGGGATTTTCATAGACGTTATTAAAAGATTGAGAAAGCTCCCTTCTATTCCTAGTTTGTTTAGTGCTTATATCAGGAAAGAGTGTTACATTTTTAAAATGCCTTTTCTGTGTCTATTGGGTCCATGGAGGTGATAGTGCAATTTTTTTTGAACTCTATATGATGTATTATATTAATTGATTGTTGGATATCAAAACTAGTCTGTATCTCTGGGCTATATTCCACCTGATTATAGAATTTATGGATTTAGGTATAAATCAACATTCATTTTTTTTTTTTTTTTGGCATGTGGCTGTCCATGTTCCCCAACACCATTTTTTTTTCCCTCCAGTATATGGTGGTGGCTCCTTTGTGAAAGATTAACTGTCATATTTGTGTGGATTTGTCTCTGGGCTTTCTATTTTGTTCCATTGGTCTATTTTTCTGGTTTTGTTCCAATATCATACTGTTTTGATTTCTGTTGTTGTGTAGTATAGTTTAAAGTCAGGTAGTATAACAGTATAACACATAGCTTTTTCTCATATGTTGTTCTGACTATTTAGGGCATTTTGTAATTCCATACAAATTTTTGAATTGCTTGTTCAATTTCCTTGAAGAAAGTCATTAAAATTTTGATAGGTATTGTATTGGATCTATAATAATGTAATGTGGCCATTTTAATGATGATGTTTATTCTTCCAGCCCATGAGCAATTATTTGTGTCTTATTTACTTTAACAGAATCCTATAGTTTTCAACATATAGGTCCTTTGCCTCCTTTGTTAAGTTTACTCTCAGTTATTTCATTTTGCTGAGATTGTAAATGGGATTTATTTATGTTTCCATTTATTCTAATTCATTATTTTTGCATATAGAAATGGAGTTTATTTTTGTGTATTGATTTTTTTACCCTGTCATTTCATTATATTCGTTTATTTTTAGCAGTTGCTCTGATCTGCATAGACATTTCTCAAAATAGTATTGTAGAGATCACCAAGGAGCATAAGAAAAGACGCTCAATAGCATTAGTCACTCGAGAAATTGAAATAAAAACTGCAATAAAGTATGGTTTTATGTTTACTATAGTGACTGTACTCACAGGAGCAATTAGGCAAGAGAATGATATAAAAGTAATACAAATTGAAGAAAAAAGTGAAACTATCACTATTCACAGGTGATATCATTATATATGATAGAAAATCCAAGACTCTAGAAAACAACTACTAGAAAGAATGTGGCAGAGTAGCAGGATACAAAGTCGAAACACAAATATCAGTTGCATTTCTGTATGTAGAAACAATGAATTAGAAGATTTTTAAAAAATCCTATTTACAATCACACCTACTGGATTCAGGTTGCTGGTATTTTGTTGATGACTTTTGTGTGCATATTCATTAGTTTTATTGGTCTTAGAGTGATTTAGTAAATAATTCACTCATTCGATTTTTGAAAGTACTTGATATAGTTGTGGACTCTTTGGGGGGGGGCATAAATCCTATTCAGAACCCTTACTCTAAATTTTCCTTAGGATGAGAAGAAAAGATTCAGAATACTGAGTCTCATTCTATTCTATGATCAATAAACTATGGCACAACTGAAATTTAGGGTATTACAAAATCTAAATGTCTTTTTCTCACAATTCTCTTAACCTCCATTTCTTCTTCATCAAGCTAGCAAAAACCATAATCTATATTTTAATCATTTCTTTCTTTATTGTGTTTTTCTTCTTCATATCCAAAACATTTCTCTCTGACATGCCTCAAAATGTCTCAGTTAAAATTTTCCTCCATTCTTGTTACCATGGCCACCTTAGTCTATTCCTCTTCAGAACTCTTCACTAACTCCCAAATTGCTTGCTACCAAGAATGGAACCTTATTATTCTTATCTGAAAAGATCACTGTCACATCACTGCTTCCATATCTCATTTCTTCTCTTCCCACAATGGTTGGCTAAGGATGTGACTCATGTAGTTCAAGGCTGTGTACTGAAGGCACTCAGATTTTTTTTCAATGGAAAGTCCTAGCAAGAAGCTGGTTCTGTCATAGGTTCAAGGAGATGTCACTATGAACAAATTTGTACTGCAATTCTCCTTTGTTACCTTTGCATGTCACTGTTATTCGGAAGACTTTTATCCTGATTCTCTGCTAACCTTTGTTCATCTATTTAACCAGCTTCTTTCCTGCCTCTTTTCAAATCTACCTAAAAATGTCTTTGATTTTAAAAGTATTCTCTCCACTTTCACTTTTGGATAAAATCAGTGATTAATTAATAAATTCATCTGTCAACAATTGACACAAGAACATTTCTCACTCCATTCCTGTGCAATAGATAATTTCAAGTGTAGGAGTCTATCCTGGTTCTTTTCATTAAAATTGCATACTGAATAGAAGTCTAAATATAGATATTTCCTACTAAGGCATTTGTTGATTACTTGTCAATCTTTTAACTACAGGCTTGTAATCATCAGCCAGACTTTGTAGTAATAGTACTTAAAGACTTCCTTTAAATACTAAATATGCACAGGTAAATGATGGGATAAAAGAGCAATGAATAACTCTTCTTAATGTTCAAGAGGTAAGCTTATTCTCTATGTCTTTTAGCAAAGATTTCTATAATCAAAATGTGGCTATCAAGAAAAGAGCATAACAAAACCGCATCCTGCCAGGTAGATGTGTCATTGTAATACTACTTTGTTTATCAAGTGACTATACAAATTCCCTATAATGATGACTGTAAAAAAAAAAAAAAAGGCAACCCCCCCATCAATACATGTAATGATACCTTCTTGTATAATAAAAATATCTGATCCGGCCTTCCCTGGTGGTGCAGTGGGTTAAAGCACAGCACTAAGAAGCTAAAGCCACTTCTGCATGAGTTCGCTCCCCGTTTGCGCTGGAGGTGATCCATATGGCGCACAGACCTCCTTGACCTCCTTGACCTGCCCACTGTTCTCCTCAGCAGTGTACTTTGTCAATCTGCCTGTTCTGCTTCCCACACTGTCTCTGGTGAATCCTCTCACTGCCCCTGAGCCTCTGGCCTGTACCCCAGTTCTGTATGCATAAATACATCTTTAGAAAATATATATCTGATCCTGTGCTATTTGTACCGTTTCAGAAGAGGAAGAATGAAACTGAACTGTAAATAGTCTTTTTTTAAAAGATTTATTTATTTATTCATACAGAGGGGGTACAGGCCAGAGATGCGGAGGGTGAGAGGCTTCACCAGAGACAGGGTGGGGAGCAGAACAGGCGGGTCGACGAGGTACACTGCTGAGAGGAGCAGCGGGCGGGTCAGGAGAGGTCTGCCACGCCATGTGGTCACCTCCGGGGCAGGCGGGAATCGAACTCATGCGGAAGTGGCTTTAGATTCTCAGTGCTGTGCTTTAACCCGCTGCGCCACCAGGGAGGGCCCTGTAAATAGTCTTTTTAATGCTCACTTTTCCTAGAGCCAATTAGAAATTTCCATCAAATTACCTTCTCATGGCATTCTTAGCATATTTTCTAATCACCTCTCCTTTCCCCTAATCATACAAGTATTTCCCCCAACACATCCTCAAAACCTAGCCTTCCTTATCACTGAAATAAAATAAAACTTGAGGTGGATGTTGTGTGCATAATAATCCCCACATTTTTCATTTGGAATCTATAGGCTAGTGTAGGAATAGAAGTCTTTTTTTTTTTTTTAAGATATATTTATTTATGCTTACAGAGCTGGGGTATAGGCCAGAGGTGTGATGGGTGATAGGATTTACCAGAGACTGAATGGGGAGCAGAAGAGGCAGATCAACCAGGTACACTGCTGAGGGGAGCAGTCGGTGGGCCAGGAGAGGTCTGCTGCACCATGTGGGTCAGCTCACTGGCAGGGGATTGAATTGGTGCTGCAGTGGCTTTGGATAGCTTCATAATGCGGTGCTTTAACCCGTTGCGTCACAAGGGAGAGCCAGGAATAGAAGTCTTAGCGAAAGTTTCAATAAAGCAAAATTCTTCTATAACAGAATTTGGTATAACAAGATAAAATCAATAATAGATGAGATGAGTGGGAGGGCAGAGTGGCAGGTTGCCAATTTCTTTTTGGACAGTTTGAGTTTTAGAATCTGCAGAATATTGTGAAACTGTCCAGCAGGATGTTAAAATGCAAGCATATTTGTATTTTGCAATTTTCCATTTTACACCAAAATAACAGACACATGTTTTTAGATATACAGCATTGATTAAGATAGATATGAGATTCTGCAGGGTAACAGAAACAATACATGAAAAAATAAGTTAATGAATTTGCTATTTTTTTTAACTTTGTCCATGCTTTAGTCTTTGACCCTTAACATGCAAAAGTTTTGGAAGCATTTGTTTCTAGATAGGATACTTTTGGCCCTCACAGTGTTATATGTAACAAAATATTAACTTACATCTACACTATTATGGCCATAAGAAATACTTCACTTTGCACTCTCTTTTCCAGAAGCAACAATTATTATCTGTGCTCTTTTTTTCATCTAAACATTTCCTTCGAGCTCTAGAGTTCAGCTATTTTCCAAGAAGTTAAAATCTGAAGGCTGGTGTTACAGATAAAATAAAAGGATATTTAATCATCTTTGAGAATTAAGCACATCATATATTTAATGACACTAATAAAGTCAATAAAACTGGGTAATATAATTGTCTCTCACCCAAAAGAAATGTCCTTAGCACCTTCTTTATACATCTACCATTACCTAGGTAATTTAGGCAAAAAGCTTCTGCTTTTACATGAATTACTTTGAATTGTTATGTGGTTGTTTTCAGCCTGAATTGTCCAGATTGATATAGTATGGGTCCATGAAAGAAAAGCAGGCTGCCTTCAAATAGATGTGGGAGTGGGATTTTATGCATTAGGTGTATGTCATTCATCATTGCTGCCTTTGATGTTTGCAAAGAATACCTTTTGTTGAGAACACAGGAGACATGATACATAGAAGCACTTAGGGATCTTTACACCCAAATCTAAATGATAATAATGGGATACAGATTACTCTATAGGCTTTGATGAAGAAGTACACTGCCCAGACCAAATTTTTTTAGTGATCTTAGCTTCCCTTATGTGTTGGTTACTTTCTGGAACCATATTAGATATATTTGCAACAGATATACTGTCAAATGTTAGTGAAGAATGGAAACTGAAAGCAAAGTTTAATAAATGAATTAAAATTAAGATGATCATATGGCCCACATTAGCCTATATCATCTTAGCATAAGGAACCTTTGAGTGAATGATCAAATAAATGTGACAAGGCCCATACTACACTCCAAACAGGGATCAGATTACCTTGAACCTAGTTAAAAACAAGCCATAAAGTGTTTGGAAATTTTTATGAATTGTAATACTTCAGTTAAATGAAGGAGGATACATTCGTGAACAAAAACACACAAATAGGATCCCTATGAATTCTAAGCCCAGTGACACTGAACTTCTAAGGAAACTTCCGAGAGTTTAGCCAAGATTGTTTTGCTCTCTTTGGGCAGTGGTTGACAGGATAAGTATGAGCAGTTTTGTCCCAGCTGCAACAATGGTCCTGTGACTATAACAGTTGTCAAACTTAGCCTGGCACCCACAGAAGATATTAAGGGATTTTCTTGCCCTTTCAGTTTGGCCCAAGGCAATAGATCCACAACATGATGGCTTGAATTCAAAAGCAGTCTGTATTTTCTATATGCTTCCACATTACTAACAAGTCCATATTTGATAAACCATGACTTCTGAAATTCAGTCTTTAAATGTGCATGCATCTCCCAGTAATATTATGATAGAGAATGTATGTGGTCAGTTAATGAGTATAATTGTTAGAGTAAGATCCAGGAGGAGTTGAAAAGGGAGAAAACCAATTCACAACATAGAAAATGACTCATAAACAGAATGAAGGATCACTATTCCCACAACTGTAATAAATATTCTTCCTAACACTGTTATCATGGAACTAAGAAAAGGTTTGATTCTCCTGTAATGGTATTTTACCATATAAATAAAGCTTTATATCCTAACTAGATGTAGTTGGAGAACATGCTACTCTCTCTTGCTATCCTAAAA
>NW_004567120.1:17109433-17115706 GCF_000260355.1 Condylura cristata | reverse complement strand
ACACACACACACACCACTCTCTATCTCTCTCTCCTTTCCACATTCTACTATCCAGATTGTGAACTGTCTATTGATGGCTACGAGGTTGTCTACCCTATTCCAATAATACTAACATTGGAAAAAGCATTGTGGAATGCTGAGTCACATGGTAGATCCAAATTTAATCTTTTAAGGAACATTTATACTGTTTTCCATAGGGGTTGAACTAGTCTGCATTCTCACCAAAAATGTGTAAGTGTTCCTTTTTCCCACATCTTCACCAATACATGTTGTTCCTGGTCTTGTTCATGCGAGCCATCTCACAGATGTAAGACAGTATCTCATTGTAGTTTGTTCTGCATTTCTGTGGTGATGAGCATTCTGTGGTGATGAGCATAGAGATGCCCATTGGCCATCTCTATGTCTTTAAAGCTGTCCATTTGGCTCTTGTGCCCATTTATTTTATTGGTTTGTTTTCTTTTTGTTGAGTTGCATAAGTTCTGTACATATTTTAGATTATCAGCTCTTTATCCAGTATGTTATATGCAAATATTTTCTCCCCATTTAGTGGGGTGTCTTCTGTTTTACTGATAGTTTCCTTCACTGTGTAGAAGCTTTTCAGTTTGATGTATTCCCATATGTTTATACTTATTTTTATTTTTCTTGCTATTACAGATGAATTCCCAAAGGTATTTCTGAAGCCAAAGTCGTGGAGTGTTTTATTTTTTCTTTAATGTATTTTATAGATGCTGATGTTATGTCCATGTTCATGTCTTTCATCCATTTTGAGTTAATTTGTATTTAAGATGTGAGATAATGATGTAGATTCATTCTTTTGCACATATCTATTCAGTCTCTCTTGTAGACTAAATGTCCAGAGATGTGCCTGTATACTTCTGGGCTCTCAATTCTATTCCTTTAGTCTCTGTGTCTCTTTTAATTCCAGTACCATACTGTTTTGATTACTATAGTTTTGTAGAATAGCATGAATTCTGGAAGTGTGCAATTCTTCCTCCCTTTTGTCACGATTGTTTTGGCTATCCATGGTCATTTCAGCATGTTTCCTCTTTGTTTTGAAGAATGTCATTGGAAACATGATAGGGATTTTAATGGACCTGTATATGTCTTTGGACAAATTGACCATTTTAACAATATTCTGTTAATAATGTTTGTTTTTACAACCCATGAACAGACAATGCCTTTCTATTTCCTTGTGTCATCTTCTATTTCTCTTCACAATGTCTTATGATTTCTATTGCATAAGTCCTTCACCTATTTTGTTCAGTTTACTCCTAGGTATTTAATTATTTTTGCTGCATTACATATGGGATGCTTTCTGGATTTTTTTTTTCTCTTCAAACTTGTTTGTATATAGAAACACCACTGATTTTTGCAGATTGATTTTGTAACTTTGCCACTTTACTGAATTAACTTAGTATTCTAGTTAGTTTTTAGTGGAGTCTTTAGGGTTTTCCATGTGTATTATCATGTCATCTGTAAATAATGTAAGTTTTATTTCTTCTTTGCCAGCTTTTGTGTTCTTTTTATGTCTTTTTCTTGCCTGATTGCTCTAGTGAGGATTTCTAACATGGCATTGAATATTAATGGTGAAAGTAGATATCCTTTTCATGTAGCAGATCTTAAAGAAAAATCTTTAAAGTTTTCACCATTGAGTATGATGTTGGCTGTGAATTTATTCTATATGGCCTTTATTATGTTGAGGCCTTTATTATGTCCATGTATCCCCAGTTTTTTGAGGGCTTTTATTTGGTGCCTTGCAAAAAGTCATCACATAATGAATGGCTTAGATCAATAATCAGCATGATGCATGTTCTCTTGAGTCTCATATTTATGAATTAGGAATGTAAACAGTAAATCTCTTCTTAGCTATTTTGAACAGAACATAGTACATGTAACGAAAAATGTAAAAAAAAATGGAAGGATCATATAGAATGGATGATGGCATAGTGTCAAAATTAACTTTTAATACAAACCAAGTAGAAGGAAACAGAGAAAACTCTAAAAGATAGAAAGGCCTTTCCTTTTGAGCATAAGAACAGAAACATACATTGAAACTTACCAAACTATCAGACAATTTATGTGTAACTCTCATTCTACAAACTACTTTACCTTTCTCTCTCAACTCACAAGCCTTTCCAGGCTACCCAAATTCTATTCTGTTTACTAGCTTCACATTTGACATTTAATTAATCAGCTCTTACCACATTTCTTTTTTTTTAAAGATTTATTTATTTATGCATACAGAACTGGGGTACAGGCCAGAGGTGCAGGGGTGGTGAGCAGATTCACCAGAGACAGAGTGGGGAGCAGAGCAGGCAGATCAATGAAGTACACTGCTGAGGGGAGCAGCGGGCGGGTCAGGAGAGGTCTGCTGTGCCATGCGGTCACCTCTGGGGCAGAGATAGAACTCATGCTCAAGTGGCTTTAGCCTCCCAGTGCTGTGCTTTAACCTGCCGCACCACCAGGGAGGGCCCCTCTTACCACATTTCTTCACTGGAAATGGTTAAAGATCTTAGAAGTCACCAGAGTGACTTTCTCCC
This sequence comes from Condylura cristata, assembly GCF_000260355.1. Taxonomy (NCBI): domain Eukaryota; kingdom Metazoa; phylum Chordata; class Mammalia; order Eulipotyphla; family Talpidae; genus Condylura; species Condylura cristata. The sequence continues at coordinate 17,113,166 of NW_004567120.1, read as the reverse complement.
AACTTTAAAAGCACACCAAAAAATCCTGGTTAATAATACTAGTACTCTAATAAAAAAAAAATTGCACCGATTGATATTTTAATATCAATGTCATATCCCTTAAAACATGCAAATGAAATCTGAATTGTTATTGAAGGGATAAAATGAAAAATTATGATGTTGGCAAGAAGAATATTACGAATATTCATGAAGAAGGACAAGCATATATTTCCCTAAAATGTAGTGCTCTCCTTCCCAGGGGAAGCCATCTGGCCTCTTTGATTGCTAGTTAAAACCAATTAGCACAAAATGGGGCTACTACCTTATTGGGTTTTACCACAAGCCTCTGGTTTCATCCTTAATCTTATGGTTTCCTTTTAAATGTTTACTGTCAATAGTACAAATTGAAAACAACAACAGTAGCAACTCATGTTTAAGCAGGATACAGTCCACCAGGACTAAAGCAAACACTCCTCAATAATATCTATAATCATTGCTTTATCCCAAAGAGGCAGAGATGACAACTCAAGCCTGCTCACACACAACCTGTTCAACCACCACTGGAACAGCCAGAGAATCAGCTAACTGCTGACTCTTTTGTCTAGCCTTCCAGCACCTGCGGTCCTGGGAGTCTCTCATGTGGAGAAACACTGATGACCCTGATATCACACACATTTCTTTAAATGAGTCATGATGATACTGGAGTGAAAGATACTTGCATTGTTTTAAAATTGAACTCAAACTATCTACACATTACAACCACTGGTGCATAACTCTAACCCCTTCAATATTGCCTATTTTCTCAGTATTTTGGTGTTAGCCTCCTCCTATGAAGTGCTTACTATTGAAATTTGTTCTCCCCTTGGTCCAAATTTTCTTCTTAATAAAACATTTCCCCTCTGGTTATTGTTCCACCAGCCATCTCTCACTTTCACTTGTACACAAGCCATCATCACTTGGTCCAAATTTTCTTCTTAATAAAACATTTCCCCTCTGGTTATTGTTCCACCAGCCATCTCTCACTTTCACTTGTACACAAGCCATCATCACTTGGTCCAAATTTTCTTCTTAATAAAACATTTCCCCTCTGGTTATTGTTCCACCAGCCATCTCTCACTTTCACTTGTACACAAGCCATCATCACTTCTTCAGAGATACCTTATTGTTTTATAAATTAATTTATTCTTCTGGAGAAGATAAAATGATACAATCAGATATATCCACTATCAAAAAAGAAAAGAAAATTGATCTTTTAAGGAAGTATGAATGGAAGGGAAACTAGTTATTAGCCATAACAAAGCAATGTGTAACAACAAAAAAGCTGGGAGTGGGGATGATTTGTGGGGGGAAAAAATAGACTGCTCAATCTCCCTGGAGGTCAGTAGGTTTTTGTAGACACTAGAAGAATAGGTTGGGGTGCATAAGAGGCTACCATGTGGAAGCAGACACTGCTCTTTTAACAACGTTTGCATACCTCTACATGTGCGATATTTACTTCGAAATTTTAAATTTCCATGCATATTTAACCATCACTTTCTGAGCCCCTTTGGGGCAGTCACTTTATTTTTTTCATCTTTGTATCCCAACATGTAGCACAGTGTTTGTCTTCTCAATGTATTAGCTCAACAAATAATTGTGGAACTGAAATAACAAGGCTGATTTTGAGTTTTTAAATTTTAATATTTACTCACCTTTAATACCCTGGTGACATTATGATATAATATGCTATGTGTTGATCTGCATATTAATGACTCATTTTTTGACTTTCACTTACTTCTTTATTTATATATCTTTCACAGCATTCTTCATTTTTGTATGATGTTTGCTTTCTCCTCTCAGGTGTAGTCCCCATAAAATTCCCACCACCAATTCACTCATGCACCATCATCACAGTCTTTTGCTCTTCCCTCCCTGTTTTGCATTTCTTGGCTTTTAAATGGTCCCAGAGAACTAAAAGGGGGATAAGTGTTTGTGAATGAATCTAGCTACAATGAAAATGGAAAGAATCTTAGTTGTGTACAAAGACTGAGATGGCAAATATAATGAAAGGGAAAACTACATTATTCCCCAAACAAAATAAGCACTGAAAAATTCCCCAAATCCTTGAGGAAAACTCCACTATGCACAGATGACAGGTTTCGTGTCACATTCTTACAAATTCACTTCATTGACAAAAGTAAATTTCTAATCATTCCTTAATGAAATCTGGTTCTTGTGGAGTGATGCCTGAAAACATTGTGTCTCCCAACATCAACTGCTCTCCTTTTCCTTATGATTTAAGTTAATGAGTATGAAGGAAAGGATAATCATTATAATTACTAACTAAACTTTGGAAAATCATCAAGGTTCTTGAGACATGGGGCCACTTTACTTTAACCTTTATTATGAAATAAAGGAGATTGTAGAAATACCCTTGTTTATTGCTCTAAAATTAATAAACTATAGAAAATACCACCTATCCCCACATAATATCAACTATTAGATAAATATAACTAGATAATTAAGTATTACTATCTAATATTAGGAGTAAGGAAACAAATTTATTACTGTATTATTTTTAGCAGCTTTTTGGCATGTTTTCAACAAGTGTTTGCTGACTGTTTAAGTGAGCAATTTTGAGGGGTGAGAATAACATCTAAGACTCCAAGACCCCTTTTAATATCAGATTTCTTATAACCTCAGCCCACTAATTGTTGAGGGGTTTAGCAAATACCAAGCACATAATTGTGGTTTGTTTAAGTGGGTACAACTTGATTAAATTGAGACATGGTCACTAACTTTTTTCTCATAGGAAATTAATGACAAAGGCCATGTAATAAATAGGTAAAAGAAATACTTTTGATAGTATTTAGTAAATTGTGACCAAATCAAATATCTAGGAAGAAAAGGCTAGAGATTCAACCATCTAGTTAATATTTTTTCTTTCATATAACAACATTGACATTTATTTAGGAGACATTTAATACACAAGAAAGAACTAAGAAGTACATCTTGGAGAAAGTTATAATAAGGACTTTCTGGTCATCCCAGGTACAAAATGTCACAAAATCCCCGGACTAGGTTGTGAATTTTATGCTATGGAAGGCGCCAGACTGTCTGAGAACAAACAAACAAACAAAAGCCCAAATTTGAGACATCCCAATGAAAATGTAGTTCTTAACTTGATGTGGTTAAAAGAACATCTTTTTTGACCTGTTATCAACTCTGACATTTCAAAAAGCAATAAAAGAAATAGAGTGGGAGTCAGTAGGCTTGAATTCTAATCCTTAGCTATATCTTTAACTTGTTTTACTTTGTCTTTTGACCTTTTGAAGACTTGTTTTTCCCATTAGTATACCAAAAACAACATCTGCTTCACAAGATGGGCTTGAAAATTAATGAGATGATGTCTGAGAAGTACTCGAATATCAGGTGTTCTATAAATTCTAGGTACTGTTATTCAATATTAAAATTCATTACCCTTCTCAGAACCACCTAACATGCTGCATCTGTGATACGATCTCAGCACATAAGTGTAAACAAGAGTCATACTGGACGCCATGTTCTTCTCAGTTTAATCAATTATGGTCAGATTTTATTAGCAACAAGTGGCTTTTCTTTTCTTCAACTTTTTATTCAGAACTAAATGCTGAACAAGTAAAGTTTATTAAGAGTGTATGACCGGCCCTCCCTGGTGGCGCAGCGGGTTAAAGCACAACACTGAGAATCTGAAGCCACTTCCACATGAGTTCGATTCCCGCCTGCCGCCTGCCCC
>NW_004567120.1:17007923-17109333 GCF_000260355.1 Condylura cristata | reverse complement strand
AAAAAAAAATTCAATCTAGACACACCACAGTGACATTACAAAATATATGTATTAAAAGGAAACTCTCCAGGCTCTCCCTGGTGGCACAACGAGTTAAGCACAGCACCCTGAAGCTAGCCATAGTCGCTTCAGCACAAGTTTGATCTCTGGCAAGGAAGGTGATCCATATAGCGATGCAGACCTCTCCTGACCTGCCTGCTGCTCCCCTTAACAGTGTACTTTGTCAATCTGCCTGTTCTGCTCCACACTCTGTCTCTGCCAAATCCTCTCACCCCTGTACCTCTGGCCTGTACCCCAGTTCTGCATGTATAAATAACAATCTTTACAGTTAGCTTTGTGGTGCTGAGCTTTAACCCACTGCACAACCAGGCAGTTCTGTATGAATAAATAAATAAATCTTTAAAAAAAAAAAAAAAGAGTGTATGACCACCATAGAGATAGTTTACAAATTGGTTGCTCTTTAATATAAGTTCTTAGCAACACTAAAGATAAGGGATTTCCATATGTTATTTTGAGAAAATCCACCTTGACCAATTTCTTCTCTCAGTATAGCATAAATGTGTATCTCTGTTTCCCACAAAGAATCCATGCAGTACCACAGCAGCATGAAGGAGCAAATATTACAGGGTTGAAGCTACAAAATGACACACAATAAAGACCATATAATTTCCGTAGTTGTCTTGACCTGTACCTCACAGTTCCCTGGAGGAATGCAAATTTTTGTTAGAATAAGCTAAAAGTGTTTGCCCCCAAACAATGACAATAATGGTAAATTATTTTATTTTAATTTTTATGGTTCTAAATGTCTCATGTATACTTATTATCTAGTACAATTGAAAATATTGTTGGAGCAGCAACTGAAAATTTTGGTGGTCCAAAATTGGTGGTGCTAAATGACTTTAAAGCAAAATTTTTATACAACAACTCATTTGATACAGGTTAAAAACATATCTCTGAGATAAATGTTACTAGCCTGTTTTTCAAATATGGAAATCAAGACTCATGAAGTGTTGCTACCTTATTCAAGTTCATAGATTTAGTGCATGACAGATATAATATTTAAGCCAAATCATCTGACTTCAAATTTAATGTAGTTTCCATTACAATGTGATCACTAAAGATGTTGGTCTTATGAGACCCCCTTACCCCAAATCTATAGTGAATCTTTGGCTGTTCTAGAATTCTATTCAAATGGCTCTCCCTGAAGTTACCCATTCTGCTTTGCTCTCATGAGTCTGCCTTTGATTACCTTCTTCAGAGTTAAGATTGGAGGATCTTAAGGAATACAGCTTTCACAACTGTTTCCTGTGGCTACGCACAAATAGCCTTCCATCAACTCAATCACATTGCTTTCTTTGTGCTTCTCCCTCTTCTCTCTATATTTATTTTTCTCCCTCTGTTTTCACTAATTCTTTTGATTGTTTTTCCTCTAGGGCCCTGTTCCTAGCAAAGTTTCCACTTGAAGTGTAGTTATTTCCTATAAGAAATTCCAGGATATGAACAGTCATACCATGGAGTACCATATGCTGTAGCTCCACCAAAACGAACTCTCACAAAAGACAGTGTGTTTTCTGTTCTAGCAATGTCTCTCCACTCTCCGGCTTGGGGAGCCTGAATACTTTGCATATTGTTTTTTTTTTCTTTTAACTTTAGCCCTTTAAAACACTTATCTTCATTTGTCAATAGACTTTCATTCCCCCCCCCCCGTTTTTTTTTTGGAGGGGGGGATTGTAGGGTGAGGCAAGAACTCTTGGTGAAAAAAAAATGCAAAAAGTTAGCCAAGTAACTAAACTAGGGGAAAGTTGAAGGGGAAAGTCTTTAAGAAAACATTCTTAGAATGGATGGTTAAGTAGCAACAGGGGATAAATGTAGGACACAGGTGGTCAGCATGTGTTTTCAGCAAAGGCAACATTATCCAACATACAGCGTAATTCCTTTAGAATATTGCCATTTGCTATACAATCTCAGAGGGCTAGGGGAGAGGTTTTCCTCCAGGCAATTGTTTCTATTGTGTCAGGTTGCATTACACCAAGTAAAGCGTGACTGAAATCTTGTCTGGTCTGTAATAAGACTGTATTTTAATTGCACTGCCACACCAACCAATCCCTAAGCCTGCAATCGTAACTTAGTCTATGGAACAAAACATTGCCTGGCACAGCACCTCCTGAGGTATTTAACCTACATCCTCCCTTATCTAAAATATCATTTTTAAACTGACAAGTGAACTCCCTTATGGATATCAATTGCTGTTATATTCCAGCACATGTAGAAATTAGAGGTGACTCCATTTTGGCCATCTCAGGAGTTAGAGATGAATTACTGTTTCTTTCATTTTGTTGATCAGACGTGTCTTCTAGAGGTGTAACTAAAAAATGATCAACAGATGGCTCTGGCAGACATGAATCCAATGGTTTGGCTGTTGACAAATCTCCCCAGGAAAATCTTTACTATTGATTATTATGGTAATGACACACCTGCCCATCTGCCTCTGGACTTATATGACCCAGGATCTATTGGCTAAATTAGAAAACAAGAACCTACCTTGGTTCAGCTCTTACCCTACAAGCAGAGAGTGTTATGGTACAAATGAGTGCTATGTAGGCACACAATCACTCATTTATCATTTAACAACTGTTTATTAAATGCATACCATCTGTTAGTATATTGTTTTAAGTGCGAACAGAGTGGCATTTGGAACTTTAATTTTAAATCCTCATCCAAGTAAGAGTGGACAGTTAGGAAAAGGCTGGAGATTTCACCCCATTAGTAAATCAACAAGCATGCTTCTTTATATTGTGTATGAAATCACACACACACACAAAACAATTAAGGACCTGGGAAGTACTAGACAGTCTCCTGCATAATCTATTTCAGTGCATTCTTAATTGTCTGCATGTTTCTTTGATCATATCTGTTTGCTTGAGAGAGTTAAGGTGTGATGGTGAGAGTTTCAAAAATGCTTCTGACCATGAATTCCTTCTACTCATTTGGGGAAAGTGTTCTGGTGAAAGATGATGGACTCAGCACATATGTCTACTTATTTTCCTTAGTCTCATCGAAGTGATAGAAAACTCATTTTCAAAATAATTAAACCACAACCACTAGGAAAAAAAAAAAAGGATATCCAACAATACCCCATAAAGTTTGAGTAAATCTTCAAAGATAGAAAGACGATGGATCTGATCAATGGAGGAAACAAAAAAGGGAAACTAGAGTAATAACATCACTTTCTTCCTAGAGCACTAAGAAGTACCAGATCCAGGAAATAACAAGGATATAAGTGGACCATGGGACAATTTTCAGTGTAATTAAAGAACTACATTCAGAACCACTAGGTTAAACCCAACTTGTTCACTCCAATTCAGAGTAAACAGTGGCTGGCAGTTTAGATTTGCCCCCAGGATTAAACCTGGAGAAGGCACTTGCCTAAGAGAGTAAATCACCTGCCTGGAATAGAGATGCAGCATAGGTGTTGGGGCCTGAAGAGAGTCTGAAGTCATATAGATGCCCACTACAGATATCTATAAACCAATGATTTCCCAGTTCCAGCTGCATTTTAGAACCGCTTAGGAAGCAGTCAAGTTGAAAACAACTACTCTAAAGAAGTCTTCCTGGGGGCCTTGTTAAAATATAGATTTTGATCCTGCAAGTCTGAGGTAGAGCCTGAGATTATGCCAGACCCTCAGGCTCCCAGTTTACAAGGCCGTTCGTAGAAAGACCACACTGAGTAACAAGGACCTGAAAGAATCACAAGAGACTAATAGTTTCAAAGCAGAAAGTAAGTATTAACCAACTCGATCACATGAAAATAAACACAAGTTGGGAAGTGGGAGGGAGCACAGGGTAGAGCTAAACGAAAGAGTGCTAATTTCCTTATCTCACTTTTCAGGATCATAGACAGTGCCTAAAGTTGAATAAGAAACATAGATCTCTTTTATTCCTGGAATCTATTCTAAAACTCTTAAAAATGAAATTACAAATATGAGGTAGTGGAATGGATCTCAAAAGATATGAAAGTGAGGGCCCTCCCTGGTGGCGCAGCGGGTTAAAGCACAGCACTAAGAATCTGAAGCCACTTCCGCATGAGTTCGATTCCCGCCTGCCGCCTGCCCCGGAGGAGACCACATGGCGAGCCAGACCTCTCCTGACCCGCCCGCTGCTTCCCTCAGCAGTGTACTTCGTAGATCTGCCTGTTCTGCTCCCCACTCTGTCTCTGGTGAAGCCTCTCACCCTCCGCATCTCTGGCCTGTACCCCAGTTCTGTATGAATAAATAAATAAATCTTTAAAAAAAAAAAGATATGAAAGTGAGATGAAATGTTTATCTCATAAGGTAGTAAAAAGAATATTTACTGAACACTTAGTATGTGTGAAACATGAATCTAAGCATCTTTCATATATCGACTTTATAAAATCTGCATAACAACACTGTGAGGTGGGTACTATTACTATCCCTATTTTTGCTTATGAGAAAAGGTGGTCCATACAGATTAAGGGATTAGTTCAAGGCAACAAAGCCAGGAAGTAGCAGAGTCAGAATTCACATCCAGGTTGTTTGGCTTCGGGATCTATGCTGTTAACTATTAACTCTTCCATTAAAATGATTCAACAGGCTGTATAAACAGCAAGAAACAGAAACATATTATTTAATCTTAAATTTGAAACAAAGTGAAGATTACAAACCTAAGAGGGGTTCCTCTCTAGGACTCAAGCAATGAGATGAGATAACTATTTTTTATTTTAGAAACACATGAGTAACTTGGGAGTATTTTTCCATGCACAAAGATATTTAATTTTTAAATTGGCGTAATGTTTTCTAATGCACTGGAACAATAGGAAATAAATACATCAAAATATTATCAAAATTAACAAAATGGTAATTATTTTGTGGGTTAGGGCAAGCAATTACAGACTTTTTTTTTTCAATTTTTCAGTCTTCTGTATTTTCTACATTTTTTGGATTTAATTGTAAAATCCAAACAGTGGAACAATTTCAAATCGCAGAATGTTGGCTACATTGTCACAAGCACTAGTGCCTACTGACTGCCAGAGGTTAGAGATGGCACTTGGATCTCTTTGGACACTTGGAGAGGGAGTCTAGCTTAATGAAATAATTACTAATTTTACAGTAACTTTCCAAAATCAGCATGGATTCTATATAAGTCTTCTTGATCCCTCTGCTTCTTCAACTCTTACCCCCAACTCCAGAAGTGGAAAAGTAGGTACATTTAATTGGTTGTGTCAAGTAGATTGTCACAGTTCTTAAAGTCTTTTGACTATTAGAATCAATCCCATAGCATAAGAAATAGTGTTTATATGAGGCTTTCAATGCAAACAGATCCCAGATATGCTACATTTAGCATAGCCAAGATAACAAGAAAGCTGCCTTTTTGAAAAACGCTGCAGTTCCTCCATAAAAGGCTTTCTTTATGGACAGATAACTCATCTTGACAGCTTTGAAGGTCTTAAATTCCTTTGGTAGTTTCCTTATGGATACACCTTCCTGATGTAGTTCGAGACCCAGGCTAATCTGAGGCCCCTTGCAGTTAATTGTGCAATTTAATCAGCCTAAAATGCTGAATCTGGGAGGTCTTTCAGTATCAAAGTTTCTGATAGAGATGATTCAATATAATCTAGAATTTTTAGGGACAGCTCAAGGTAGCAGTACTCAGTGAGTATGGTTCTAGAAATTCAAAATGGACTCCAATGTTGTCTATACAACATAGTGACATTAAATAGAATGTATCTACTCCTGATATGGAAGATAATTCTTAGAGAGCTTGAAATTAGTTCAAATAGCAAATAAATATTAATGGGAAGCTACTTGTGGTTCTTGATTTTGTTACAACTGGGTTGCATTGACAATTTGGGGCAGACAGCCCCATATTTCTTATAGATAAATAATATTGCTCTTAAGTTGTAAGCAACAGACAATGTTGGTGTGATCTGACTTTTGGAGGTCAAAATACAAGTAGAGGAGGTGGCTACTGTTTACCCCACCATGCTAGCACATAATAGAAATCAATATTTTTTTGTTAATTTGGAAATCTTTGAACTGATAAACTAAATAACATATATTTTTCTCAGTAGACAATGAAGTGATAACAATTACTGAGTTTCATGGAAGAAAAGCACAACAGAGATTTAATTTTCCCCATGGAGGCTTAAAGATCTTGCTATTATGGAGAGACCTACCTTGCATCTCCTCTTACTACAGATGTATTTCTAGAATACACTAGAATACCTGGAATTGTCAGATACATAGTTTTTGTGAAACATTGAAAAGTTCCAAAGAAGATGCAATTTAATTCATAACAGGTACTTACTTCTAAGGACTCCTTAATGAGAATGATTTTATGGGCATTAGTAGTGGCAGTATTTCTTACTGCTGTATTCACTAGAGCAAGGACACTTTGCTGAGACTTTTCTGCTAGCAAGAATATTGAGAAGTTCTTTGACTCTCAGAGCTAACTGTAGGGGTAGGGTTAGTGGTGGAAATGTAGTGCCTTGTTCACAGAACACTCATAGAGTCCATACTGTCTCACAGGTCACACGTTTGTAACTGTTCTAAGGACTTGATGAAATGCTCAATTTCTTGTTTTTCTGACACTTTGTGTAAAAGGCACAGTGAATTGGTACAAAAGCTAGAACTGTATTGAGTAACACTAGATACCTCTTGAAACTTCTCATGTCCTCAGAGACTATCTTGAGAAATCTGTTTCACAGCTTACTCTAGTAAAACTGCTCTAATTTTATAAATGTCACTGACACTGAATCATGTAGTAATGGACCAGTTTCTCCTCAGGAATCTTTTGTACCACTCAGATGCTTCCCTGAAAAAAATATAAAACAATATATTTCAATCATTTGATAGTAGATATGCAGATCTGTATACTCAAGAGAAGAGAATACTAGCTGAGGTTCACATACATACTGGCTTTCTGCCTGTGGGCAATTTCCCATCTATAGTACAAGGAAGTTTAGCACAAGCCAAAAGCATCAGTCTCATGAGATGAAGGAAGGCGAGAAAAGAGCTATAAATTGCTAAGCTCACTGAAATTTATAGGCCTGTTACTGGAAATGAAGGGATTACAGAAATGTGTTGTTAACTAAATCTTAACAAAGATTTCAGAACTCACAATGTGCTAAGGATATAGCAGAGTTCTGACCAATCCAGGGTAAAGAGAGCTTAGTGAACACATCATGTATTCACTTAAAACCAAAATCTAGGCCCTCCCTGGTGGCGCAGTGGGTTAAAGCACAGCACTGAGAATCTGAAGCCACTTCCGCATGAGTTCGATTCCCGCCTGCCGCCTGCCCCGGAGGAGACCACATGGCGAGCCAGACCTCTCCTGGCCTGCCCGCTGCTTCCCTCAGCAGTGTACTTCGTAGATCTGCCTGTTCTGCTCCCCACTCTGTCTCTGGTGAAGCCTCTCACCGCCCCTGAGTCTCTGGCCTGTACCCCAGTTCTGTATGCACAAATAAATAAATAAATCTTTAAAAAAAAAAAAAAAACCAAAATCTAGATTTTAGAGTAAGAACCACAAATTAGCAGGAAGAGCTACACTTAAGGATTGGGGATAAAATAGAAATATCCATACCTCCACTCCTCACTCAAACAAACTCTAAAGCCAAATCATGACAGTATCAAGATTTGGCTTAACTGCCAAGATCTTGTGACTTAACTGCCTTCTAGAAAGATTTGGTGACTTAACTGCCTTCTAGAAAGAAAGTCAACAATCTTTAGAAGATAACATAACTAGATTCTCTATAATCTATCAGCTACACACACACACACAAACACAAACATACACACAGACACACAGAGAAACATACAACTGAAGAACCAAGAAAATATGAATCATAATAATAAAAAATCACAAGAAGGAAACATACAAACTACTCATATACTAAAATTAACATGAGGGAAAAAAGTATGAAATAGTATAAGTGTACTTTAAAGCTAGAGAAAATTGGACAAATCTTTGTAAACTGATGTGCAATTTTAGCAAAAAAAAAAAAGGTCATATGGAAATTGGTGCAGCCACTATGCACAAAAATAATAAAGATTCATCAAAATATTAAATATACAAATTCTACACAATCCAGTTATTTCTACTTTGGGGAATTTACCCAATAATATGAAAACACTAGTTTGAAGAGATGTGCACCACCATGTTCATTGCAGAATTATTTACAAAAACAAAGAGAAACAACTTAAGTGCCCATTCACAGATGAAAGTACAAAGAAGATATGTCTATTCAGCTATAGAAAATATGAAATCCTGCCATTTGTAACAACATGGATGAACCTAAAGGTTATTATTCTTAGTAAAATAAGCCATGGAGAAAAACAAACACCATATTATTTCACCCATATGTGCTACATAAAGAAACAAATGAACCAAATAAAACAAAAATAACCTTTTAGTCTCTAAGAAAAATTAGTATTTACCAGAAAGGAATGGGGGAGGAAGGTGGTTTTAAAGGGATCTGTTGTATGGTGAAGGATGGCAATATACTTTTAGTGGTGGATATGATGAACTATAAACAAATGTTGATCTCTCATGTACACTTGAAATTGATATTACAATCCAATGTTACTTCAATAAACATATTTTAAAAGAAAAACAGAATGGTTTAAATATTATTTTTAAATTTTTGTTACATGTAATGGCATGTAATAGACAATTAGACTCTTGATGCCTCTTAAAAAGTTATTTTATTGGGCCCTCCCTGGTGGTGCAGTGGATTAAAGCACAGCACTAAGAAGCTAAAGCCACTTCAATAAGTTTGATCCCGGCCCCAGAGGTGACCCACATGGCATGGCAGACTTCTCCTGACCCGCCTGCTGCTCCCCTCAGCAGTGGATTTCAGTCATTCTGCCTGTTCTGCTTCCTGCTCTGTCTCTGGTGAATCCTCTCGCCACCCCTGAACCTCTGGCCTGTACCCCAGTTCTGTATGCATATATAAATAAATCTTTTTTTAAAAAAGTTATTTTCTTTAAGCAAATCAGCACCTTTGTACTTTCTGTTCAAGAAAGTAGATTGACTACACATGCATCTTTTCGCCCTCTGATAGTAATAATGTTAGTAATAGGTAAAATGTATATGGTGCTTACTCTGTACTAGGCACTGTTCTAAGTCTTTTTACATATCATAATTACAGTAATTCTCACAACAACTATCAACTCAGTGTCATTATTATTTCCATTTTACACATGAAAAAATTGAGGTATAGAAAGACAAACTATCTGTCCCATGGCATATACATTAGTCAATGACAGTGCTAGTAATCTGGTTGCAAAGTCCATATTCTTTTTTTTTAATATATATTTTTAAAGATTTATTTAGTTATTTATGCATACAGAACTGGGGTACAGGCCAAAGGTGCAGAGGCAGTGACAGGCTTCACCAGAGACAGAGTGGGGAGAAGAACATGCAGATCAACAAAGTACACTGCTGAGGGGGTCAGTGGGTGGGTCAGAAGAGGTCTGCCATACCATGTGGGTCATCTCCCATGCAGGGAATTGAACTGACACTGAAGCAGCTGTGGCCAGGTTGCAGTGCTGTGTCCTAACCCATTGCGCCATCAGGGAGTGCCCCAACGTCTATATTCTTAATAATGATACTCTACAGTCTCTCACATTAAATGAGCATGAAGGAATAAAGGGAAATATAAACAAAAAATTCAAGTTGTGTCATTCTTCTGGTCAAAATATGCCAGTGGTCTTCAATTAAACTTAAAATAAAACACAAACTTCTTTCCATGGTTTTAAGACTCTGCTTCTTGCTCCAACTTCATCTACTATTCTCTTATTTCTTCATTGTTCTGCAACCATTTAAGTTTTCTTTTAGTTCCTTGAATTTGCCAGTTGCTTTCCTTCTCTAAGCTCTTCCTTTTGGTTGGTGTGCTCTTTTCAGACTTTATCCTGTTTAGCTGTTTCTCATCATTACATTTGCCAAGAGGTAATGATCTTCCCTGATTCTGGATCCCATGATTTTAGAGTCCAATCAAACACCTTCTCTAACCAGCTTCTCTAAAGATCTCTGCTTCTTACCAGACCTCTATTATCACGTTACTCTGTTTATTTTCTTCACACAAGCAATTCTTCCTGAGATTAACTTGTTTATTTTCCCTTGCTGCTTATTAATAGACTGCCTGTCCTTTCTTTATCTGCTCATACCTTTCTCAATACCTGTCTCTCTTACTTTTTCTTTACTCTGTCAATCCTCAGTGCTTAGATTAGACCTACTACAGAATCCTCTAAGTGCTCAACAACTTCTTGTGGGGGTAGGCAGAATGTAAATAGAATGGAATAGGTTGTGGTAAATAAGAGATCAATGTATTTCTGGACAGCAAAAAAAAAAAAAAATGCAGATGAAAGGTAACTGGCAAAGTAGAAAAGAAGGAGCCACCACCTAGGGAAGTACTTAAAGGGGGAGGCTATAATAGAAGAACTTTGGCAATATTTCTTAGAAAACCTTAGAGTGAGAGTGAAAAATGAATTGAAATGGGGAAAATGATGCAAGTCTATATATGAATATCTTGACCTTCTGGTCATATATTTCTCATTCCTGACATAGAACACACCGAAGTTGAACATTTATTTCCAAGCAAAGACTATTTGGAAAGAAGTAAAAGGGCTAGCATGGAAGTTGTCTCATTCTAGCATCTAGAGTTCCTCAGGGTACCAACTAATTCAGTGCCTGTTCACCCAGAGCAAAGCCTGCCAGACCTTAAGACCTTTTTATGTATACCAAGCTCCTATTTGGCCTTTCTATTTTCTCATTCATAAATACTTTCTCATTCCAATCCTTGCCCACCAGACAACTGAGGGAAACCTCTAACCTGAGTGAAAAAGATTAAATTAATAAAAAATGCTCTTTGAGGAAACATAATATCTAGACTTGAAGATAACTCCAAAAAAACTACCATCATGAAATTCTGAAACACTTGGAATAAAAAGAAAAGCATAAGAATTTTCAGTGACAAAAAAAAATGTATACCCACAAATGAACAAGCATTAAATCAACATACAATTTACCAATACCAGCTGGTAGAAATGATAGAAAGTTCTGAATGATAATTATTTTTATTCCATAATTTTATTTTTTAACAGTTAGATACTTTATTTTTATTGTGGCAGTGTTGGTTTACGTCATTGTTTATATTGGGGAAATATAAGACCCCCCCCACTTCAAATGTATTTCCACAGCACACCAACGCCAAAGCACCAGTAGTCTGCCACCTTAGTCCATTGTGCTACATCCAAACATTTTTTGCCCCACCCCCGATTTCTCAGTTCTATAATCAGTTCAAGGGTTATTTTTTAAGTTTGGCTTTATCTGTCCCTTTGTTTAGATATACCATTTATCTGTCTGTATCCATTTGATTTTTTTTGCTTATCATAATCCCTTCCTACTCCATCCATGCTGCCATGAATGGCGTGATTGCTTTATATTTAATCACTGAGTAGGCTTACATTGTACATATACCACACCTCTTGCACCATTTATCTGTTTTGGGGCATTTAAGCTGTTTCCATATTTTAATTATTGTAGTACTGCTATGAACATGGGAACACAAGTGTCCCTTTCAATTAGCATTTTTGTGTTCTCTGTGTGGATACCTAGGAGGGGGGTTGCTGGGTCATATAGGAGATTCATTTTTCATCTTTTGAAGAAACTCTACACTGTTTTACATAAGGGTTGGAGCCATCTACATTCCCAACAACAGTACCTAAAGTTTCTGTTTTCTCCCAATCCTCAGGATGGACATTTTTTTATGCCTATTGGCCATCTGTGTGTCTTCCTTGGAAAAGAATCTATTCAGCTGTCTGCCCATTTTTTAAATTGGGTTACTTGCTTTCTTTTAGTTGAGTTTGTATGGGTTCTTTAAAGATCTTTCATATCAATTCTTGTCTGATGTGTAAATATTTTCTCCTATTCAGTAGGGTGTCTTTTTATTTTAGTTATGGTTTCTTTCACTGTGCAGGAGCTTTTAAGATTGATGAAACCCCAATTGCCTATAGACATTTTTGGTTTCCTTGTTGAGGACAAATTGCAAAGCGTCACAGAAGTTTATGCCATGAAGTATTTTGCCTATGCTTTCTTCTATGTATTTTATGGCTTCAAGTCTTACTTCCAAGTCTTTGATCCATTTTAAGTTGATTTGTGAGATAGTCATCTAGTTTCATTCTTTATCATGTGTCTGTTCAGTTTTCCCAGCACCATTTATTGAAGAGGCTTTCCTTGCTCCAGTGTATACTCTTGTGAGCCCAGAATTTTAGGCCAAGCAAATATATCAACTAAGATTACAGATTAAAGGCATTTTCAGACATGAAAAGACTGAGAAAGCTGACCTCTGAGGCATCCTTTCTTAGACATTACTTGAGAATTGTTATAGAAAAATGAAAGAGCAAAGAAAATATATATCTAAATCAGAATAGTAAGAAAAAGAAGTCCTAGGACTGTCACTGCATTGCAGCCCACACGGGGAGAAAGAAGATAGAAGAGTCCTCTGGGAAAGTAGTCACTTTTCAAGGGCCAGAAGGAGTTATTTGTCCTGGCTGTAGGCAAAAAGGGTGCATTTTTAATAGAGAATTTTAAAACTATAATAAAATCAAATACATGTTGGGTAGCTTTTTATTACCACCATGTGCTAGCAATACTATGATGTGCTAGTGGTAAAATCCTCCTTCCTAAAAAAGATCTTTGATGGTCTAAGTTCTAAACAATTGATGCAATTATTGTACTTCCTGCCCTGCCCTTAGTATGCCAGAGATAACAAGGAAAAACAAGGTAAAAGAAAAGACATCGATGTAATGATTGAATGTTTAAAACTATATTGACAACTGCTTGAATATAAAAATAGGAGAATTTATTTGAACTTGATTCTCCATTATATGATACAGACTTATTATGTATTGGTTTTGGAGAAAAGCAAGTATAATACAGCACACAATTAGGCATTACTATAAACACTACAGTGTCATATAGACACTGCTTGTTGGTGTTCAACTTTTAGAATCAAGCAGCCTGAGAAACTACAGGATAATTAGATATAGTTACCCTAACAGAATGTAAATGTTATCAACCTTAATAATGTATAGTTGACAGAGATTAAGAGTTAAGAGATACGGAGTAGTGAAAAAGCAAGAATACTAATATCTTCATCTTATGAAGTGGGCAGCCAAGAAACATGGAAATAACAATTAAAGTACAACTATACCTTAACATTTCAGAGGTAACTAGTAATAAATTTTAGAACAAGGATACAAATTATATTGGGAGGAGAGTTGGGAAGGGATTTATATAAACTCACCACATTTTCATCTAACAGAGCAGTAGAAAAGGCCTAAAGTCAATTAAGAAATGGCAACCTGTTACTTAAGAAATAAGGGGGAACAACACCCAAATTTAAAAGTGCTTGAAAGAACAATCATTTTAGAAGATATTGTCACTGGGGAACATGATTGAAGGTAGAGGGAAAGAACTTTTATTTTCTCTATAAGCCCCTCTGTGCTATTTGATTTTTTTAACCATGTATTTAAACATGATACTGTGCTAAAGTCTTCTAAAGTTTTAGAAAGGGGTAACTTTGAAAGACTTGATAACAAACTCTATATACAGAGATAATGTACCCTACAGCCAGTTATCAAAGGGTTCTTCAAAATTGTCTTGTTAAGGGAGACAGCACAAGTCTGCAAGTAACGTAGCAATGCCCTCACCAGAGTATTGATTTTGTTTCAGTCACTCAGTGCTTGATGTTGAAGAGTATTAGGTTTTTCATAAACCCACAAATTCACGCAATGGCTTCATCTCATGTTATAGACACTGTTATCTCTAAAGAGAGATGAACAACAGTGACATATGCTGTCACCATCAATGTTTAGAAGGAAGCCCTGCTTTGCATGGCTTTGGGAGAATGAACATATCTTAGCAGAGAACAGGTTAATTGAACACTTTAAGATATCTCTTATCTATCATTTTATACAGATGATTGTTTTTATAACAATATAGAGAATTGGATAAGGTATTTCTTTTATTACAATATTTCACTATACTTTTTTGTTTGTTTATTCAGTGGGCTTTAAAATACAAAGAATACCATCCTTACAACCATAAAATTGTTGTTATTGAGTATTACTAAGCCAGGCAATGGACAAACTGCTTTAAAAAAAAAAAACCAACTTTTTTAGCTACTCAATTCTTCTGCAACTAACTCTGTTCTACTCACCTTAAAATATAACCACAGTCATTTAAAGGAATGAAAGCAGTGACAATGTACATAACCATTTCATGGGTGAGGATTTTATATTAGAGTATCTGAAATCTAAGCTTTGTACAATCAATTATAGTTTTACAAACAATGACTATCTCATACTTAAAAGTCTAACTCAGAGAAAATTCATTATCCAGCTACTATAGGATATCAGAAGAATTGCTCTGGGTTATTCCTTCTTTATACATTTCTCTTTTCCTTTTTATTTTTAATCTCCCTTTATTTTCAACTATCCTATTTGTTTTCTTTTTTTCTTTTCTCCTACCCAAGTCTTAGGCCTACCACTGGCACCCAGTGGTACCCCAAGGCATTGCTGATGGCAATCAAATATACTGACCACTATCATTTATTTGCTAGGAAAAGAGCTTTTGCTATTTTAGTTAGATCATTAAAATAATCTTTCCTTTTCAGATTTGACATCCTCTACTACAACATATGACTTTGTTCTATAACATGACTTCATTTCTAGTTGCCATAGGTGTATAGTTTCTCTTCACATTTTCAGCTGTGTGAGTACTACCTGCCTTCACTCAAAATTTCTTTAAAATAGTTTAAAATGTTCACTTAACCTTTCCCCTTGAGTCAAAATTACAAATGTCTTTGGCTGCCCTTTGAAATACTTATCTTCTCACTAAGATTTTGTAGGATGAGATGTGAGAAATAATGCCAGCAGTTTAAGAAAATAAACTTGAAAGTCTAGCCATGCCTTGGCAAACAAACTCCAAATGAGATGCTTATACAAAAAGTCCAGCCCTTCAAAAGTGAGTTGCCAATGAGGCGAGGAAATGGGCGTGTGAGCTGAAGGAGTCTGCTAATGGAAATCAACTCTAGGTTCTAGTTTCTGTTTGTAGAGGCAGCTTAGAGAGATTACAAACTCCCATTCTGTTGCCTGCTTAGTATACTTCTGAAAGAGTACTGGGCGTTTCTCAGTCACTTCCCTAAGCAGATAACTTGTGTGCAGCCCAAGTGCACCAACTTTCTGCATGTGAAATTTCCCAAGCTTACTTTCGTTTTATATCTGGCAGAAAAATTGCCCATATGGATGTCATCCAATGTACATACTGCCATTTATTTTAGTTAACCTCACAAGTTTATTTTCCAAATCTCAATTACTGAAGATAATTTTAAAATAAGATTGGCCCTCCCACTACTGTATTAGTACTTATCTCCCATTATACTGAATGTTTTCCTCAGAGAAATACCTTTTTTGGTTGATAAATAGAGAGGTAACACAATACCCTTCATGACTGACACCTCTGTCAGAAAAGAACATTGTGCAGTGCAGCCAATTCTTAATTAACCAGGGTTATGGAGAACAAGCAAAGTATGGATTAAGTGTAATTCTACAGGTTAAGTTGTACAGCTTATTTTTATCTATTAATTTCAACCTCTTTCATAATCACAACTTTTATCAGAGCTCCTGACAATTAAGTAAATGTAGAGATTTGTGTTTCACTTCCTTTCTTATCCTTGTCTAATGAGCAGGGAAATGGAGAGTGGGCAACAAAGGGAGGAGGTATTATCTACTAATATGATAATCACTCACTGGACCTGAAAGAATAGTCCATGTTGGCTCATTATATAGCTTTAGCTTCTTCCTGATGTTTCTGGGGGGTTTATCATTAACACTGGTCCACAAATCAGGAATCAAAAGATTAAAGCAGAATTCAGTTTTTTAATCCAAAATTGGATCAGAGGCATGAAATACAGCCTTTATCTATAAAGTTCTAGAATCTAAAGTTACCAATGTAGGTAGGCATTTTCAGTTTTAGTAATAATTTTCTTTTGTTTTTCTTTATCCTCCCAGACACCAATTTTCCCATAAGTGAAACCCATCAGTAGCCAGTCTTCCATACTATTCTGGGATGAGTTTGGCTAAAACCCAATAATGATCTAAAAAAAAAAAAAAAACTTGTTTAGTTTAGTTTCTTTTTTAAAATAAAAGGGGTATAAGCAATGTGAATGTCATTGAACGATGCTTTAGAGAAAGTCTGGTTACAGCAGGCTACCTTGGTAGAGTAGGGTCAGCTAAGGAGCCATGGAGTCTCAGAATCATAACTATGTGAATAGAAATGTGAGCACAAGTCATTCTGTGGACTTGTGTGGGTGTTGTGAGTGATACTGGGCAACCGTGTTGGTCTCTTCTTTCTGGTACAGGCAAACAGTTAAAGCAGTTGTATATGTGAAGCATATACTAATAAATAAGTTTAGATGGGATTACTTTTCCCACTTCTGCTCACATACAAAACACCCTTTACTGGAATTTCCCCTTCTCTTGACCTCTTTCTCTTCCTATCTGTAAAATGAGAAGTTTGGGCTAGATGGTCTCTAAGGTACCATCTAGCTATTGAGTCAGTGATATTGTTTGTAAAAATGTGCCAGTTTACCTGTTTCTTCCTTACTTTGGACCTTGCCCTCAGCAGAAAATTAGAAAGTACTTCAAGTTAGAAGGTACTTCAAGCTATACTGCTGCATAGGAAAAAATAGAAACATAGTTTATTCTCCTCTCTTTGGGTACATTATTAGATTTTCAAAATCAAAATAAGTAGTTGAAGTAATGTGTTACAAAGTATCATTTTTATGTTGAAGTTCAATTTCTCTGCTTGGTAGTCTAGCAAATTTTACTAAGTAAGGTCATATAGTAAATGAAACTAAAAGGAATACAGTACTACTTTCAGTGATGACTCAGGCTGGTCTTGAAAACAGTATTTTATTTTTTCAATTAAAAAATATTGATGTGGGCCATCCCTGGTAAGACAGCAGGTTAAAGCACAGTACTAAGAAGTTAAAGCCACTTCAGCATGAGTTCAATTCCCACCCACCCCCGAGGTGACCACATGGTGCGGCAGACCACACCTGACCCACCCGCTGCTCCCCTCAGCAGTGTACTTCATCAGTTGACCTGTTCTGCTCCCTACTGTCTCTGGTGAATCCTCTCACCGCCCCTGCATCTCTGGCCTTTACCCCAGTTCTGTAATGCATAAATAAATCTTAAAAAAAAAATATTGACGCTGCTCATATTTAAGAAGTGTTACATGTTTGGATAGAGTGGATCACTATCATCTAGTATTCCAACAAAACACAGATATCATGGAGACCAATGAACAAGTTCAACAGGGACAAACTAGCTCAGCAGCAAGAAAAAGACATGCAAATTGGTAAGTATGAAAAAATGTATCTATGTATGGTTAGAGGGGACCATAAATGAATAGGTAACTAGTATGAACTAGAGGCAGAGATGGTGATCAGAACAAAGGCTATGAGTAGGGTCCTGTATGGAAAAGGGGAAAGTAAAACTCAAGAGCCAGATCATAAAAGATCTTATAAACTCCAGTAAAAAAAGTTTTGGTTTTAAAAAAAGAAAGAAACACATGTCTTTTGCAGCAACTTGGATGGAGCTGGAAAAGATCATGCCTAGTGAGATAAGCCAGAAAGAGAAAGAAAAATACCGGATGGTTTCACTCATAGCAGGAGTATAATGGACCAGGCGAGAAAATAATAAGAATAATGAACAGCCATATACCAGAGACATTTTGTGGGGGGTGGAATGGGGAATGGGATCAAAAACAGGGGGGTTGGGAGGGAAGTGCATGGGACTATGGTGATGGCACACAGGTGACTTGGTGATGGGAAAACCATGGGGATTATAATTGAGATGAAAAAAAATGGACAAAATAATGTAAAAATAAACTGTTATATTATTAAAAAAAAAAGTTTTGGTTTGATTCCATAGGCCAAGGCATCTTAAAATGTACTATATATATGAGGCATTATTTTAGGTGATATTTGGGTGAATGTTTTTTTTTTATACATTAATATTTATTTTGATGTGTTAAGGGAAAATGTAGACATCCAAATTTCTTGTTTCACAGATGTAACTGAACAGGGCATAGCTTAAAAAAATAATGAATAAATTTAAAGAAAAAATATTTACCTACAAAAATAGCACAGGCAGTACATAGATGACATCCCCAAAATGAAGATGATGTACAAAGGACTGATATTTGAGAAACAGTTCTATAGGGATGTTTTTGAAAGGTTTTAGAAAGTAGAGTAAAAATATTATATTTATTCTTTTGAAGAGCAATCTGCCTGCCTTCCTGCAGAGAAGCTAATTAGGAGAGCATTACAGTAAAGCCTGAACTGAGGCCACAACAGTGAGATTGGCAAGTACAGTTAGATATGGGTGTGTTACACAGACAGTATCTATAGCATTTGATGAATGAATACATTAACTCATTATACAAACAGGAAAATAAAATAACTATATTTAACATCAAGAGAATTAAATATAATAATTGGTCACATTGAACATGGAAGAACTGAGATTGCACACAGGGACTCATGAAGCTACAGAGATTAGTAACAGCAGGAAGCTCCTAACACTCCCAATACTGAAAGAAAAACAAGAAGAGATGTTGTTATTAGAGAACAAGAGGAGAGGCCACCCTATGGGAACTGGGATCATAGCAAGCCTGTCTAGTGTTAGCTGAAGAGATAGAGATGCTGTCAAGAGGCATTGGGTTCTCCTTTCCTCCCACCCTGAAATTTCTTATTGGACTCCTATTATTGAATCCAAGCAGCGCCACCTAACATGGAAGCATGAAGAGCATAATCTTTAAGAATCAAACCCTCTGCAAAAAATTTTTAAAAAAAGAGCAAAAGAAAGATGATGAATGAATGCAAGAGCAAACCAGATTATGATTGACATATTGTGAATGGAAAGTGAGGAAGAAACATCTAAGATAAAACCTAGATTTAAGACCTGTGTAACTGGTTAGTTAGTGTTGTCATTCTCTGAGATAAGCATTTGAGAACAGAAATAAGTTTAGGAGTCAGAAGAGTTCATTTTTTTAACCTTTTGAGTTACTTTTGATGTATCTGTAGAATATCCAACTGGAGAAGACATAGAAGGACTTGAAATACAGTAAGGAGAGTTGTCTAGTTATAGAAAATCAGTTACTTTATGGGGGTAGTTAAAAACATGAAACAAATTGTTAGGGATAATGTATTGAGAAAACAGTAAGAGGATCAAAGACAAATACTTTAGTAAAAACTGCCATTAAAAGAATTGAAAGAAGAGAAGTCAGTAAAGCAGTCTGAGAAGGAATGCTCAAAGAGATGGAAGTAGTATCTCATAAGCAAAATAAGACAGACTTTCCAGAAGGGAATTTTCAAATGCCAAATTCATTCAGAGTGATCAAGAAATATGAGAATTAACAAGAGTCCATTTTCGTTGGGTGTGATGTTGCAACAAATATCTGAAGAGGTGTGAACCTATACCTCCAAATTATATGCAATACTATAATTTACTGTTATCTCAATAACAATAATACAATTTAAGAGTCTAATGGCATTGGCTATAGGAGTACGTTAGTGTCCTTTGCAAGAGCAGTTTCTAAGGAGATTTAGGGGTAGACAACAGCTTATAATGGTCTGATTGATTAGAGAAATGGAAATTAGAAAGGAATTAGAGGTAGTAATGTGGATCACTTTTCAAGAAGATTATTAAAAAAAAAAAAAAAAAAAGTGAGGCTAGTAGCTTCAGAGCCCAGAGAGAGGTACTGAGTTTTCATCATGAGGGCAACTTGGATTTGTTCATATGTTGATGAAGGGAGGCAATATATATTTCAGATACAAAGGAGAGAGAATAGTTAACACAATTAAGTTCTTAAAGAAATATTGATCGGCCCCAGAGCCAAGTAGAGATATCAGACATGGACAAGCGGTGGCAGTTTTCTTCTAGGACCAGAAGATAGGAAATGAGAGTGGCTACAGATAATTTTCAGGTGTGAAAAATTGGGGGGTATCATCTATAATATCCTCCACCTCCTCTGTAAAATTAATTAAAATAAGTTTCTAAAGAGAGTAGGGAAATGATGTTGTGGTTAGTTTTCTAAATGTCACTCTGGTGTTTGGACATATGACCAAGGTCATAAAGCTGAGATTGGAAAGCACAAATTTGTCCCCACACCAATTTGCACAACTAGTGTTTTTGTCCAGCAGACTCAGTGTTATTGGTTGTAGAAGTTGGGAAGAGGATAGTTGAAATGATCCAAGTTTGAGGTTCAGTATGTTTGGATAAGAAAAAGTAAAGGTACAAGAAAACAGTTCATCAGGAAAGAAGTCTCAGTGAAGCAGTTGACATGCAGGCTCAAGATGGAAGGGAGTGAGGTGACAAAGGTGCCTGGGGATCCTATCTGTGGATTTTTTCTCTAAAATTTACAAATGTAACACTGATACAGTACTGAAATTTTCTTGGTTTAATCTATTTTAGTTTTGTGGCTTAGGAAGAGGAGAAAAAGAAGGGAATTAAAGAGATAGCTATGGCTTATGTTCTAACTACATAAAGTACTTTAGTTAACCTTCAAAACTCTGAAACAGATATAGCCACCATACAGAAAACACAAATGAAGTTCAGAGAGGTTGGGGATGTGTAAAGAAGTTAGTTACAGCTAGTTAGTACCACTGAAAAGGTTCAAATTCAGATCAGCCTGATTGAAAATTCAGTGTTCTTTCCACTACCAAAAAAGCAGAAAATTTATATGTAAATTTACTGTCTGAACAAATAGTATGGAGTGCTCTTGGAAAATATCATGTCCCCAAATGGAGTCCAAATGAGACCACTAGTGGTTTCCAAAGGTTAACCCTGAGAGGTCTCTTGTATGTGTTAACTTTACACAGTATGACAAGGCCTATACTTTGGTTTTGGTATAAATAAATAATGAGCTTATGACATTTAAACCAGACATAATCTCATTGGTGTCTCATCTAAACTAGTGCCAGGCTTCCCATTCGTTTTAAGGAGTTGGGTTTTGTTTTATTGCCTGTGGCAAAGGAGAATTGGAGGTGCAGGTGATCCACAGAGCATTTAGCACTGGAAAAGTTCCACAAACAGAAAGAGATGGAGGCCACTACATCAATGTCTTGGAAGTTGTGTCCTGCCAGTGGGGCTTAGTTAAAGAAATTCTGTGTATTTGGGTGAGGTAATTCTTGACACACAGAATCTTGACAAGAGTCAGTAAATACCGAGAATCAGAAGCAGATGAAATCAACATACCTATCAAAGCAGGAAAGCCAGAATCCAGAATCCTCTCCACAGAAACTCTCCTGCTCCCTAGTCTTGAGCTGAAGTGAACATAGAGGGCAGCTGACTCCTCCAGGTTGCCATGATTTGTATTAAAAGCAGGAAAGAGTATCATTTTCTATTCAGATTTAGAAATGATCACCTTAATCTAATAATTATAACATGGAGAATTTAGGCAGAAGCAGTGTGAAATGGATCAGTGATGCCTATCTTCCACTGAGCAGCAAAATTTGAAAAAGCAAACATTTATTGAGCACCTACTGCGTACCAGACATCCATTTTATACTCATCATAAGTCTCTGAGGCAAGTATTATCACTCCTACCTATTTTACAATTTAAATAAATGAGACAGAGTCAAGTTAAGTTTCTAAAGTCATATAACCAATAAATAACTAGAGTCTGGACTTTCATCTACATGACTCCAAAACACTCCATGGCCAAAACTCCAAGGCATTAAGTTACAAGAAGGTAGACATTTCTGATAGATCTGAGTAAGGAGACTGTAACTTGTCCATTCCAAAGTTATTTATGAACATGGATATCATCAGTTCACCTGGAATCCCTTGCAAGTGTTCTTAGTGTGTGTTTGTGCCATAGACATATTTAGCTTATAAAATCCTTTTAAAGTGTATGAAATAAAATACATAGGATTATAAAGAAAATCTATTAAACAGAAATTAGCTATCAAAATTTTTGAAAATCATACGACAATATACGTGCTTTTATTAAGGTTTTAAATGCAAGCCCTAGCAGAGGGTGTACCTATAATTTCAATTTACATTCATGGTAAGAAGAAATGCTTAATTTCACTTAAAGAGGTTAATAACATTAAGACACAATTTTCTTAATAAAATAACCAACAATAACCCTTAATTCTAACCAGGGATATCTATGTGTCCCGTGAGGGGCCTGTACTATGGTGTGTTGGAGCTGACATGAAGTTGTTTGCCAGAGATTGCTGTTGATTTTTCAGGAAATTTGCAAGCAGGTTGCTAAATGCAGCCAATGCCTAATTACAAATTTATAATGCAATTATATTAAAAATAAAAGTTAATAAACACTCAAAACTCATTGCTTCTTAATTATTTCACTGCATTTTATTATTTTGTAAGGTTTGAGGTTACTTACTTCTATTAAACCTGCATGATAAAAATATTATGTAATGCAAGCCTTCTCTTCCTGACTTAATGTTCAGTGACATCAGTTTAGTAACTTGTAATCAGCCATAAAAACCAGCAAGTGCTACAAATGATGACTTTTTAATCTTGTAGTGGTAACTGTTAAATATTTAATAGCACACCACTGTATCCATGAGCTTCTGGTTAAAAATATATAGTAGGATAAGTAACAACCCTGATCTCTAAAGAACTATTTCAAATCAAAGCTTCTAGGATAGGCACAACACATTTTTTTCAGATGCAAGGAAACATAATAATCCATGAAAGTAGAAAAAAGATAATGTTGAAGTTCATTCAAATGAAAAACTTCTGCTCTTCAAAAATATTCTTAGGGGGATGAAAAGACAAGTCATAGACCTGGAAAAAATATTGCAAATAATATATCTGATAAAAGGCTCAAGCAAATAAATAAAAAGCCCAAAAGGCATGTATGCTTCACCAAAGATACATACATGGCAAGTAAGCTCATGAAAAATGCCCAATATCAGTTACCAGGAAGACAGAAATCAAAACAACAATAAAATACCACCATGCACATAGCAGGCTGACTAAAATTAAAAACAATGATCACATCAAATGTTATATTATGTAGCAACTAGAAATCTCATAAATTGATGGTGGGAATGTCAAATGGTACAATCGCTTAATAAAAGATTTTGGCAACTTCCCATAAGAATAAACACAGATATACCATATGGCCCAACCAATCTAGTCCTAAGTATCTACACAAGGGAAATAATACCATATGTGTACGCAAAGACTTGAACATAAATATTCATACTGGCATTATATAATTGTAAAGCTCAAAACTGGAAAAAAACTAAATGTCCATTAATATGTTAATAAATAAATAAATTGTAGTATAGTCATATAATTGTACACTACTCAGTAATAAAAAGGAATGAGCTACTGATATTCTTGGATGAATCTTAAAAAAAAAAATTGCCAAGTGAAAAAGACCCTTCTAAAAAGAGCACATACGATGGACCTCCCTCGTAGTGCAGGGGTTCAAGTCAACTCTATCAAGCTATCACCAGCCACTGTAGCTTGAGTTCTATCCCTGACCAGGGAGTTAACCCACATGGCAAAGCAGACCTCTCCTGTCTCACCCACTGCTCCCCTCAGCAGTATATTTCATAGATCTGCCTGTTCTGCTCCCCACTTTGTCTCTGGTGAATCAATTCACCTCCTGCACCTCTGGCCTATACCCAAGTTCCTGTATGTATACATAAATAAAAACAAGTCTTTAAAAAAGGGTCTTCCTCTATAATGTGAATATGAAATAGTTTCCTACTTAGAAAAGGTAATAGTAAATTAGATTATAATGTTTCCTTAAGGCCGTCAATTGTAATTTATAGACAATACATCTAAATTTGATATTCCTATAAATGCAGAAGATCAAAAGCAAGCATCTAAAGTGTCTGGGTCCTCCCTGGTGGCACAGTGGGTTAAGATGCAGCACTGCAAGCTAGTTGCAGCTGCTTCAGTGTGAGTTTGTTCCCCAGCCCCTGAGGTGATCCACATGGCGCAGCAGACCTCTCCTGTCTTGCCCGCTGCTCCCTCAGCAGTATACTTTGTCGATCTGCCTGTTCTGCTCCCCCCTCTGTCTGGAGAATCCTCTCACCACCCCTGAACCTCTAGCCTGTACCCCAGTTCTGTATGCATAAATAAATAAATCTTTTTTTTAAAGGAACCATCTAAAATTTCAAATGTGCTACATACATTTATTTATAAAATCTTTATAGAAATTGTTAAACTCAGAAAAAAATTTAACAAAATAAATCTTAAAATAAAATGAAATAAAAGAGCACACACTGTATGGTTTCATTCACAGAAAATTCTAGAAAGTACAAATGAATGTGTCATGGCATAAAGTAGATTAGAAGTGGGCTGGGGATGGTTAAGGACATGAGTGAGAGATTATCAAGATTACCAAAGAACCTTTTGGGAATGGTGGATATTATCTTGATTGTAGTGGTTGCTTTATGGTCATACATATGTCAAGACTTGTCATACTGTTCACTTTAAACATGTACAATGTGTTGTATATCCACTATACACCAAAATAAAGTTTACTTTTTTAAAGATTAAGACTGATCATATTAGCAAAATATTTAAATAGACACCAGCAAAGAAGATAGCTGGATGGCACATAAGTCTATTCAGCATTTTCCTTTTGTTAGTTCATGTTTTTTGAAGTCCCTACATTATGTTAAAGCACCTGAGGGGATAACTTTTTCAGACTTGTTAAATGGTATTCTCATAAAAATCTAAAATATTCCTTCCAAAGTAAATCATATACTTTCCACCCATGAAACCCAGCTATTATGTGAAATACATGTGGAAGGGACAAATGGACAGTTTCCCTATATAGGTATAAAAGCTGAGACAGATACGAAGCAATAGGCTTCAGGTCACTCAATATGTCATTGGCGGAAATGGGACTAGAGTTTAGATCTCCATTCTTTCAGTTAAATGATTAACTTTTCCTTAAATGATTAAGGAAAGATCTCCATTGGAAGAAAGAGTCTTCTGTCTGGTTCTACAGGGTGATCAGAATTCATTGCAGGTTAATGAAAGGTAAGCCTGCCTGTTGGAGGGATTCGCCTTCTGTTCAATTTTAACACACCCTTGGGAGAGATTTAAGTATAATCAAACAAACCTGGTGCTCTGAAATATTTAAAGCATGTTTTAAATTGAGTAGCATTTTTGCTTCTTAACCAAAAAATCTCCTGTCAATATGCTATGACTTGATACTGCTAATCTGTCCATTTAGTACACAGAAGACTAACATTCATCCACAGATCCAGGAACAATATCTGAGCCAACATTTCATTAACTTGTATATTTTTCCCAAACCAATGATTGGTTGTATCCCCCTCTCCCTACACTACCCCCTTTCCCTTTAGATGTTGCTGAGGAGATTTTGGCACAGCCTAGAAAAGGGAGGAGGGAAATGGGTAAAAAAAAAGGAGGGGGAGTTAGAGGGGGAGTTACCAGGGGCCACTGCTCTCAAAACAGACAAAAAGGCAGAAACACAAAAGTGGGAAAACCCAAGTCTCTGCACCCCTCTCTCAGAGTCAGGGCCTCCTTATGTGGGAATTCTGCCAGAAATTTTAAGGTAGCACTGAGAAGAAAGGCAATGGGGACTGTGGATGTTTAAGGGCCATTTAGAGAGTATAGTCAGTCTATTATACCCAAACCCTGGTTCGCCAATGGAACACACACATAGCCACCCACTCATACATTACACAATGGTAAACAGAAACCTCAGCAGCTACAGAGACACGTGCACGCCCTTGGACAGAAACAAAATGGCAAAGGGACACATCCAAAAAGCAACACCTTTTTAAACCATCAAAAAAATTCAGCACACAAGAAAGTTAGGGGAGAAAAGAGTAGGAAAAGCCAAAGGTAGTGGGAGAGGCAGGGATAGAGGTGAGACTGGATTAACAGTTAAGTGGGGGTTCTATAGAAAGCCCACCTAAGGGTGGATCAGAATAGAATGAAACATAAATGTCCCCCAAATACTAGTATTTCAAAGCTAGAATCTTCTTTCAGCCTTTATATGCCCCACACTAAAATAAATCTAATCATTTTCTTCATTCTCAAGGTGTACTTTGCAGCACAATTGTACAAGTACAAAATAACCACATTAGTGCCCATATATGCAGATTTATTTTCTTTAAATAATCTTAACCCTTAGGAAATATATTTCAAAAGAAATGTGCATACACCTCAGATGATATAGAGATAAAAAGGAAATGCACATATAATACAGCTATCTGAAAAGTGCACAGTCCCCTAAAAAACTGAAAGCATCTTCCAACATTTGAAAAGTGGGAATTAGAAAAAGGAAAAATTTTTTTTAAAAACTACCTTTTTCTTTTTGAATTGTTTTCAATGTTGGCACACATTTGAAGGCACACATACAGACTGCTAAATCAATGTCCAATATAATCTCACTATTGTGAGTCACTGGAGGTCAGGCTAGGCTGAAGTAGTGGAAAATCTGAAATACACAATATTCTTAAAAACATGCAATTTTATTACTTTAAAGTGCAAACATGTACTCTATGTTAAGACAATTTTGCCTGTTAAAGGACCCCGCTTCCACCAAGTGTTCAGAATGGGTCGTTCAGTACAATTGCAATTTCCCTGAACCCAGCTACAAGAGTTTTTCAATGAATCAGATTCTCTCTTGGCACCACATCTTCCAGAGAAATAACAATGTTTATTTAGTAGCGTATGTCCTGTGTACTAGACAACCACTGTTCTAAGATGTTTATGTAGACTGCCACATTCCTTCCTCACGGTTACTTTGTCAAGCAGATTTGATGATGATCCCCACTTCACTGATGAAAGACCTGAAACTCAGGGCAATTAAGTGCCTTGCTGAAAATCATACAGTTAGTTAAGAGTTAGGGCCCAGATTTGTACCCAAATAGGCAGACTCCAGCGCCCGTACTATTAACTAGAGTACTGTGCTGCCTCAGATAAACAACCTTTCGCCTCAGGTGAAAAATCTGATATCAGGGATTTATTTTCAAAACGAAAGAAACTTTCAGAGTATGTTTTGGCATCAGTACACACTGAACTCTCTCTTCTACATCCTTCGGTCTCTGCAGCTATATATGTGGTTCCAAACAAAGATCACTGACTTTCAGAGTCAGGAGCCTCGGGGACTGCAGGGTCCTCTGGCATCGAAGAAAGAGCCAGTTATCTTCAGTAGACTGTATTGCTAAAGCAGGAAAGAAACCTAGCACCTTTCAGAGGAATTTGTGACATAAGCTGAAAATATAAAGGTTTCTGCTTAACTTCTGGTTAACTGGGAATGTAAATCAATTAAAACCGTCCATCCCTGCGCAGTCCAAGTAATGAACAATTCATTGCAATAAGCCCAACAATTATTTACATGTATATGAATACAATTTTAAAATTGCAATTTGCATTGTATCTGTTTAGCAAGCTTTCTTATTCCTTTATAGTATATATAGATAAGCTTCATCACAAGGCTCAAAAATCGCTAATTAGTAGAGACAGAATTAAGACGATTTTTATAACTACCACTAATAAAAATGCTAGTAACAATCTTAATATTATCAGTTAATATTTTTACTGTGTAGTGAGAAATAAGAGTACATGAACCAGGAATGATTATGACTACAGACCAAAAAAGCAGAGGAAGAAAATTGAAGGAAAACTAAAGAAATCATCTTCTGATAGGTTGAAAAGTTAAAAAGCTGCTGGGCAAGTTGCCATGGATACCATGTCCTGAATATAATACTGGGCTTTTCCTTACAGTTAAACACTAGAGGCCTAACTCTCCAGCTGCACACCTCCTTTCTGTGCATGCAATAACAACTACTTGAAATGGAAATTCTCTATTTTGATGAATGAAACTGCAATGGGAAATTTCCTATGCAAGTCATCCTAACCTGTTAAAAAGATATTTGAATAAGATTAATTACCAAAGGATTTTTATCCTATTTCAATACTACTCAAGGATTCTAAATCAAACTCACTGCACAATGACCTCTATGAATCTATTGTAAAGAATCAGAAATCAGGAAATGGTTATATAACCACCCTTTCAACTTCACACAAGCCATCCAATGCATATATATTCTTACTTACCATTTATTGGAGTTTTGGGGGTGTCTTGACAGAACAAATAATATGGTAAACTGGGAATCCCCTCGATATGTCACAAAGACACTATACCAGAAACAGATACCAAAATAAGTTACTGTGTCAGTCATTCACTGCTCCCTTCATATTCTTTGGATTAAACAAAATGACTAAGAAAATTTTGTCAAACTTGGGAGAAAAGTAGAGCATATAAGAGGGTTCATAGAAAAAGGCAAAGATGGAACTGAAGCAGTCCCATGTCTAGTACATGAAGTGTAGAGTAAAACAAACCCACAGTTAGTCAAAAAAGCTCAAAGCTCAGCTGTCACTTTACTGGCTGGATAATCTTGAGTAGTTTCATTTGGACCCTTCTAGCTCCTTTGTAACATGGATAATAATACTACAAAACTATAGAGTTGGTACAAGGATAAAATGAGTCAAATATGTGTAACACTAAAAAGTGACTGTGATTTTCATTCTCCCACACTTCAATGACTTTGATTTGACTCTGGCTATGGCAAAATTGTTTATGGTTGTACCTGGAGAGGAGCACAGGCAAAATCTTCATTGCCTGCTGCTTCTTCATGCATCTTCTAAGTTCTGTCCATGCCCTCTATTTGTCAACGTATACGTCTTTGGAATTTCCACCTCCCACCATCTATGCCCTGTTTCTCCTGGCAATGCCTTCTGTGAGGCTCATGTTCTTTACTGAATCTGCCCTTTGCATGGTCATGTGTCTTCTCTGCCACTAACTTACATACTCAGTGATATTCCACAGCCTTTTAGCTTTTGACTTTTTATTCTATTCTCTAACTCTTGACTAACTTTTTCCCTTATTTTTGTTTTGCAATCCCCCTCCCCCCACCGACTAGTCCCAAATGATTTTTTTCTTTAGGGAATGTTTCTGTTTTTGCTTACCCACTCTTAGTGTGTCTCTCTATGAGCTCCATGAGTTATTTCAGAAACTTCTTATGCCATCAGTGTCTTCTACACACTAGAAAACATAGATGCAAAATCCTAAATGAAATGCATTAACCTTTAACCAGAATAATCAAGAAAAAATACACAAGTAATATAAACTACAAATCCACAGTAAGAACCATAAATGCTGATGAAATTATAACATTTTAAGTTAATACTATATATGTCTATACATGAGTTAATTGGGAAGGCCAAATAAAATGGAAATATAAACAAAGTGACTGGAAATTTTCCCCCCAAAAAATAACTTATATAAAAATAATGGAGACGACCGATGTTATAGAGTACAGGTTTAGATATACACAAAGTCATGTGGAAATTTTATAAATTATAAAGGTAGCATTTCAAATCTCAGGTATAAAGAAGGACTCTTCATTGGATAGTGTTGGGACAACTAGATAAAATTTTGCAAAAGAAAAAGCTGGAACCATACCTCACACCAGAGAGAACAGTAGGTTCCAGTGAAAGAAAGTGGTTCAATGTAAAAAAAATGACATTATATGACTTTAGTTGTAGGGAAAGGATTTTTACATATGACTCAAGATACAGATACAATAAAAGACTGACAAATTAAACTATACAATTTTTAAAAGCACAACATGAATTCACACAAGAAAAATAAAAAAAAACTAATTATAAAGTATGAGAAACCATTTCAGTATATATCATAAAGAACTCATACATTAAAAAAATACTAAAAACTCAACTTTTAAAAACATGTTAATGCATGAACGAACACTTTTTAAAAAGTGACATAAAGTGGCTTTTGAAGATATGAAAAGATGTTCAGCTTTACTCATAATAAAAGAGTGCAAATTAAAACTAATACAAGATATTACTTTCAATTTATCAGATTGGCAGAGGTTCAAAAAATTAATAAAACACTGTTGAAGAGGCTATGTATAAAAGTCATTCCCATATATTCCTGGATTGAACGCAAAATGGTATAACTTCTATGGCAAGATATTTGGTTTTATCAATAGTTAATAAAACTTCATTTGCTTTTTTATTCAGTAATACCACACATAGAAATTCACTATGAAAATTACTCAAAAAATGAAAAAAGAAAACCCCACAGCTTTTTCTAATGGGGCATTACTTCTAAGTGTAAACTACTGGAAACCACTAAATGCCCACATAAACGAAATTGATTCAATGAAATATGCTCACAGTAGAGTGTTATGCAGCTAAAAAAATGAATTCTGAAACATTTTCTTTTTAAATATGCATTGTAGAGTTGAACAAAATAGTAAATATACTAATATATCCATAATATTGAAAGCAATGTTTCTTAACATGGGAACAAAAAAATATAAATAGATAACTGTAAGAAAGGAAAACAAGCCCAGTGTTGTTGGACTGAGACTAGATGTATTAGTATGAACTTATGATTTTATATATTTTATATATTGTATATCATATTATATATGTGTAATAGAATAATACAGAAAAAAACCTAAAATATAATGATTGGAAATGAAGAAAAGTATCTATCTCATGACATAATTCCATACATAGAAAATTCAAAGAACCTACAAAGTAATACAATCAAATAAACTAAAGTAATATTGTTTGAACCAAGATAAACGCACAAAATATATCCCTATAAGCTACAGACAAAAATCATAAATAAAATGTAAATGTCATTATAATAACATCAGAAAACATAAAAAAGCAGGACATATTCAACAAAAGATGTGCAAGTTCTCTACAATAAAGCAAGAGATACTGAAGAAATACCAAACAGATATGTGCTAAAGCCAGAACTACCAAAATGTCCTCAGTGAATGAATGTGTAAACAAAGTGCAGTGAATCTTACAATAAAATTTTAGTCATAATAAAATGAATAAGCTATTGGTATACACACACACACACACACACACACACGAGATGAAACCCAAAAATGTGTTTGACTAAGAAAAACCAGTCTTAGTTTCCTATTTATGTTCCATTTTGAAAAAGGAAAAACAGTAGAAACGGAGAAAGATCAGTGGTTACTAGAGGTTAATGGGAGAGAATGACAGGGATAAGTGAATTTTGGGGTGTGTTGGAACTGATCTATATAGTCTGTTTATGGGTTGTGGTGTAAGCATTTATAAATGTTGAGTTGTGGGGCTCACCCTGGTAGCACAATGGGCTAAAGCACTACATTATGAAGCTCTCAGAAGCCACTGCAGCACGAGTTTGATCCTCAGCCAGGGAGGTGACCCACATGGCGTGGCAGACCTCTCCTGACCTGCTCGCTGCTCCCCTCAGCAGTGTACTTCAGTGCATCTGCCTGTTCTACTCCTCACTCTGTCTCTGGTGAATCCTCCCACCCACCACACTTCTGGCCTGTACCCCAGTTCTGTAAGCATCAATAAATAAATCTTTAACAAAAATGTTGAGTTGTGCCTAGTTTTACATATTCTGGATAGAAATCCTTTAAGAAATATAAGTTAGGAGTAATTTTTCCCTATCTGAAGTTTAAATTTAAGCTGTCTTTGCAATAGCTGAAGTTTTTATTTTTATAAAGTCCAATAGTTTTGGTTATGTTTTGACTTTAAAAAAAATTTTTTTTAAAGATTTATTTATTTGTGCATACAGAACTGGGGTACAGGCCAGAGGCTCAGGGGCAGTGAGAGGCTTCACCAGAGACAGAGTGGGGAGCAGAACAGGCAAATCGACGAAGTACACTGCAGAGGGGAGCTGTGCGTGGGTCAGGAGAGGTCTGCCACATCATGTGGTCACCTCCGGGGCAAGTGGGAATCGAACTCATGCAGAAGCGGCTTTAGATTCTCAGTGCTGCACTTTAACCCGCTGCGCCACCAGGGAGGGCCTAAAACTTATTTATTTTTAAAATGAAATGACACTGACTTACAGCACTGCATATGTTTAGAGGAATAAGTTCACATTAAATCATATATAGTATTGCAAAACCAATGCTACCTCAACAAAGAAAAAATTATTAATCTATGGTAATGACGATGATAAAGTATTAGAGAAAGGATAAGTAAGTAGATAAATGGAATATAAAACATAATAAAGAATTCAGAAGTAGACTCACATACATATGGCTAATGAATTTTTACCAAAGACATGAAGGCAATTTAATGGGACAAAACAATGTTTTCAATGAATTATGCTGGAAAAAATTAGGTAACTATCTGGATAATAGTATGATCTTCAATTCTCTTCTCCCAATATATCCACAAATAATTTGTGTTAGATTATAAATCTATATGTAAAAATTAAAATTATAAACCTCTAGGAAGTCAACAATGGAGGATATCTTCACAATTCCTGGAAAACATACAAACATATATGGTCATGTAAGAAATAAAATAACATGTACTTTTTATTTCACTGAATTTTTTGTGCATTTTATTTATATGTAATAGTTTATATTTACATCATTTTGTGTAATTTTTCCATTTCAGTTGCAATCCCCTTGGGCTTCCCATCACCAAATCACCCATGTGCCCTCACCATAGTCCAGTGCATTTCCTTCCCCCCACTGTTTTTGATCCCATTCCCCACTCCAGCCCCACAAAATGTCTGTGGCATATAGCTCTTCACAATTATCATTATATTCTCGCCTTTTCCATTATATTCCTGCCATGAGAGAAACCATCTGGTATTTTCCTTTTCTTTCTGGCTTATTTCACTAAGCATGATCTTTTCCAGCTCCATCCAGGTTGCTGCAAAAGACATGTGTTTCTTTTTTAGGTTGCTGAGTAATACTTCATTGTATATATGTACCACATCTTTTTAATCCAGTCATACACTTTTGGGCATTTGGGCTCTTTCCATGTCTAACTTGTACTTTTTTTTTTTTAAGATTTATTTATTTATGCATACAGAACTGGGGTATAGGCCAGGGGTGCAGGGGCGGTGAGAGGCTTCACCAGGACAGAGTGGGGAAGAGAACAGGCAAATCGACGAAGTACACTGCTGAGGGGAGCAGCGGGTGGGTCAGGAGAGGTCTGCCTCGACATGTGGTCACCCTCGGGGCAGGTCGGAATCCAACTCATGTGGAAGTGGCTTTAGCTGCTCAGTGTTGTGCTTTAACCCGCTGCACCACCAGGGAGGGCCATCTAACTTGTACTTTTTTAAAAATTAAAATATCTTTTCATCAACAGACACTTTCATCAACTGAAAAACAAGATTATACCCTGGGAGAAAATATTCCCCATCCACATATCTAACAAAGGCTTTCTATCCAGAATATATGAACAGTTATTACAAATGAATAATAAAAAGAGAAGCAACCATTGATAAAATGGAAAAAAAAAACTTCAGTAGATGCTTCACAAAGAAGATATACAAATGGCTAATGGACACACTGAAAGTTGCTCAGTATCATTAGTCATCAGGGCAATTAAACATAAAAGCAAAATGACTTGCCATTTCATACTTGAGAGGGGCTAAAATTAAAATGGCTGAAATTTACCAAGTTCTGTTGATCATGTGGAACAAATAAAACTATCAGAGTTTACTGATATGTATTTAAAAGTGTACAATAACTTTGGAAAACTGCTTGGGAGTTTCTTGTGAAGTTAAACATACACCTATCCTTTGACCTATCATTTTCCTAGGTATTTACTCAAAAGAAATTTAAAAAAAGTCCTCAAAATAACTTACAGATATAGGTTCACAGCAACTTTATTCATAATGCTTAAAACTGGAAACAATCCAAATGTTTGCTAACACATAAGTGAGATAAAGAAATTGTGATATATATTCATAGAATGGAATGCTATTCAAGTACAAACAACCAAGTTACTGAT
This sequence comes from Condylura cristata, assembly GCF_000260355.1. Lineage (NCBI taxonomy): Eukaryota > Metazoa > Chordata > Mammalia > Eulipotyphla > Talpidae > Condylura > Condylura cristata. The sequence goes on along the minus strand of NW_004567120.1, from coordinate 17,075,401 downwards.
ACATGCAACAATATCAATGAATTATAGAACACCATGCTGAGTGAAAGAAGCCATCATAAGAGAATATGACTTCATTCATGTGCAGGTTTAGAAAAAGCAAAAACATAATGACAGAAGGCAGGTAAGTGGTTTCCAGGGGTTACGGGTCACAGCAGGAATCGATTGTGCAGGGGCAAAATGGAACATTTTCAAGCTAACAAAATATTCTGTAACTTGATTGTGATGGTGGTTTATGACTGGGTATATCTGTCAAAACTCATGAAACTGTAGAGTTAAAACTGGTAGCTTTACTGTGTGTAAATTATACCTCAGTAAAAATGGTTTTAAAAGGCCGATAATAAAATGATATTTTTTCCATCAGATGGGCAAATATTATAAATTTATATTAGATGTTGGCAATGATATGGTAAAAATACTTTCATACACTGTAGGTAAGAGTATAAATTATACCACTGCTATGAATTATAATTGGCAAATGAGACAAAGTGTAAACCTGATGATTCAGAAATTCTGTTTCTCAATAAAGAAATACTCATACACATGCACAAGGAAGCGTGTATAGGGATGACCATTGTAATGCTGGCTGTAATTGTGAAAAAATGGGGCAAAACACAAATGTCTGTAAAAATAGAATGAGTAAAATAACTCATTGTACATCAGATTATGATTACTTGCAAAAAATGAAAAGATAAAGGTAAAATTTTATGTACTGCAGTGAAAAGCTCTCAAATACATTATTGAGTGGCATAAAAGCAAGTTTATCATGTACTATCTGATACTGTTTCTTACTTTAAAATGGGAATAATTTTTATCTATCAATGTGAACAAAAATAAATTCCAGGTGAACTGAAGACAGCACAGAAATTAATGAAGACTATTAAAACGAAATTTAGCAGAGTATTAGCTCATGGAATATAATTGGTTAAATGGTATAAATATTTCAAACTTCTGACATTGGAATGGTGGTTATCAGAGGGTACAAGGGTGGGGTTTCTCGGAATGGATAGAGGGGGTTGGTTCAATAGACCTTTGGTGGGCATTTTTCATTTTTTTTTCTTTTTTTAAAGATTTATTTATTTATTTATTTATACAGAACCGGGGTACAGGCCAGAGGTGTGGAGGGTGAGAGGATTCACCAGAGACAGAGCAGGGAGCAGAATAGGCAGATCAACGAAGTACACTGCTGAGGGGAGCAGCGGGCCGGTCAGGAGAGGTCTGCCACGCCATGTGGATCACCTCCGGGGCAGGCGGGGATGAACTCATGAGGAAGTGGCTTAAGCTTCTTCTTAGTGCAGTGCTTTAACCCGCTGCACTACCAGGGAGGGCCCAGGTGGGCATTTTTCAATGCATGAAATTGTATTCCTGATAGTTATACTCAATAACCCAATGTTATAAACAAACATTATCACAATTTAAAAAGTGCTTAACTGGGCCCTCCCTGGTGGCGCAGCGGGTTAAAGCACTGCACTAAGAAGCTTGAGCCACTTCCGCATGAGTTCAATCCCCGCCTGCCCTGGAGGAGATCCACATGGCGAGACAGACCTCTCCTGACCCGCCCACTGCTTCCCTCAGCAGTGTACTTCGTTAATCTGCCTGTTCTGCTCCCAACTCTGTCCCTGGTGAATTCTCTCACCTTCCGCATCTCTGGCCTGTACCCCCAGTTCTGTATGAATAAATAAATAAATAAATCTTTAAAAAAAACGTGCTTAACTATAAAACAACAAGATTTCAAATTTCTGCATAGTAAATATAAAAGGTGAAATATTATTAGAAGATAGACATTAGATTTAGAGAAGATAGCTGTCAAAATGTAACTGGGGCCTCCCTGGTGCCTACAGGTTATGTCTCAGCCTGAATTCATTTCTCCACCAGAGAACTAACCCACATATGGTACAGCAGACCTCTCTGTCTCACCTGCTGCTCTTCCTACCAGTGTATTTTAGTAAACCCACCTGTTCTGCTCCCTACTCTGTCTCTGGTGAATCCTGTCAATCCCTGTAACTCTGGCCTACACCCCAGTTCTTCTACTACACACACACACACACACACACACACAGAGAGAGAGAGAGAGAGAGAGAGAGTATATATATATTATCAAACTATGGTATTCAGAGTATAATCCTTTTTTTATGGTAAAATTATATAACACAGAATTCAGCATTTTAGGCATTTAAAAGTGTGCCGTTCAGAGTCACTCAGGAAAGTCACAATGCTACACAATGATGAGCATCCTGTAATTCTAAATCATTTTTATCACCCCAAATGGGTACCTTCTATCCATTAAGCAGTCATTCACTTCACCACCTCCAGCCCTGACAACCACTAATCTGCATTCCGTCTCCATAAATTTACATATTCTAGATATTTCATATCAATTGAATCCTATAATACATGGTCTGAGTCTGGTTTCTGTGCTTGGCATAAAGTTTTTGAGGTTCTTTCATGTTGTAGCATGTATCAATACTACATTGCTTTTTATTGTTAAATAATATTTCAGTATAAGGCTACAGCATTTTGTTTAGCTCTGTGGCCATTGGTGGACATTTGGATTCTTTCCACCTTTTGGTTACAATGCATAATGCTGCTATGAGCACCTGTATCCAAGTTTTTGTTGTATTAAAAATTGAAATTGAATTGAAATTGAAAAAACTTTTTTTTTTCAATTACTTTGTCTTTATACCTGGGGAATAGGAATTGCTGGGTCATATGATAATTCCATGTTTAATTTTGAGGAACCACAAACTGCACAGCAGTTGTATCAGTTTACATTCCCACCCATATGCATGAGAATTCCAATTTCTTCACATCCTAACCAACACGTGTTACACACTGGGTGGGTGTGAAGTGGTGACTCTTTATGGCTTTCATTTGCATTTGCCTGATGACTAATGATATTGAGTATCTTTTCATGTGCTTGTGACCATTTGTATATCTCCTTTAGAGAAAGGAGATATACCAATTTAAGTCTGATTTTTTAATTGGGTTGTTTGTCTTTTTGCTGGTTAGTTATAAGAGCTTTTTCCATACATTCTGAAAGCAGAGCCTTTTCATATATATGACCTTAAGTTATTTTATCCCATTTTGCCGTTGTCATTTTCTAAATAGTATCCTTTCATTCACAAACATTTTTAATTTTAATAAAGTAAGATTTACCTATTTCTTTTTTTGCTGTTTGAGCATTTGATGTTATATTCAAAGAATACATAACCAAATCAAGATCATGAAAATTTACTCCTATGTTTTATAAATTTTATAGATTTTCCTTTTATATTCAGATAATTGGTCCCCTTTGAGTTATTTTTAATATGATGTGAGATAAGGATACAACTTTATTCTTTTGCATGTAGCTATCCAGCTGTTCAAGAGAGTAGATTCCTTGTAACTGCTACAAATTAATAATGATAAAAAGACAAGATAAATGGTCAGGTTATTCACAGATGAAATAAAAATCTTTATCCACATGTGAAAAAAATTTAAATATTACCAGTAATCAAGAAGATTCTAGTAAGAAAAACTATGAGAAATCATTTTAACAGTCTTTTTAAAGATATAGTTCATATGCCACGTAACTCAATCATTTAAATGTACAACTTGGTGATGTTTCATGTATTCATAGAATTTTATCACCATTATTAAAAACAATTGTAGGGCATTATCACCAAAAAAGAAACCCTGAGCCTCTTACTCATACTCTTTCTTTTAATCCCTTATACCCCCAACCAGAGTTGAATACTAATCTACCTTCTATCTCTGTAGATTTGTTTATTTTGTATATTTCATATAAGCAGAATTATACAATATGTGGTTCTTTGTGACTGAATTATTTCAGTAAACAGAATGTTATTAAGGTTCACTCTTGTAGCATGTATCAGTACTTTCTTTTTAATGCTGAATAATATTCTATTATATGAATATACTTCCTTTTACACATCTATTTATTAGCTGATGAGCTTTTTGATAATTCTACTGTTTTGGCTGTAATGAATAATGTTACTATGAATATCTATGTACACATTATGTATGGACATAAAATTTTAATTCTTCTGACTATATAGTTTAGAGTAGAATTTCTGTGTGAAATATCGTTCTTCATCTACAATTTGATCAAAACAAAACAAAAAGAACAAACTAATTTTTTTTAAATGGGCAAAATAATTATGTAGGCATTTTTTCCAAAGAATATAGAAGGCCAATATGCACATGATAAAATACTCACCATTACTTATCATCAGGGAAGTGCAAGCCAAAACCTCAATGAGATAGCACCTCCTTCTTGTGAGAAAGGTTTATGTCACAAAGATCAGAAACAACAGGTAATGGTGGAGATGCAGAGAATAAAGAAACATTTTACACTATCATAGTAATATAAACTGATCCAGCTCCTACAGAAAGCAGTGTGGAGTTTTCTCAAAAGGCCTTTTCTTACTTCTTTGCTTTCCTGCATCTTTGCTCTTAATGCCTTAGGATTTTACCTCCCAATAACTCTAGTGCAATACTTTTGCCTCAGGTTATTTCTAGAAAATCTGTAGTAATTTAGAATTTATCAAATAAAAAGTATCAACTAGAGCTATATTTATATGCATAGATATAAAAATATACCTTATGAAATAGGTTTCACATCATTTATGTAAAATTTAAAGACATAATGACCCACACAATATTATATATTAGTTGTAGACAGTATGCTTGTATAGAAAATGAACTATACAAAATTCTATACGCCAAATACTGATAATAGTTTCCCATTGGTGAGTCAATGAGTGCAAAATAAATGGGTATAGTCCCTATAGGAGGTTTTAATATCTATATAATTAACTACATAGCTAAAAATTAAAGACTAGAGGTAAGTACCATAAAAGGATGTCAGTTAGTAATTCTGAGTGATGAGTATGACTAATTGTTCATTTATTTGTATTCTTTTAAAATTACCTTTTTAAAGTACAAAGTACCCCTCCTTGGTGGCGCAGTGGGTTAAAGCACTGCACTAAGAAGCTTTAGCCACTTCCGCATGAGTTCGATTCCTGCCCCGGAGGAGATCCACATGGCGCGGCAGACCTCTCCTGACCCACCCGCTGCTCCCCTCAGCAGTGTACTTCGTCAATCTGCCTGTTCTGCTCCCCACTCTGTCCCTGGAGAATCCTCTCACCCTCTGCATCTCTGGCCTGTACCCCAGTTCTGTATGAATAAATTAATAAATATTTTTTTTAAAGAAAGTACAAAGTACGTTACAGACTTCAAAGGAAAAGGCAATCCCTGGGAAAGTCACCTTTACCTTCTTAAGACAAAATGAGAGGTAAGTGAAATAATTATATTCTTAAACCTTAATGACACCTTAGCTCTGTTTAACTAGGACTTCCTCAGGGAGTCTTTAATGAGGCATAGTGACATCATGATCACCACTGAAAATCAAGGTGTCAGGGATCTTGAGACATGGATACTGGATTTAATAAATCTGGGTTAGATTTTACTTTCTTCAAAACAAAAAGTATCAAGCAAGATAGTTAAGTACTTTTTCTAGTTCTTGAATGCAATAGCAGAAACCAATGGAAATAAGAATATCGGTACATGTGACTTTTATGTCAATCTCTATAAAGGATGAAGTTCTAGAAAGAAGGAAATAAGGCATGGTCATCACACAAAGGTCTACCAAGGTTTTTGATTCCCAGAAAAACTCTCTGTGATGATCTTAAACCAAAAAAAAAAAAAAAAAAAAAGGAATTTGATGGAAGGTCATGAGGGGCTGAGAGAATCAATGACTAGCTAGAGCATCAGGCTTGGAAAAAAATCCAGAACAAAGAAGGCAGGGCTGAAGGCCAAGCTACCAAACAGAGCCTCATGGAGTATTGAATCTGACCTTTCTTTCATTCTCTCAAAGCTCAAAATCTTAAGAGAGGGCTTCTGTTTTGTTGGATGTAAGTCTTATTCCCTTTTTGGAGGGAAGGAGGAACATTTTTTTCATTAAGTGAATATTTATTGATTGCTGATTGTGTTCGGAAACAGAGCAGGGATAACACAGATACATTTATTGCTCAGGGATTTGGAGTTGTTTATAAATAGATTGTTTTCTTTTCCTTTGGTTGAATTTTTTATAATTAGGATATATTCATGCACTATTTTGCAAAACACACACACACTAATCTTAAAAAAAGGTACCTGGCCCTCCCTGGTGGCGCAGCAGGTTAAAGCACAGCACTGAGAAGCTTAAGCCACTTCCTCATGAGTTTGATTCCAGCCTGCCCCAGAGGAGATCCACATGGCATGGCAGACCTCTCCTGACCCGTCCGCTGCTCCCCTCAGCAGTGTACTTCGTCCATGTGCCTGTTCTGCTCCCCGCTCTGTCTCTGGTGAATCCTCTCACCCTCCGCATCTCTGGCCTGTACCCCAGTTCTATATGAATAAATAAATAAATCTTTAAAAAAAAGGTACCTAATGAAACAACAAAGTCAAATTTGTTGTAAGGATGAACATTTAAGGGAATTGTATGTGCGGTACAGATTTTGTGGACAGACTTAGAATATAAACCTCATTAGAAAACAGCAAACTTGATTTTTTTCCAGATTTATTTCATTTATGCATACAGATCTGGGGTACAGGCCAGAGATGTAGATGTGGTTGAGAGGATTCACCAGAGACAGAGTGGGGTCATAACAGGCAGATTGACAATGTACACTGCTGAAGGGAGCAGCGGGCAAGACAGGAGCGTTCTGCTGTGCCATGTAGGTCACCTCCCTGACCAGGGATCAAACTCATGTTGAAGTGGCTGGGGCTAGCTTGTAGTGCTGCACCCTAACCCACTGCACCACCAGGGAGGGCCAGAAGACAGCAAATTTGTGATGCCAAATAAGACTGTGAACTCTGCTGAAGTAAATTAATAAGGTAAAAGGTGGTCATAGAACATACACTCAGTGTTTTGATGGTAGATTTTAAAGAATAATAGGAATTATCTAAACTGGAGGGAGTGGGAGAATGAAGAAGTGCATGTAGAGAAGAGAGAAGAAACACAGGGGAAGGCACAGAGCCATGAGCAGCAATCCAGCATGGCAGTGCACATAGAAAAAAAAAAAATACGACTGGACAAAGAGTGTATCGGGCTCTTAGTTTTTTTGTTGTTTCAAACAACAAAACCCACACTGGCTATTTAAAGTAATAAAGACGTTTACGGAGGGATATTAGGTGGCTCATAGTATCATTGGAAAGGCTGAAGAAATAGGCTTAAGCTTAAGCTTCCAGGAATAATGCCCAAAGCCACACTGCAGAACTGGCCTGAGGAAGAGGAAATTGCAGTCTCTGCCACTGCCAAACACTAAGTGCCAGGAACTCAACGTGAGTGCAACTATCACTGCCACCAATACCAACGCCATGCCTGAGCTGCTAAAAGTTGGATGCCTCTGCCACCACTTGTACCAGCAAAATGAGAAATCCTTACAGAGCCAGTTTCCACAGGTTGCTCATTTGCAAATCAATGTCTCCCTTGAGTTTGCCTGTTTGACTGTTCCTAGAGTAAATGCCTGTTTTTAGCTGCAAGGAAGGTTAGAAATTTGAGTTTTGACATCGATAGTTAAGAAAGAGCCTAATTACATCGAAATTTTTCTAAATATAGAAAACTTATTCAAAAGATAATGAATAGACTGCCAGAAATATCAATGATGACTACTGTAAGTAGATTGGGGTCAGAATGTGAAAACCCTGGGATGCCTTTATAAAGAACTTAGGCGTTATTTAAGTGGACAGTGGGGAACAGGCAACGGCTTTAAAGTTTGAGAATAACAAAAGGGAGCCCTGTCATGTCTAGAGAGCTGTGGGGCATAACCAGCATTGTTGAGGTCCCCCTCAGGAAGACGGGCCTGATGGCTGACCCTAGTGCCAGCTAGGTTTGAAGGCCAGGCCCCCCCCACCCCCCTCCGCTCTAGCACCATATGCCTGGGCTGTGCTGCAGCAGCTCCCAAGCTGGCCTGGCTAACTCCTATGACAATAGAAGCAGCAATTGTCTTTTCCCATTCCAGGAGTTGGCCCCAGTGCTTCAGCAGTGGAAACTTGACCTAGTCTGCACAAGCTTTGGGCAAAAAGGCCCACAGGTTGTGCTCCAGTCCATTTGGTGGCCTCCAAGTGGCAGAGGCCTGCACTCTAGCTTCTCAGATCCATGTTCAAGGTCTGTTTCAGGGTCCCCTGCACTACCACACCTGTCCCTGCTAAAGCCTACAGCTCCTGCCTTGACCTCAGTTCAGGTTGGGTCTGGATGCACTGACCAGAGTTTCACTTTTAAACTCACTGCCAGAATGTTAAGTGGAAAATCAAGTTCAAGCTCTTGATGAATCAGTCAGGTTTGAGCTTTCACTGGTGTCATCCAAGTTTTCAGACTACTGAGGATTATGGACAAACCTGATCAGTGCTTGACTGGTACCAATCAAATAGCTACGATTGTAAATGGTCTAATCAGGCTTGAAGGCAGAGACCCTGAAGAGGGTGTAAGCCAGAAAGGTAGGCAGCTTGACCCATTCACCAGACTCCTTGCAAACAGATTAGTTGGGACATAGAGATTTCCAGAGACCTTTACAGAAACCTCAGTAGGCCTTCACAGAGACTTCCAAAGACATTTCAGATATTTCTGCAGACTTCAAGACCTCTGCAGAGATCAAGAGTTCTCTAAGAATTGTAACATCAGTGGCTGTTTGCTGTTGGATTAGGCCAACAGCACTCAAAGAGCTGGAACACTGGTGTCTCTTGCATTCCCTCTTGGTGACTGGTGCTGACCAGCACCTCTGACCTATGTCCAGCCACCTAGGAGAGCTGCCCAGTACTTCTAATGCTCTGGTACTACCTCCTGGTGATGCTGCACCCAGCACTGCCTGGTCCAGCACCTAGTGCTCCAGCTTGGCCTTCAGATCACTGTTGTTGGTTGCTGTGGTGTCATCTCAGTGGCCCCACCTGTGGTCACCTTCAGCTGCCATTGTGAATTGCATAGTGGTCCAGCTCTTAGCAGTGTGCCACCAACTCCATGCTCTCATCGAAGGGGCAGCAGCACTTTTCATGAATAGTGTTTGTTGTGGACTACTAGACACTGTGGACACTCTCTATGGTAAGACAATTAGCCATTTGTGACCTTAGAAATTATTTCCATCTTCCCAATCTCCCTTATGTTAATAAGTCTTGGTGCACCCTGAGCCTGAGTGATGCCTTAGTTGTGAGCACATGGGTGAGAATCCATAGTGAGTGAACTGTTGCTCACCGTGACATGCTTTTAGAGTGCTTGCTCTTTCAGGTGTTTTTAAGATTTGTAAAGTTTGGTAAAATTGAAATTAGTGAGAACAGAAGGCAATTTGCAATGGTACAAATAGAAGAATACAAAATTCGGGACCCAGACAGTGGGAAGGCATATAAAGAGACATGGCTCAGGACATTTTAGGGATAAAAAATGTCAAGGAATAAGGGTTTCATGGCATCTAGTTCTCATCTTAGACTACAGAAAATTAGTTATTGTACATTTTATTTGTTTGTGTTGTATTATTACTGTTACAGGGCACCCCAGTGTGAGCTGGACCACCTTGGATTTTGTGGTAGTATGTCACTTTAATTTGTTCTTCCTTGACTAATGAGATTGAACACTTTTTGCATATTTATTGGCTATTCAGATATCATCTTTGGAGAAGTGCCTATTAAAATCTGTTGTCCATTTTTCTACGGAGTATAACTGTCTTTTAAAATTGATTTGTTGGAGTTCTTTATATAGTCTCGGCAAATATAATAATTATAAATAACTTTTCTTCTGTGACTTGTCTTCACAGTGACAATTCATTGTTAAATATCAATAGTACCTTAGAAAAAAAGGCATTCCAAATATCTGCTTTATCCTTAGCTAATTCCTTTAGATAATCAGGAATGGAAATTCTGTCCACTCTGCAGAAAGGGAAACCAATGGACCATTTAATTAAAGCACTTAAAACGAAGCCTTGGATATCATTACTCTGATTCTGCTTTTGTTCCATTAATACCAGATTCTATTTTAGATTCCTTTCTCTTTAGTACTTCCCCTACGCTCTCCAATGACCACGTGTCTTCATACAATTTGACTGCAACCTAGCAATAGGTTTCCTTTTGTAGGAAGACCAACCTTGCGGTCAACTATAGCCAAAATTGGTTTCTGGCTCTCTACTCCATTCTATGCTTCCAGAGAGATTACATAATCATTAAACCAGTTAGGAATTAAACAAATTAGAATAAGGTTAAACTATAATACTGGCACAAAGGAGTCTCATACACTTAAAATACAATAAATGTTATTTAATAATAGAAGACTTACAATGGAATTTTAAGGTTAGCTGAGACAGAGATAAAGCTTCTAAGAAGACCTACTTCTGGGGAAAATGTGCTTTCAGGTGCTTGCTGAATATTCATCAAATGTTAGAAAACAAGACAGGTTTGCTTTATCTCTAAAGATGCACTGAAAATCTATATGTATAACACATTTACCCACCTCACATTAAAGAATTTTTTTCAACCTTGGTAGAATTTTTTTTTCCAGAAAAGTGTAACAATATGCACTATGACAAGGAGGTAAATCTGCTATACCAACATCTTTGCTCTCACTTAATGCAAGGCTAGTAGTAAAGGGCAAAGTTGAGTTAGAAGGCAACAATTTTAATAGAGAGCTTTCACAGATCTAAGAAGGCTCACTGTATTTCATCCAGACATTTCCTCATGATCTGGTTGGAAATACAGACAAAGATTTATTTTTTGATCTCTATTAAAATTACATTTTGGGGCCCTCCTTGGTGGCGCAGCGGGTTAAAGCACAGCACTAAGAGGCTTAGGTCACTTCCGCCTGAGTTCGATTCCCGCCTGCCCCTGAGGTGACCACATGGTGGGGCAGACCTCTCCTGACCCGCCCACTGCTCCCCTCAGCAGTGTACTTCGTGGGTCTGCCTGTTCTGCTCCCCACTCTGTCTCTGGTGAATCCTCTCACCCTCCACATCTCTGGCCTGTACCCCGATTCTGTATAAATAAATAAATAAATCTTTTAAAAAATTACATTTTTGGATTTGGAGCTAAGGACTATGATAGAAAGAACATTTTTTAAATTTTTCAGCTATTTTCCTGATAATAGATTTGTTTGAGGTAAAACTTGAGAGAAAATATTAGAGAACTTTAAGATATGAGACTTTATATTGAAGAAATAGATATCTCAATAGACTTTTTGGTGTAAAATCTAAATTGCTCTGGGCTTATGTCCCTTCTGGGTGAGTTATGGTCCAAGTTGAATTCTGCAGTCCTCTCCCAGTTTCAGTTCTCTCCACAACAAGTGTGCTGAACTTCAAATTCATATTGTAATTCAATGTAAGCTAGCAACAACAACAACAACAAAAAACTGTATCATAGATGAATTCCTTAAGGAAATCTGCTTTAATGAAAATAGGAATTATTGTTAATTAGTATATCAACTATTTTATGTAAAACACTTTAAAATTATTCAAGGGTCCTTGAATATAGTTACTATCATTTTGCAAAAATGAAAGGAATAATTTCTAATCAAGGTAATCTTGAGGCTAGACCATCTGGATTGTTTCAAATTCTGAATTAGTATAATTAGAATTTATGAGGTTTTAAATATATAGATTATATGAATACATCATGTCTGATTATTTCATAATACATTCTGTACAACATGTAGTACAATGGGTACTTAATAAATATGATTTACACTAAGGAGGGCATGCTTATTAATAGATTTTGTAATTACTTATTTCTAACATGAATGTATCAAATAGCAAAGTAAGTACCTATTTCAGGTATTGTTCTAGGAGCTGAGCATATAAAATATATCATTCTTGCACATGGAAGCTGATAGTCTACTCTGGGATACACACATCAGAACATAATTTGAGAAATGCCATATAGGTTTAGCAGACCATTGTGAGATCACAAAAGAAAAATCTACTCTTTTGGGTCCAGGATCAGAAAGAATTTCTCAGAGAAAGCAATTCTGAGGTGTTTCTTGAAAGAAAAGTAGAAGTTGGTCAGACTTGTAGGGAAATAATCAGGTAAGCACAGAGACTAGCATCATTAAAGAAAATGATAGGTCCAGAAATTTTGTATAAGGAGAAATTGGGATGATAATATTGATGGTAGAAAGGTGTAGGTAAATTCTCACAAAATGATAAAGCCACTTTTTCACAGAAGACATGTCACTATTCCATAGTTTGGGTATTTGTTTGGAATGATTTTTTATGGTGGTGGAGGCAATGGGAGCTCTGAAACTCCCTCTACTCCATTCACATTAAAGCATATATTTTAGAAAATGACAAAGCATTGACTCAGTTTAGCAGAAATATTTACATGTGGGTGGGGAAATAGAAAAAGTAAACCCCCTTTACCTAGGGGATAACTGAGAAGATGAGGCATTCAGTGTAGCAAACCAGCATTTAAGGAAAAATAATAGATTCATAAAGATGGAATTGCTTCTCATATTACCATTAATCCCGAATAAATTTAATTTTTTAAATTTGTTTGATTTTTGTCTTCACTAAAGTCATTAAATCATTACAATAAGTAACAGCATGTTTCAAATTTATATCAACATTCAAAGTCCCCGTGTATTTCATAGTAGGGGCAAATGCTGGGGAAGGAGTCTAGCAATGCATGAAGAAAAGTAAAGATATAACTGAAGTGAGTGTAGCAACTGTGTTTAAGTGAAATCAGGGTGTTTGTAAAAAGATTGTGGTTTGAGATAAAGCTGGACTGAATGATGACCTGTTATTTTATTTTTGTTATTATTATTATTGAGGTAACACTGGTTGACACCATTATTTGTATTTTATAAGTATAGCCTTTCCCCATCAGATGTTGTTACCTATTAGTGAGTGGGAAATACAGCATGAAGGAAAACATTAACAAATTTTAAAAGAACAATGAATTGTCAATTTGTGGCATCTGCCAAGTCACCAACAATAAAAAACTGATTGATACATTTCTCAACATAGAGGTTGCTGAGAAAAGGCAAAGTGGAAAAGAAACAGATAACAAAAGAAGTTGACAAATGAGCAAGGAGAGAAGTGGGTCTAGGCTAATGCAGCTAAGATTGGTATAAGAACAAGTCTTGAGGTGTATGCAGTATTAATAGAAACTTTGTAGGGCGAACACTGTTTCCTCTGAAAATGTGGAATGGGGAGGGTACGACTAATGATTAGCAAGGTCCCCATTCAGTTTTGCTACTTTATGGTATACATTCTATCGTGAAGCTCTGAGTTTGCCACTGGAACACCTCCTCATTTCCACCGACTTAAAAAGAATCTATGAGTTGAAAGAACCCTCTTTGGTGAATCAAGAGAGAAATCTGTGTTTGGAGTAGAGAACCAGATGAGTAGCGAGGTAACAAGAAATGAGTTCTAAGATTTGATAGGGTCTTGAAGTGGTCCTACATAATGGCTTGGAATAAAGAGAGAAATGATTAAGAACAAGAGATAGTTTGAAAGATCTAGTAAAAGAATGCTATGGTATTGTTAAATTTATAGAGGACCACTGTAATGAGAGGTTTGAAATAGGAGCCTACAAAAGACAGGTGTAGAAAAAAATGGTTTTATCAGGCAGGCAGAAAAGAAGAAAGTAAATTCAGGTCTACGGGAGGGATATTAGTTTGAAATGAAACAAGTGATTTTTCATTTTCAGCCTTCTCTTCTAGTTCCTCTTCTTCAATCATAAGCACAGACAGATAAACACTTGACTTCTATGCTTCATGTCTCTGGGGCAATACAGTACAGTGCAAACACAAGAGCTTTAAAGCCAAACAGATTTGGAGTGAATACAACTGTGTACTAGCTAGATGGCCTTGAATATGTTGTTTTAATGCTCTGTACCCAATTTATTCTCAGCTGAAAAATAGTAAGATTGTTGTGAGGCCAAAATGAGTGAGTACTCATTAAGCATAAAGCTCTGTCCTTTCCCATAACCTATAGCCAACAAACTCAGCAAAACTGCTACCTCAGTCTCAATGTTATTCTTGTGCCTACAGTAGGAACCTAAAAGAGAAAATGCTGGTAGGTCACAAAATGCTGTTAAAGGTCATGTGTCCAGTCACTTGTATGAATACACACTACCTACGGAAAAGGACAGAACTTGGTTCAAATTCAAGTTCTGTCATTTATAAGCTGTTTTAACATTATACTAGTTAATTCATTTTTCTGAGTGTTAGTTTTCTCACATTCATTATGGTAGAAATTAGATAAGGGTAAAATGGCAGGTATATGGAGGGCATTGAAGAACTATTATCCTCTATTTTCTCATCATCAAATTTCTAAAGCGAGTTGTTAATATTGTATATTTAAAATCTTTGTATTTATCTACCCTCAACACAGCTTGTTACAATCATTGTAAACCCCTGTGCCACATCAAAGGATAGTTTTTCTTTATCACATCTACTTCTATGCTGCTGCTCATACCATGAATCACTACATAATACTACATAATTTTTCAATCTGGCCTTCAGGAATATTAGTCTTCATCTGGTTTGCATATATCTTTGCATATATTGCATATATCTTGACTTCTTCTATAGTTTCTTTTGCCATATTTCCACATCAAAGCTTTTCCCCTTGGTTTTAGGCTTCCTTTTGGTTTTTTTTTTTTTATTACTATACAAATGAGGCCTACTTATTCTTGGAGGAACTGTAAGAGATGCATTCCTATAAGGGACTTACAGACTTTTTCACTATGGAAAGAGGAGAAAAGTTAGTTGTTCTAAAAGATGTCAAAAGAGAGATGGAGGTACCTCTTCCTTGACTGAATTAATAAGCACTCAGCTAAAAGTGCTATCAAGCGAGATTAGTGGTTATGTGTAGATTGTCCATAACATTGGCTTCTACTGAAGTTATGAAACTATGAAGTTGCACAATTCTGAACATGGTGGGTTTACTGTACCAGGGTCAATACCATCTGTCTCTTGGATTCAATTATCATTTCAGCGGATGACACACAAATCTAGTTGTCTGTGCTGAGCTTAATCCCTGGGTTCAGTCCTGTATAACTAAGGCAGTCATAATTTCTGCACCAGAAATCAGGAGACACATGCAGGCCAGGCCCGATAGAGGCTTTTTTTTTTTTCTGGTTTGTGAATTATTCATATGCTGACTTGAAAAGATACAAAGATACAAAAAAATTCAATCACATTTAGTTGTACTTTTAATGAATTTACTTATAGAAAGATATCTAGCAAATGTCTATCAGTGTCACCACCAATGTAAGCATACATTATTATCTTGTGTGGCTTCTTAAGGATAAATTTACCTATCATAAATGGGAAATTTGATCATTTTTCTTACAACTTGAGTAAAGCAAATCAGGGAATTTTCATCTAACCACTTGCTGCACATTTGATGAGTTTTTAAATTACCACTTCCTTAAGAAAAAAAAAAAACAACTTTTTTTTCTCACTACTACTATATTTTTCCAAATTTTTTCACCATAGTTGTCATACAGGCTGGTGGTTCACCAACATATGTATGCAGCAGAAATTACTGGGGAAGCTTATTAAAGTTACAGATCTGGGCCCTCCCTGGTGGCGCAGAATATTAAAACACAACACTAAAATGCTAAAGCTACTTCAGCATGATTTCGATCCCCACCCCGGAGGTGACCCACATGGCGTGGCAGACCTCTCCTGACACACCTGCTGCTCCCCTCAGCAGTGTACTTCATCAGTCGGCCTGTTCTGCTCCCTACTCTGACTCTGGTGAATCCTCTCACCACCCCTGCATCTCTGGCCTGTACCCCAGTTCTGTATGCACAAATAAATTTATTTATTCAAATAAATAAGTAAATAAAAACAAATGTTACAGATCTTTGGGCCCCATCTCCACAGAGACTGATTAAATAGAGCTGGGGTAGGGCCCAGTGATTTGCAGTTTTAACAATCTTCCACTTGCTTCTGGTGCAAATGGTAAACATATAACCTTTCTGAATAGCACTGTTCTCTGTAAACTACCTACTTTTATATTTATGTTTAAAGTCACCCATTTTATAAGTCTCAGCACAATCACCTCTATGGCTTGAGTTCTATCCCTGGCCAGTGAGCTGACCCACAGAGTACAGCAGACCTCTCCTGCCTTGCCCGCTGCTCCCCTCAACAGTGTGTTTCAGTCAATCCACCTGCTCTGCTCCCCACTGTCTTTGGTGAATCTTCTCACCTCCCACACCTCTGGTCTACACCCCAGACCCCCTACACAAAATTTATAAATATTTTTGAAATAAAGTCAACCATTTTAACAAAAGTTTATATTTTTGACCATAAAATGGTATGGAGGGTAAACTAATGCTGAATATCAAACATGTGCCTTATAGATGTAATTATGATATTGAATGAATCAAGATACCTGCTGGCCTCATTATAGCTCTGAAATCTATTGTGGATGAAGTACCTCTGAAGTAAAAAATAGACCACTGAGGGCTGAAACTTTCTGCCAAGTAACATATCTTTACAAGGGCAATGCTACCCACAAACTTATAAAACACATGGATGAAAACCTGATTTCAATTAGTTTCATCTTTATTCCAATTTTATTTAAGACTTTTTTTATATTACTAGAAAACTGCCTATGTTCAACTTACAGTAACTGAGTACCTGTGAATACTGATCTTAGTAGAGAAACTTACAGAGAGGCCACGATCTGTCTTCACATCGCACACAGTCCAGCTGCATATTCAGCTCTGCATCTGTGAGGGTGGAGCACCTGAGACTAGAGAGAAATTGGCTCTAATGCTAAGGTGAGCCTGAATGTTTGTGAGCATCGGGCACAGGACAGAAGTGGTAGTTGACCTCAGCAGGATACACTACCTTTATATCAATGACACTTTTGCTAATGTTTTAGAAACACTGGTCCATGTTCTCCTGTATTGCATCCTCTAGTACAGGAACTATATTCTTGGAACCTTTTTCTCACTTCACCCTCAGTGGCTCCTTTATCTCCCAGTAGCATGCATGTCCCCTCCTACCACACTCAGTTGTCTCTATTATTTACATTTTATCTTGATTCCCCAGAATCACTGTTTACTCAGACATGGTTGGCTTCGTTCTATATAGGTATTCTTACAAAAGTAATATTTTACTGTCATGATATTTGCAAATATTCCAGGATAAAAGTAAAAATTTTGGCTGGCGTAAGCTGTTTTCTACCTTGCAGGCATCCCAAGGCCTTTTGTTTCCTGCTTATCTTGTATAAGATTAATAATTTGTCCAGTGAGATTATTGTCCTGTTCCTATGTTTGTGGGTTTGCAAAGAACTACAGATACATTTTTAAAATATATATCTTTCTATGTATGCTAATATAGTACACCTATTATTCTTTACATTGCTTATTTCATTTAATAGTTTATCGTGAACATCTTTTCATAACAGTAATATGGAATCTCTTCTTTCTTTTAAACTATTTTTAAGTTTTCAATTTTTTTTTTAAAGATTTATTTATTTGTGCATACAGAACTGGGGTACAGGCCAGAGGCTCAGGGGCGGCGAGAGGCTTCACCAGAGACAGAGTGGGCAACAGAACAGGCAGATCGACAAGTACACTGCTGAGGGGAGCAGCGGGCGGGCCAGGAGCGGTCTGCCACATCATGTGGTCACCTCCGGGGCAGGCGGGAATCGAACTCATGCGGAAGCGGCTTTAGATTCTCAGAGCTGTGCTTTAACCCGCTGCGCCACCAGGGAGGGCCTAAGTTTTCAATTTTAATAAGGTACAGCGACCATAAACAAGGAGGTAAGGCTTTCCCTGTCTTTTCCCATTAAAACAGTGCTGCACGGCCCTCCCTGGTGGCGCCAGCGGGTTAAAGCACAGCACAAAGAAGCTTAAGCCACTTCCGCATGAGTTCGATTCCTGCCTGCCCCGGAGGAGATCCACATGGTGCTGCAGACCTTTCCTGACCTGCCCGCTGCTCCCCTCAGCAGTGTACTTCATCGATCTGCCTGTTCTGCTCCCCGCTCTGTCCCTGGTGAATCCTCTCACCCTCCGCATCTCTGGCCTGTACCCTGTTCTGTACGAATAAATAAATAAATCTAAAAAAAAAAAAAACAAAAAAACAGTGCTGCACTAAACATCCTAAGTAAGCATATTATATCTATACATGCCCCTAGAACATATATTTTATATGGCCATACAGGCCAGTTTATTCTCCATTCATTCAGCTTGCATTTCACTGATGTTTTAAAACTAAGCAGTAAAATGTTCTTCTCCATGGACAGTAAAAATGCCTTATTTTATATTTTTATTAATATAACTATATTACTATTAACTTTATTAACAATTTTATATTAATGTTTTAAATAACTTAAAAAGTTGTATTTTACCTTTAAAATGAAAGCATTTGAAGTAAGCCAAATTCTCTTTTGCTGCCATCCCCAAATCTGGTCTAACCAGCACTGCTCTCAAAGTAACCATCAATTTGAGGGTGCATATTATGGTATGTATTTCTCTAAACTATTCTGTGTATTGGCAAAACATAAATGTAACTATAGAAAATAGATAGTACTACTTTGTGTTTTATTTTTTCTACATAAATATATTATGTATACCATTTTAGATTTTAAAAGTTAACAAGTTTCTGTGGTCTCTCTGCATTGATTATTGATGCAAATAGGCTTAGTTCCTGTTTCATTAATGTGCCAGCCATTTACACATCTATTATACTTTGGGATTACATTTTTACTCCTCCATAGGTGCACATGCTTCACTGAACCTCCAGAAAACTTGCCCTGACAGTGCCCATGATCTTCATTCCCCAATCCCTGTGCCCTCTCCCGTTTTCTCTGGTAACCAGTGTATTTTTTCCCAGAGTCTATAATTGGTTTTATTGTGTTTTCGGTTGCTTATATCCACAGGTAAGTGAAAGTATCCACTATCATTCACTTTCTGACTTATTAAAATTAGTATAATCACCTCAAAAATCTATCCATTTTGTCCCAAAAGGCACAACTGCATCCTTTTAAGGAGTCGAGTAATATTTCATTGAGTGTATTCCATTTTCTCAATATGTATATATTTATTTACTTCCTGAGAGAAGTAACCTGGAGCCAGTGTGCTATTATTAACATGTACAAAATGAGTTCAAATGGGAAAACCAAATATCTTAATACACAATTCTTCTGCTGTCGATCGCATGTACCTACATCTCTTTTCATTGAATTTTCTTTTACAAAGTCTTACAGTTTTCAATGTATAGGTCCTTTACTCCTTTCTATTTCTTGCTCAAGTTTCATTTCTGTTGTGGTTTTGAAGGCTGTGCTCAGTGGACTCAGGGCCCCGGTTGTGGGAATAGTCACCATTTTGAACAGCAACAGTCACCATGGCAGAAGGAAAGAGTTTCTCACTTGTCATAGGAGTAACAATTCTTCAAAAAGAACTAGACACATGGTCCTAACCTAACCTAACCTAAGAGAGCCACTGAGTACACTCCTACTGTGTGCCCAGGAGAGGAAAACTGAAAAATATTGAATAACACTAATTACTATAATAATCAATGAAATTATTATTACTCCAAATTATTACTCCAAAGTGGCAAAAACAATTTGCTTTCTATCTGATGTGAGCATAGTATCTGCAAACATTTTTTCGACTCTTATCATTATTATGTTTTATTTGAGGTTTTCCAGTCTGATAAGACATAAAAAATAATGTCAATATCATGTTTTATTCTGAATGTTAGTGAAATTTAGCCTATTTTTCACTTACAGTTCCTCTTCTTCAACTTACATGTTCACATCCTTAGCCACTTTTTCTATCATGTCGTTTTTATTTTTTAGAATTTGTGTAGATTATCTCTACATAGGACATGAATCTTTATATATTATACATGTAGAAAAATTTTCCCAACATTAGGGCTAGATTAAATTAAGTCAGTTTTTTATTTTATTATTCTCTATGGGCACATGAGCATTTTGAGTCACTCATGTAATGTTTTCTGAAATATTTGAAAATAGTCATCAAGATACCCCTCACTTTCTCTCCCTTGGTGTAAATAGACCCAATTCCTTTCATTTGTTCATAAAACTGGTATTACAATTTTTTTTAATCTATAATCTAAACTGTGTAATCAACCTACTTTTAGTCTTTTTTCTTTTTAATTAGCAGCTAGTAAGTTTATAGATAAATTTGTTTTCCATTAACAGACGGGTGTTTTAACTTTTACTCTCAGACCACCCTACCAAATTTTTTATGTCCTTTCACATGGCTTATCTTTCTTCATTGCCACTAAATTTTTACTTACATTTTTAAACAGTATATGTCATCATAAGATGTGTATTTTCTGGGAAAAGGTAAGGTATAAATAAATTGGCAAAGGGTAGAGAAAGAATGAAAATGAAAGCTCTGGGAAGTTTAGAATATAAAGGAACATCTTCAGGAAGGCCATTATGTTCATTTTACTCTAGTATCTCGTTGGATACTTTCCCCACAACAGTTCTGTGCTATAGATTCTGGTCAATTCTGATTCTTCCATGCTATTTAGTCTTTCCTTTTTACACAGGCACCTAAAAATGAGTTCACACTGTAACAACTTGTATTTTTCCCTTTTAAATTGTATCCTGTTTCTGAAGGGGCATTTCCCATATTGGTTAAAGTCATTTTGAAGGTGATTTATGTCTTTGAGACTATTTAGAAACCCCTGCATAATTTACTATCATCTGCAATCTTGTGAGCTCTTCTTCAAATATATATCTCAGGCATAATAAAATCACAAACCTGATAGTTTGATTAGAATTTCTTTGTTTTCTGATTGCTGAGGATATCATATCCCACAGCTACTTATTACAGTTCTTGTTTGCACCACCACTTTGTGTTCTTGATAAGCACAATCACCAGAAATTCAGTGCCTCTTACAAGATAATACATCTAGGGCTGCTGAGAACTGGGGATGCCAGTGGCTCACAGAGGAATCACTGTGGCTTTGTCATCTCATCCCAGGTAGTGCCTATGTGTCTTCTTAACAATTTTTTGGTCATTATTATTGTTCCTTGTCTGTGTTCATTACCAATATTTGTGCCAGTCAGTTGTTCAGTTCTCTTTACACTACGAGATCACTATGTAGTGGAATGCCATCTTGTTCACTGTTGTTCCAGTATGAAGAAAACTGAAGCAGACAGATTTTACCTTGCTATAAGCAATAACATTCTTACAATTGAAACTTTTTTTTTAAAGATTTATTTATTTATTCATACAGAACTGGGGTATAGGCCAGAGATGCGGAGGGTGAGAGGATTCACCAGAGACAGAGCGGGAAGCAGAACAGGCTGATCGATGAAGTACACTGCTGAGGGGAACAGCGGGCGGGTCAGGAGAGGTCTGCCACGACATGTGGTCACCTCCGGGGCAGGCGGGGATAGAACTCATGCGGAAGTGGCCTTAGTTTCTCAGTGCAGTGCTTTAACCCGCTGCACCACCAGGGAGGGCCACAATTGAAACTTTTAAACAATGGAAGAGATTGTTGATTTCAGTAAGGTAGTTCTGGAACCTCACCGATAGAGGTTGGCAAGTCTCTATTTTCTCTGTATGTTATACAATTTCTCATGAAAACCAATTCAATTTAAAAATGAAAATACCTATTTTTTTACTGAATATACATGAATATTGTGAAACATTAAATAATGGAGGGAAAATGAAAAACACTTGTTATTCCAATACCCAGTGTTAGCAATTCCATGCATAATTTTCTAAACATTTAATTTTTCTATATGAACATTTTGGTTTTTACACAAATGAGATAATATTATATATTATTTTTGCAATCTGCCCTGTCCAATTAAAGATCAGATATCTTTCAACGTGAATAATATTTTTGTATATTTTCAGAGACTATGCCAAATTCAAAATCATGGACAATTAACCAATTAGCTACAGAGTATATTATAAATGCTGTTTTCCATCATTTTGATACAAAAATTTTCAAACATCAGAAAAATTAGAAGATGTACACAGTGAATCTCTACACCTACTACCTTGATTATGCAGTTGTTGATAAACCCTATGTCAAAATATTAATAAGGATGTACAACAATGGCACTTCAATAAAAATAAAACATTTTGTCTCATTAAATTAATTAGCATATCTAAAACCTCACATATTTATTTTATTGGGTGGGGGTGAGGATATTTAAATTATATTCCAGCAAATTTTAATTATACATAAATACAATGTTAACAAATATAGTCTCTATGTTAAACTTCAGGTTCTCATACCTTATTCATTTTGTACTGAAAGTTTGTATCTTTTGACAAGCTCTCCCTATTTCTTCCACCTGTTGCTCTGTTAGCTGTTTTCATCTGTTTGTATGTGTTCAACATTTTTTTAGAATACGCATGTCTGTTTCTATATCTGGTTTAACTCAACATAAAACCCACCAGGTTTATCTATATCCATATTGTCACAAATAACAGGAGCTCCTTCCTTTATAAAGGCTGAATAATACCTCTCCCATGCACACTGTCTCTCTCTCTTTCTTTCTTTCTGTAAGCGTATGTGTCAGTTTCTATATCCAATTCATGCATTGATGGACAATTAGGTAGTATGCATCTACACCTTGGCTACTGTGAATATTGGCATAATGAACATGGGAATTAGACATCTCTTCCAGATAATGTTTAATTTCCTTTAGATATAAGCCCAAAAGTGGGATTGTTGAATCATAAGATAGCTGTTTTTAATTTTTTGAGGAACCATCATACTATTTTCCATAGTGGCTATATCACTCTACATTCCCAAACAACATGCAAGAGTTCCATTTTCTAAACACCCTTGCTGGCACTTATGTTTTTTGCCCATTTGGTAACAGCCATTCCACTAGGTATAAGGCATTATTCATTGTGGTTTCATTTGGACATCCCTGATGATCAGGGGTTTTGAGGATCTTTGCTCGTGCTTGTTGGCCACCTACATGTCTTCTGTGGAACAAAGTCTATTCAAATCCTCTGCCCACTTTTCAATTAAGTTGTTTTACGTTATTGAGCTGTGTGAATTTCTTGATATTTTAGATATGGTTTGCAAATATCTTCTCTCATTCCATTAGTTGTCTTTTCTTTTGTGGCTGTTTTTGTTGTTGTTGTTTTGTTTGTTTGTTTGTTTGTTTTGCTGAGAAGCTTTTCAGTTTGATGTAGTACCATTTCTCTTAAATCTGCTTTTGTTGCCTTTCATTTGGTAGGAAATCTAAAAGTCAATTGCCAAAGTCAATGTTGAGTAGCTTATCTTCTGTTTTTGTATAGGAGTTATACTGTTTCAGGTTCTACATTGAGTCTTTAACCCACTCAGAACTGATTTTTTACATATGGGGTAGGTTTGAGGTCCAGTTTAATTCTTTAGTATGACTCCTTAATTCCATAAAATTCACAAACAGTGAAATATACATATGGGAATATACTATTTAACCTAGCACATTGGTTCATGAACTTGAATTCATATAAGAATCATCTGCAGGATTATTAAAAGAGATTGCTAGGTCCTACCCAAGAGTCTCTTGACTCAACAGGTGTTCAATGGTACCTGAGAATTTGAGTTTCTAACAAATAGTCAGGTGCCGCCACTGCTGCAGAGACCATATAGAGAAGCATTTCTCTAGAGAATAAAGACCAGAAAGATAATTCTCATACTACAGCCAATATTGTTTAAAATATTGTTCCAATTTTTCACTTAGCCCACAAATAAAAATTCATGTAGTGATCTAGCAGTAACTACTTCAACTTTTGTTCGGATCTCCTTTTTTTCCCCTGAGTTTATGAAACCATTCCAATTTCCCTTTAATCTCTGGTCCCTTAATGTGCCATATCATTTAATCTCCATTACTGGCCTGATAGTAGAAATTTAAAATTTAATGAAAAACATCTTCAGTAACTGTATTATCAAATGGCCACATCTGACATGTAGGTACAGTCCATTGTCACATATGCCTGAAGAGCGCCTATCTAGACAAAATGCACAGATTTAATATGTGTGCTGAAAATTTGAGTTAACTACCTTTCTCTGGATGCAATATGTATTAATTCTGTTAATTAAAAAAGCTACATGCCAAAAATCAAAATCGTGCTGAATCAGAAAAAGAGAATTACAAGTATGAGTGCTTGTGTATGCATACACACAGTATTCCTCAGGGCTATTTAATTTTTGAGACATCAAATTTACTAGCCTTTCAGGAACACGTCATCTCCATATGTCACAAAATTTCCTGTAAACCATCATTAGATATATAATGAATGCAAGATTACATTCCCAATTTTTCTATTTATCTTACTCTGTACAATTAATATCTTAAATGTAACAAAACCTCTTTTCTAAATAAAGAGTACCCAATATAATACCAGACTTTAAAGCCCCCAAAACATGTGCTTCCAACAAACATTTACTGAACACCCACTATGTATTATTAAGTAGGTGCTAGAGGAGTATAAGACAAACGTTCCTGCCCCTGAGTAGTTAAAAAAAATTGAGTAGTTTAAACAATTTAATTAAAGAAAAAAAATTAGAAGTCGTAGAAATATCAATCAAGATAAAAATAAAAAGAAAGCCATAACTGGAAACACGTTAGTAAAACTGCAGTAAAACAAAGATGGAATCTTGAAAGAATCTTGAATTTTGTATGATAGATTACCTTTAAAAGAGCAAATTAGGTAATAGTTGATGCCTCAAAAGAATGTCTGAACTGTAACAAAGTATTCTAAAGGATATACTCCAGAAAAACACAAAAGGAGTGAAAAGTGCTAATGAATATAAGAGTATACACAAATTAGTGTTTTTGTATACTTTGTATAGATACCTAGGGTGGAACTGTTGAATCATAAAGCAGACCTATTTTTAATATTTTAAACTTGACCTTAGCCCAAAGGTTGAGAAGCTAGTTAAAAAAATATTTACACAGTCTACATTCACACCAATAGTATACAAGGGTTGGTCAATTATAAAGCAAAACATATTCTACAATCTGGCTGTAGAATTGAGGATGACCAGAGGGAAGAAAAGTAGATACAGAGGGGGAGGATCAATGGACTATGGTGGAGGACTATGGGTGCCTTGGTCGTGGGTATGGTGGAGTAGCATATACTTAAAGAGGTGGACGCCAATATTTTGGAATTATATATAGTGCAATGTTACCTTTAAAACTTATTAAAAATGGGACATACCAAAGTAAAAAGCTTCTGCACATCAACAACACTCACTAAAAGAAAAAGATATCCTACTGAATGTGAGAAGATATTTGCAAATTATACATGTGACAAAGACTAAATTCCAAAATATATAAGGTCATAAAACTCAACATCAAAAAGTCAACTTGGATAAAAATTTGGGCAGAAGATCTAAACAGACACATCTCCAAAGAAGGCATACAGATGGCCAACAGATACATGAAAATATGAAGGTTTATCATTCTCATCTATTCAAAAGATGGAAACCAGTCATTTGAGATAACATGAATGGACCTAAAAGTGTTATGCTTAGTAAAATGAATCAGACAGAGGGAAAAAAAACACACCAAATAATGTCACTCATATATTGCATATAAAGAAACAAAGCAATTGGCTAAACCGAAAACAAAACAAACAAACAAAAAAAACCTTACACTATAAGACTGTAAGACCAACTTAGTGGCTACAAGAAAAGAAGGGGTAGGGAAGGTGGATCAATTGGGTAAAGGGAGGGTCAATTTTATGGAAAGGACACCGTTGAACTTTTACCAGTGAAGGGAGTATGGTATATACAGATGATTATAATTATGCCCTCCAGAAACATGATTTTAATAGAGAAATTACTGACTTTGATCCAAATAGCAGCAAGTTAATGACTTTATTTCAAATATTCCAAATGATTTTATTTCTATTGTCATTTTACAAATTCAGTTCTAAATTGCATCCCACATATATTACAGATATAGTCACTCTTTCTCAATTTGGGTCCATTCCCTTTTAGGTACATCTTTAATTACCTTGAAGATGATGCCAGTCTTAATACCTACCCCATTAAATTCATTTGATCTCAAAATGTTTTATGAAATATCACCAACTGTAGCTGTAACTCATATAATGTTATAATGCAATGTTACCTCAATTAAAAACATTTAAAAAGACTATCAAGGACATATTATTAGTAAGATAAAATGTCAAAATAATGAGTTGGAACTTTAGTGAAGATGCAATAGATTTAGGCATTTAATTACACAATAATGGTATATTAAAATAAGCCTGAACTTTCATTTAAGTGGTTTAGAAAAAAACACAGGAGGCAGAAAACCAGCACAGTAAATTAGGTGTGAAATAGTAAGGAGAAAAAACATGGTGATGTCAATGGTAAGGAAAATACATGGATAATATAAGAATAACTGGGAAAGAATATACAGAACTTGTTGACTGACTGGATTTAGAAGGCTGGCAGAGATGGAAATCAAGAATAATCCTGAGGTTTCACCATTATGTAACAAAGAAAATAGCCTATTAACAGAAACAGTTAAGTCAGAAGAAAAGTTGCAGGGAAAATTGCAAAGGCAGTGAATTTATTTCAAGATGTATTGATTAAGTTTAAGTAAAACAAGTCAGTGGAAATATTTAGCAGATAGTTAAAAGAAAAAAAAACTTGTATTAAATATTAGGCATAAAGGAGAAAAAGTTGGGAGTCATGCAAATATTAGCGGCATTTGAAACAGTGTAGATGTTTATATATAGCAAGAAAAGCAGGGGCCCAAAGACTGTCCCAGAGTACGCACACTTGGTAAACTAAATTACGATGGTCAGCAAAGTGGAGAAGGAGTAAGAAATGAGTAATGAAATAGGACAAGAGTAATGCAGTATAGAGTGTCATGGGACAAAAAAATGCAAAATGAGATGATTTACTGTACGAGTGTGAGCTAACTAGATGTAGAGGATAATGGAGTCCAAGAGACCTCTGAGGTAGCACGTGTTCTCTTTATGCTTTCTCATCAGTCTTAGACTTGTTGAAGGAAAATAAATTAAAAAAAAAACAAATTAACAACCATTGGCAGGTCATTTTCATTTACAATCTAAATCCAACCATTTTCAAGCTATTTGTGATGAGGCATTTGATGCTTTTCTACCAAACAAGTAGGGGCAGCTGCTGCTGAAATGAAAAGATGCAGAAACCTCTGGGAATTCCCCCAGATTTGACCAAAAGAGGCAAAAGGAGAGAAGCATGACACTACCAGTTGAGGCAGTGAGTTGAGGGTGTGGGAGCACTATAACACAGTATTAACCATATACATTTTGTAGTAAACCACAAGGGATATCTGAGTAATAGTTGAGATTTTTAGAAAGGCTCCTATGTGATTTTCCCCTTCTGCTGTAATTAAAATCTTACATTTTTACAACCCACTAAAAGGATCAATATTGTGTGCAATAAAGTGCATGTCTCAATTTTATGAAACTTCATTTGTCTTCTACATTTTCCTTTATTTTTTTTTCTCATTGATCCGGGTAATAATGATTAAATGCCGCAATACCATACTAGGTACAGAAACTCATTTTCAGCATTGTTTTGAAGCCAAATCTCATTCACAAAGTTAATGAATTCACTGGCAATATATTTGTTATACCATACTCCCAATTAATGTTCTCTAAATAATTCCAATAACTGTATGTCATTTGGCTAAATAAAAATAATACTGTGATAAGGATGCATATCTATTTGTCATTTTTCCCATTGGATCAGAGATAGCCAATTATAAATGTCTTTCACTTATCCCAACCACATATTACTATTCCTGGTTTCAGGCAATTACCTTTTACATGGCATCACACTGGTTGTAGATTTTCTTGGCTACATAAGGGAATGACCTGCACATTATTGCTTATGGCATCATTACCAACTATTTACTCTCATTCTGTAAAATTTCAATGAGCCAAGAAGCTGGAAAGTATAAGATTCAATTATTATGTTGGATTGTTGATGATATTTCTTCATTGTATTGCTTGAAAACTCAAGCTGGAGAAAAATATAAACACATATGAATGGAAGGTTTTATGTGCAAGTTACTATATACAATATTTCTGGATCATTGAGAATATTTATGAATGTGTAAACAATTTGAGGGTGTGGATAGAGAGACATGTTTGAGTGTGAAAAAGAAAAGGGGGGAAAAGAGGGAGGAAGATGTATGTGGAGAAGAGTGCTTTTAAAAATAAGAATCTTGCCTGGTAGCTCAAGAGGTTAAAGCTTCAACACAATGAAGCCATCCACAACCACTGCAGCATAAGTAAGATCCCTGGCCAGGGAGGTGACCCACATGGCCCAGCAGACCTCTCCTGTCTCACTAACTGCTCCTCCTCAGCAGTGAATTTCAGTAGATCTGCCTGTTCTGCTACCCACCCTGTCTCTGGTAAATCCTCTCACCCTCTCCCCCCCACCCCTCACCTCTGGCCTGTACCCCAGTTTCTTGTGTGCAAAAATAAATAAATCTTAAAAGAATAAAAATAAAAAAGAATGCACATAAGTCTAGAAGATGTTATTCTTATTATAAATTAATATTACATAGCTGGACCCTAAGTTACAATGGGTTGACTTAATAAATTTTTGACTTTATGGCTGTGAGAAAATGATATGTATTCAGTATAATAAAATTGCCCTCAAATTTTGAAGTAAGACATTCTAATTTTCACTGAGTATAGTATTCAATAAATTACATGAACTATTCAACATATTTTATAAAAATTGACTTTGTGTTAGAAGGTTTGCATAACTGTAGGGAGCTGTTATGTACTGTGATCAGACTTAAGAGAGCTACATTAAGCAATGGTATTTAGTAGGTTATGTGTGTTAAATGCATTTTTGACTTCCAATATTTTCAACTTACAATGGGTTTACTGGCTGTAACCACATCCTAAATCAAAGAAGATCTGTACATTAATTTGCTTGTAATACTCTGATTGATTTAAGGCAATTGGGACACAGTAGGGGCTTAATAAGAATGTGTTGGTGTGATATTTCATTCACTGTTTCTAAATGAATAAGTGAAGACAGAATTTGTTGTATTTGTTCCTGTATACCACCCTGTTCAGAAAGAAGACCCTCAACTACTGTGTATCAACTCTTCATCGTCCTTACCAAATTAGCAAAAATAGCACCTTCTGTTTGCTTTTTGTAAATGAGCATGCTTGGCTATACTGACTACCTAGAAAGGAAGGGTTAACAGCTGATCGGTGCAGGGAAGCATGAATTGAGAGTGATTTAGACAGTAGGCATAATAATTAGACTGGAGGCCCAGGAGGCCCAGCGAAACAATGGATGGAAAGAAAAGCTTGGGACCAGGTGGGGGAGTGAAAGAGAACCAGCACAAAACAGAAAAGACAGTCAGGGACCAATGAATCAGTGCAAAAGTCGGTAGGCTTCTCTCACACTGCTTCTGCTTTTGTGCTTTTTAATTTCCCTGTCTCTGGTTTCTCCAGCTCTCCTACTCCCTCCCACTTATTCCCTCTGGCTGTCTCCCAATACTCAACTTTTGCCCACCCACCCACCCCCCAATTCCTCTTTGCACTGGCTATTTTAAGGCAGTTCATCTATTTTCCTGATTTTGGCTACTCTTTGTATACAAATGACTCTGATGCATTCATCACAAGCATTGACTAACTCTGGCTTCTTATGTTCTGTAGTCTAGTCCAGTTGCACACAAGATATTTTGCTTTGCATTTCCTACTGTTCCATGAAATTTGATTTGCCAAAATTTTAATTATTGTACCTTCTAACTCTCCTGACCATTTTAAAAACATGAATTCCTTCTAACTTCATTATTACCAGCAGTGGTACCATTCGTTCTCCTGCAGCTCATACTTGAAGCTGCGTAATGTTTTTGATTCCTCCAGATCTTTGTGCTATACCTACTATACTGTCAAGTCTTTACAAATTTTCTCCGCAAAATTCCTTGAATTTTATTTTATTTTTTCTTCATAAAACCACACCAAGTGTTATTATTTTATCTGGATTATCATAATATCTTCTTAAATGGCTTTCCTGTCCCAGCTTCTCTTTTTTGCTTTATTACATCCTCCACAAAGATGATATTCTATATGTTATTCTACTTCTCAGAACCTCTTTAGTCTGCTGATTCTATCAACTTAGACTCTTTAGCTTAGAATTCTGTATCTTACATATCCTCTCCAAATTCTGCTATCATCCCCAGAGTAAACTCACAGAAATTGCATGCTGAAAGGGATTTAAAGTCATAAATTCATGTCAAACATCTAGGAAAAGGCTCTTGGGGCCTAGAATCAGATGTGAATGTCATCAAAATACCCATATTTGTTGAAGATGTGGTAGCAGGAAAGGCATAGGGGAGGTAGAGTATGAGGACAGAAGAAATGTAGGGACAAAATTTGTGGGGGGCATGAAACCCTTCTGAAGGAGGTGGACAGAGTATTATTGATACTAAAAATCATTTAATTTCACCTACGGGTTTAAGTTAAATCTCTATAAACAATAAAATATAATTTGTAGCTTAAAGTCAATCACTGAAGGCAGAGGAAATCATTTTACTGTAT
Source organism: Condylura cristata (assembly GCF_000260355.1). Classification (NCBI taxonomy): domain Eukaryota; kingdom Metazoa; phylum Chordata; class Mammalia; order Eulipotyphla; family Talpidae; genus Condylura; species Condylura cristata. The sequence goes on along the minus strand of NW_004567120.1, from coordinate 17,044,909 downwards.
TCACTATAAACTCGATAATTTACATGAACTGTCTTCAATCCTCACCTATTCCTGTCAAGGTAGACATTATCAATCCCTTGTCAAAGGTGAAAAGAAAAAAAAAAACTGTTCAAAACAGTTATATGGCGGCTGGACCAAGATTTTAATCATAATCTACGCTCTAGTTTTGATCCAAAATTTGTGCTCTTTTCATCAAGGCCCACTACAAAGGTCAGGAATGAGGAGAACTAAAATCTACTTTTGGGTTTGGTGAGAAAGAGGGTATTAGGAATCATTCAGAGTTTGGTTTCTACACAGAAATGAAAGTGGAAGTCAATTTGAACATGGATGGAGACAGAAAAAGCAATAGACTCTTTTAAGAAATTTGATAGGTAAGAGAGATGAAGCTGTCATTTGAGTATGTAGTAGGGTTAAAGGATAGTATTTTATGGCTAGGGAGGCCTGTGTATACTTGTCTCCATAAGGGAAGGAGGCACCTGAAAGGGAGAGTTTCAAAATGCATGGAAGAAAGGGTATAAAAAAGGGAAGAGATGGGAATTCAAAGCACAGGCATAGAGGAGTCAGCGTTAGCAAGAAGAGAGGAACATTTTTTTTTTTTCCTTTTTAAGACAGAAAATAGCAAGAGAAGGAGGAAGAAGTTAAAGATTTTTAAAATACAAGCTATGGGAGTTCTCACTGAATCTCCCTACATTCTTGGTAACAGGGCCTGTTATGGCATACCAAAGGAAAAAGGGAAGAATGTTACATAACAGCTACGTGTATGGATAAGTCTTCCCCCTAATGTCCACCATTTCCTTTTGGATCATTTTTGCTGTTAATAGTTCACTCTGTTCCAGCGACTGTGGAAGTTACTTGTGCCTTTAAAAATGTCAGGCATGCTCTTTACACCACAGGGGCTTCACATTAGCTGTTCTTTCTACTGCAAATACCTCTTTCCCTAGAATCTGCACTATTCACTCAGATACTTCCAGGTTTGACTCAAATATCACCTTCTTTTTGAGGGCAGTTCAGACTCAATTTACTGCTTAAAAATGCTATTTGTGACAACCTCCCACCCCAGAAATTGTAACACATATGCCAGTCCCCACTACTTTGTCCTACTTTATTCCATAGCACTTATTATCTAATCTAGTATATTGTTTACATAACTTTTATGTTCATTGCTTATTATCTATCTTCCCATATTAGAATATGAGCTCATAGGCAGATATCTCTGCCCCTCTTATTCATTCATATATTCTACATTCCTACAAACAAATAGCATATGACATAGGAATATCCGTCACTGAGTATTTGCTGAGTAGAATAATAAATAAATAGGAGGTTTAGTAAGAGATCATAATTCAGAGTTTGGAGAAATCATAAAAGTAGAATACCTGTGAGATTTAAACAAAATGAAAAGGTATAGCATCCCCTGAGAGGGTGAAGAAGTGGTAAGGAAGATCACTGGGAGTATGGGTACTAGGATGTTTACAGGGGTACCAGGGAGATTATGTGAGACCCACTGAAAAATCTAGTATTAAAATCTCTGGACTCACCAGTGGAAACTACCTACTCCTTCCTAACACCTTTATGAAGCTTTTTCTGCAGGTTTCTCCCACTAGTTCTTCCATGGGGTTGAATAGGGTGCTGGACAAGGTATTTGAATTAATCATGGGTGAATATTCCTGGAAAGAAAAACTGACAAGGCATGGGTGGAGACCAAAAGACAGGATTAAGACAGGAAAACAGGCTGAGGCTTGAGGAGATTTTTGCTTTGAAATCAGAGTGAAAAAATAAAGGAGCAAAGGAAGAAGGGAGAAGGGAAGAGAGAGAGAAGACTAAAGGAGAAAAATGCTGGCAAAAAAACTCAGAGGACCTGTAATAAGACAAGAGTATGACTTAAGGAGATTATCATAGCTACGTTTTGAGAACTACTAACATATAGATCACATTTTTTTTTCTTTTTCATACACACATACACAGAAATTACATATAGTTACATACCGAGTGAAACAATAATTTTCACAAGCTGTCTACCCTTCATGGAGGTATTTATACACAACCTGCTTGTGCCCATATCAAAACTCAAATCTAAGACAAACACACCTACACACATTGACATAGCTAGATACATATCCAGATAGCTACCATGCCTTCCTGAACATAGACACACACCGGGAATTCCTTATATATGTTACTATATACACACAATCCCCCAAATCTTTCTCTTCCTTTCTCTAAGTGTTCACAGATAGACACCAGGAAGTTGTGCACATATATACACATACACATATTTACATGGCTCAGCTCCAAAATAACTCATCTCCACCCCTCTCTCCTGTTTACCATCTGCAACAGAAAATATCTCATGGTCTTCAGAAAGAATAACTATTAAATAAATAGGGACCAGAAAAAGCATTTGTTGTACATTATTGTTGTCAGTAATTCTGGTAACTAGATCAACAATGCACTGATATAATGGACCATTTGCAGTGACATGGAAATCAGGGTTATAAAGGACTCTTATAATAAGGTTTTACATGTACCAATGAAAAGAGATCTAGTAACAGATTTAGCGTGCAAATAAGGGAAATATCAGCCTATTTAAGAGAGAGGGGGCCTTGAGAGCTGTATAATAATGCTAATTATAAATGATTCTTATCTCTTTATTAAAGCGCTTATATCAGTCTCTTAGATTCTGTTCCAGTTAGCAGTATTACTGAATGTACTTGAAAGTAATACAATTATATTTCTTTCAAAAATGTTCTATTACTTAGATTTTTCATTAATTCAGACTGACCTTAACTTTCCCCTTTCTCCCACCCCTATCTCCAGTCTACAATTAGGATGAATTAGGGCAGTTTCAGTGTAAGTAAAGACTTAATGTCTCTATCCTTTTGTGCCTTGAACTAGGAGGAGTAAGGGAGAGAACAGAAAGTCAACATTGAGGCCCTGGAGGGGAGAATCTGGGAGGTCTGAACAGATGGATCAGAAGGAAGAAAAACAGGAGGATTAAAAGGGAAGGGAGGAGTGTGGGAGAGAGGGGTACAAAAAAGGAGAGTGCAGAGTCTGTAACATTGGAATGGAGAGCAGCAGGGAGAGAGACACTTAGAGGGAAAAGGGCTAGGGACTGGAAGCAGAGGAAAGCAGGGAACCAACATGGAGTAAGGGAGGTGGGGAGAAAGAAGCCCAATATGACTAGCTAATGAGCCTGGAAAGGAAGCAAAGAAGGCCATTCAGAGTCTGTCTATGTGCTAAATACTATGTGCCCTAGGAAGTTTACACACACACACACACACATATTTTACTCATATTTGTTTGGATCAGTTAAAATATAGCTAGACGAAAGATAAATTGTGTCTCTCTTGTCATCTTGTCCAAGATCAACTATGCACATAAATATAGCACATACACACTGTCTCACCTCTCCTTCAGAAGGTCTATAATCACTCTGCCACTTTGAACAGACTTAAAATCATTCAGCCATAGTTACCTATGGCCATATATACAGCACTTTCATTTCCCAACATTATTGCAGTTATTCAGTCACTATCTTATCAATTGATTTTTTTTCTCTTCATTCCTCTTCAACAACCCGCTGCAACCTCCCTTCCAAATTAAGTCCAACCACTCAATCCTCTGAGCAGCCAGATGACATTCCACCCCACCCTACCTTCACAGCAGAAGAGTTTCTGTGGTGTATGAGGGCCCAGCTGTGGGGCTAGTCTCAAATGCAGAGTCATCATTGAAGAAGACAGCAGACGTGCACTGCTCTCTCTGCTGTTAGAGTGGAGTTGAGCAGTTACTTACTTTACTAATATTTGCAACTTCTCCAAAAACTCCAAAAGGGTAATCTGGCACTTCAAGTTCACATACTATGCTGCTGAAGACCTTGGGACAAACTGTCAAGCTCTGAGCTAGACAGCATTTTTTTTCTACTTAATTTGTATCTTACTCAAAAAAAAAAAAGATTTATCTATCTCTCTTCTGACTACAGAAATGTGAGATTATTCACTTAAATTGCTTTTTTTTTAAAAAAAAAGATTTATTTATGCTTACAGAATTGGGGTACATGCCAGAGGTGTGGTGGATAAGAGGATTCACCAGAGACAGAGTAGGGAGAAGAAAAGGCAGATTGACATAGTATACTGCTGACGGGAGCAGTGGGTGGGTCAGGAGAGGTCTGCTGTGCCATGAGGGCCAGCTCCCTGGCCAGGGATCAAACTCATGCTGAAGTGGCTTTAGCTTTTTACTGCTGTGCTTTAACCCACTGCGCCACAAGGGAGGGCCCCTATATTGCTTTTTTAAGAGTTCTTCCTGAAAATAGAAGTTAGTCCAGAAAACTAACCCAGATTTCTCAATAATCATCTTCCTCTGGATAAAATCCTTACACATTCCTGAAAACATGACCCTAATCCTGGGAGGGGGGATGCCCTCTCTTTGCTGAGCAGTACTAATTCCTTTTACTGACTTATAGCCTGACCACTAGTCCTCAAATGCTCTTAACCATGTATCAAAAAAAAAATACTGGAAATCTTGATAAAACTAGACCCACAAATAAGAGATGGTCACACAGGCAGTAGAGGTAAAGGTAAACAATATATACTCCTTCCTTGGAGATGAACACCAGCATTCACTAAATGCTCCGAAATCCCTACAATGTTCCAGATAGACGTGAGGAAAAATAAGAAATTGAACAAGAGTCCAATAGGGAACTCTAAGACTTGGTTCCCAGGGTGGACAATGCTTTCACAAGCCATCTTTGTGGGTGACATCTTTCTCTACTTGGTACACCAGAGACGTAAAGATAAGCCACATTGCAGGTCATAGAAATTATCATCTGCACTACCCCCAATATCTCCAGGCATAGGACTCTTTTCTCCAGGGAAGAACTGGGTGCATTCTTTAAATGCCCCACCTCACTCCCTAGTTGCTCTGAGTCCTGTTAAAGAGTTCTAGGCAGGACTCTTGCAGAGTCTGGGTGCCCCATCCCATATCCTAGGCAGCGAGAAAAAGGAGCCAACTAGAAAAGCTGCATCTTCAGCTATAGGTCAAGTGAAAGGGGTGGGGAAGAAAGGATCCATAGAGATGGATGAGGAGATGAAAACTCTGAAACCCTAGATTAGAAGCATCCCTGGTGACAGAGACAAATGTGCACATACCTACGGAGTGAGAGAAAAGCCATAAACATGTCTTTTAAAGTTATTTATTTCAGGGAGTGTTCCCCTGGAGACTTCCTCGGCACTGAGAGCCTCCACCAGGTGCAGAACTCTGTGCACTCCATGTCCTGTCAGCACTGGCACCTGAGCAGCAGATGGAAAAGGTGTGGTCACTTGGGAATAAGAGATGCCTCTAGCTTACCAAATCCCTGTAGAAAAGCAGGTTTGGGGAGAACCATGACTGACAAGCAAGATACCTGAATCCAGGAAGGCTGATGTCACTATCGTTTGAAAGGATGCCCAGCCAAATCCACTCCTCACTGTCCCAATTTCTCAACAGAGCCAGGACTAAAGAGTAGCAAGAGAAATTCAAGGTGCAAAATTTTAAAAGTCACTCTCAGGGGCACGAAATTTTCAAACTTGCCCTTGACTGACCCTGAAAATGAATGCCTCCCTAAATTTTGTATTATGTTGTTCTAATGAGGATTTTGTGATAATTTAGCATATCAAATTTGAATGTTTATCTAAATGTAAAAAAATGTAAATGTACATTTTTTTTTCTAATTTTGACTCAAATATCAAAACACTTTTAAAAGTGAGTAGTAAAATAAAATGATTATGTGCTTCTCTTGCTTCATTCTATTCCTGGGCCTGCATTTCAGTTTGAAAAAGAAACACTATCAGGCCACAAATAGACCAGGAAAACCAGAAGAAAAGCCCATTGCCTTCTCTGCATCTCACTGCGCTCTGCTACTTGCACAAGCAAGACACTCTCACAACATACTGGGCTGACAAATCGAGAATTAAGACAGGGCATACATTTATCAGGATGCTATTTACTGTCACTGTTGGCACTCTTAAGCTTCTGAGGCAACAAATTCCACTTCTGGTCAGTTCTATTAGACACATATACTATAGAAAATTTTATCTCATCTACTATAGGATATTACTTTGAGAATAAGTAAAACATCAATGTATCCCTACGTGTACAAAAATTTACCATGTAGTACACATCTACTAAGTCCTTGGCACTATGTACTAAGTCATTCTCTTCACATGCATTATGTACCATCTCATTTAATTTTCACAATTGTCTTACAAGATACAGCGCTAGTATTAGCCCCATTTTATTGCTGAAGAAACGAAAACTCTATATAGACTGTGCCTAGTTACATCACTGTTACAGATCCAATACTTAGCACAGTGTCTGACATGTGGCAACAGTTAGAGTAAATAACAATTGAGTTGAATAAGCAGGGCACAATTAACACAGCAACAAGTGATGGAACTAAGGCTCAAATTTTAATTCCAAAGCCTGTTGTCTCACACTTTCTTCCCTTCACCTAGTCTTCATAGGGCATTCATCTGAGCTCTCTTATCCTGATGATGCTCCTCAAACACAGACACAAGCACACACACATATATAAATGTACAGATAATGACTTGTGGAGCTGATCATAGAATGCCAGCATGCTCCCATCCTTTCTAACACCATCATTCATGAAATTTAAGGCATCTATATATAGCATTTATGTAATAGTACTCCACCTGAGCACACTGTTTGTGGAGGTATAAACTGCCACAGTCATTATGGAGGTGATTTAGATTCATCTTAACAAACTAAAAGTGGGAATTCTATACAATTCAGCAATCCTACTCAGATATTTATGGAAAGAACATGAAACCATCAAAACAAAAAACTATATGATCTATAATGTTTGCTGAAGTACTATTTACAATAGGTAGGACGTGTAAACAGATTAGATGCCCACCCATTTATAGATGATTGGATAAGTAAGATGTGGTACAATCATACTATGGAATACTATTCCTCCATAAGGAAAGATGAAATGCAGTCATTTATAGCAAAATGGAGGCAATTATATGTTGTACAACAAGTCAGAAAGACAAATACTGGACATTTACACAACAGACAACTTGACAGAGTAAACCACTTGCAAAAACTAGCAGACATTAATCAAAGCAGCAAGGACTGTGAAGTGAAGAGGGAGGACAAAGGGCCAAAGGATTTAAAGGATGGTTATGAGGAAATAACAAAGTGCTTACTAATAAAAAAAATTGAACCCCAAATTCTCCAGTAGGTATGCTTGTTGCCCATCCATTCCAATTTCTAGCCAAAAGTTCTAACCCATCAGTTCTCAGTGACGTCGCTGAGTTATAATACAAACCTCATTTTACTGCAAATCCTGTCTCTGGACATTAGTATACAAATATTTGAGGACACAAATGTGGTGACTAACTCTCTCTCCATTTGCTTTCTCATGTCAATTGCCAAGTAAATCTTAAACTTTAATTTGTTTTCCTCTGCTCACTACACCTGCTATTTTCTATTGTAACAGAATTTAGAAATTTTTCTGGACATATTTCTCTGTTAGCTGATACAATCTGCAAAATCAGGCAGCAGCCTTCACGATCCTACTGACTCTTATAAAGCCCAACTTTTGGAAGAAAGGAGTAGACAAACAAAACAAACAAAAGCTCTTTATTCCTATCTCTGCCCTCAATTTGACAATCTTTAAAGATATCTCCTTGATCTTCTGATGTATCATAAGAATCAGTGGGAATGGATAGTAGTCAGAGTTTTGGCAAATCTTCACAAGCTCTTGGAACGTTCTGGGTGAGTGCTCCTGGAAGATGGCATACTTTCGGGTTGGCTGCATTCAAGTTACTCCCTGCTTCCTCTATACCCTCAACAGGAAACCCTATTGACCAAAATTTGGTTCTCCTGAGACTCTGTAGCACATTATCTTATTTGTAAGTCTTTCGTGTCTTTCAAGATGATCTGGTTTACATATCAATCATTCACATTTCAGTGGTCACAGATTTATAATCTATTTTATACATATGTATGTTTCGATCTGATTTTACAATAGTAATTTCACTCCTCTTCCTTTTTTGGTGAAACTCTTTTTTCATTGGCACCCCATTATTCTGTATTTACTACTGTCAGTCATGATATCTTTATCTCAGGTGCTGGGAAGGTGCCATTTCCTTGAAAAGTCAAACTGCAACCTCAGAGTAAAAGTCCTTATATGTTTTGGATATAAAATATACCTTACTGGGTCAGACTTCTTTATTTCTCCACTTCTCATCTGTGAGACATCCAGCTAAAATTCAACTATGGTGGGCATTGTTTTAGGAGCAATGTAATTAGGGGGACTTCTATGAATTTAAATACATAGTTGCTAAATTAGAAAGCCTGCCAGTTGTCTTAGTTTCGAGTTTTTTCTATGCTACTAGAATCTAAAACTTTTTCTTTTGTTAATACTGCCCCACTTACTGTAAGGTGTTTTCATATTTTTTGCTAATGGGGATTCTAGAAAGATATTCTGTACAACTTTGCTTACACTACAAGCATGGCAGTTAGGTTGTGTTGGTAGCAACACAACTAGTGTCTAATTCTAGCCAATGTATATTATCTGCAAGTTACTATAGAAGCTCCCTAGGATCTCTCCTCTTATTTTGGGTTGAAATTCTATCTCATCTTTTATGGGCACCATTAGTAACCAAGAGGTTGAACTGTGCCTCAAATACCATGCTCAGTATTTTGTAGGAAAAAAAATGTTCTTAGAGATAATCATTTAAGGGTCCTGTCTGGTGGCACAATGGGTTAAAAAGAAACACTGTGAAACTAGCAGCAGGAGCTTTGAAACAGAGTTAGATCCCTGGCCTGGGAGGTGACTCACGTGGAGCAACAGTCCTTTCCTGCCTCGTCCACTGCTCCCCTCAGCAGTGTACTTCATCAATCTGCCTGTTTTGCTCCCAACTCTGTCTCTGATGAATTATCTCACCATCCCTGTATCTCTGGCCTGTACCCAGTTCTGTATGCATAAATAAACCAATAAAAATAAAGGTAATCGGGATCTCCCTGGTGGCACAATTGGTTAAAGCACCACATTATGAAGCTCTCTGAAGCCACTGCAGCACGAATTCGATTCCCGGCCAGGGTGCTGACCCACATGGCTTAGCAGACCTCTCCTGATTTGCCCGCTACTCCCCTCAACAGTGTATTTCAGTAGATCTGCCTGTTCTTCTCCCCACTTTGTCTCTGGTGAATCCTCTTACCTAAAACACCTCTGGTCTATATCCCAGTTCTGTAAGCATAAATAAATAAATCTTTTTTAAAAATAAAGATAATCATTTAAGCTACATATATAAACACATAAATGACATGCGGTTTTATTAACATATAATAAGTTGCATTGTTGAAGTATTTAGTTTATCATCACTGGGGATATTGAAGCTGAGAGTGTTTGGCCACCTATAGGGGGTACTGTAATGGAGATTCTTACATTGAGTTAGAAGCTAGTCTGTATAATCTTGGAGATTTTTTTACATTAATTTTTGTGTAAAATTTTCAAATACTTTTAGTGCTCATTAAGTAATTCACTTTTTTATCATTCATCATCTATGCCATTGGGTAGAAAAACCTAGATCATTTTGAATTCACAGTGTCCCAAGGAGAACCTTGCCTCAGATTCTTGACTTTAAAATTTAGTTGCTAGGATGGTGAGTTCTTTCTAGGTAAAATCCAAGGTCACACCACTTACTAGTAACTGTAGGTACTCAGATGGTATATGATTTTGGGCAGTTCCAAAAGAAAGGAACAAATAAATGGATAAGTAAATGGGAGAGTACTTAGCACTGAAAAAAAATTTTCAGTAGGCAAATGATGGAAATTGTTGTTGGCATCTTAGAAGGTCACTGTTCCCTGTCTTAACTTTCAATCTATTGTTGAAAAAGACAAAAAAAATATGAGCCTTTATTACTGATAATCAGTAATAGTAAGAAGGTTGAAAGAATAATGAATAGGAAAATATACAAAGGTTTATAGTATTTGTCAAGAGGGTTTCATACTAAATTTCAGAATGAACAGAGATAGCTACCCAGTCACAGGCAATGCTGTATTGGATGAGATATCTCCCTGTGGGGTATGTAGACAGTCCTTGCCTATTAAAAGCAAAAGATAAAAGGGATATATTTCAATACCAAGAAAAAAGCAGGGGGGCAATTCAGTTTTTGCTCCCAAATTTATTAACCATGTCACTCTACCTCTAATGAGTAGTAGTAAAGGGTGGAGACAGACCAAACCTATTACAATAATGGCCATCCCTCCACATTAGCAGTGGTGAAGAAGTATTTCACTTCCTTTTTATTCCAAGGTGGGCTTATAATGCACAAAATAAGTAGTTATAAATGTGACCATAAAATAGACATTTTTATTTGCTGTGTGAAAAACACTCCTAGCAAGATCCATAGCATGCTATTGCTTCAACCTATACTTACTTATCTGAATCCAATTAGTTCAGTAATTCAATCATATACTACAGTGATTAAAAAAATAGTAAGTCCTGGTTACATTTCAATATTCTCTATGCTATAGAAAATCTTACCCAGGGTAATTTTAACAAATACATAATAACTCCTTTTGCACATCTTTAAATGAGATAAAGTTCTTAGAGAAGTAAGACATATACATTGAAAATAACCTCCAGTGATATTGAATTCCAAATATCTAAGAACTTGTATAATTAATAGCTGAATTCCTCTGCTACTGATCTTTTACTGACAAGCACATGGGTAGGACAAGTTGTCCTCTGGATTTTATAACAACAGTCATCTATCCTAGAGTTTGATAGGAAATTAATATTTTTCATTATTCTAGAGAGCAGCCACACCAACAAGACAAAACTTAATAACATTGTCTATCAATCATTATTTATAGATGAACAAACTTGGTATTGGGCTTAGAATTATGAAAGAGTAAGTTAGAAAGAATTACAAACAGCACAACGAAGATTTAATAATATTGTATGAATTATGAGCCAATCTCCATCAGCAATTTTAGGATGAGTTCTGGCTAGAAGCTATTACTTTTAACATTGTTGTTTCTGATTTTAAATTAAAAACATATTTCCTTAACCACCACAAACAATTATCATTTGTACTGCATTTTTTAAAAAACTACATGCAATATAAACATAATTTGGCTAGAGGCAAAACTGACAAGACTTATAGTCAAATATAGATACTACGTGCCGTGCCCTAATTTTGATCTTCTATATAATGTCTAGAACCTCTTAAATTAGGTTCAATTAACAAATGGAAAAATGGAAACAATGACTTGAAGCTTTCTTCTGATAATCTCAGAAACTACAGTTAAGACAAACCATTGGTGAAAATTGTAATTAACAAAATTGCTATTAATTGAAATGGAGTTATTGCTCATCATTTCTCCAACACCTGTGGGGAAAACCAACAACGTAAAAATGATGTAATGAAAAATCTTACTTTTAATATTGGTATTTAGAAGCTAATTTTAACATTTTAAAATATTAATTACCTTCTAGATCTTCTGGAACAATCAAATCAAAACTGAATACAAAGGATATTTACATGAAAGCAAATACTGCTATCTTTCCATGTACTTAGACTTGTAGTTTTCTGGATGCTGAATTTGGTAAGTCCAATAAATATACTTCCTCCACTCATGACTGAAATTCCACTCTTTCTTTGGCTTGAAAGAACTCCCTCTTTGGCTTTTTACTTCCCATTAGTCTATAAAGGCAACCAATATTTATTGAACACTGACTGTTCCAGACAGTGCACAGGTTGCTGGGGTTACAAAGATGAATAAGAGCCATCCTCTACCCTCTGGTAGTAAAAAGTACTCCTCAGAGGAGTAACATTAAATCCCTAACACCTAAGTGAGAATTAGTTTTATTGATCCTTTCCTGCAAGAGAGACTGAGGGATAAAAAGGTAGTTGGAAGGTACTTGTGCTCTAAATTTGAAAAGGCAGGTAAAGGAAGGTTTTCAAAAGGGGAGCTTGGAATGTAATTCTACTATCATTAACACCTGCCTTTCTTCAGTCATTAATCCCTTTCAATTTTATCAGGCATAAATCCCAAGCACATGAAATAAAATGGTAATTTTGTATAATATCTAGTTGCTCTAGTAATATAAAATCCTATTTATTTCAACTGGATGGAGGCAACTTCTATGACCACACTTCAATTACCAGTAAAAATGGGGTCAGAGTACAGTGAAGAATGGCCCTGTTTTACAGGCAAAAGAACTTAGGTTTCAATCCTAAACATGCCATTTACTAATAGTGTGATGTGAACATCTTAATGATAATGACCCTGAACCTCTGTTTCCTTGTCTAAAAATGTGGGTAATAATATGTAATATATGCAATCATTAAACACAGTGGTTGGCTCAAAGTAGGTATTTCATAAATATTGTATCTTTTCCCCTACATAAATGGCATAGGACACACAGTGTGTCTGGAGTCCCATGTTAAGTCTTCAATCCCTTTCCAGAGGTCTATGAGATCAAAATTATTTTTATAATAATACCAAAATGTGATTTTCCATTTTCATTCTCATCTTCTTACAACTTTATAGTGGAGAGTAGCCTCCACAACAGATTGAATACAAAGTGATTGTAAAATTCTAGCTGTCATCTACTAAGCCAGACATTAGAGATTTGAAAAATGTAAAATAATGATACTCTTCTCACCATTGTTTTGTATGATACTGCACATTATATTCCTAGCAAATATTTTCCTTATAACTGAAAATTTGCACAGAAAAATTCAAATGGCCATGCAAGTCCTTAGGGGAACAATAAACCTTAGGAAAGAAAACCAGTGTCCAGAATCCAACAACACAGATATGGAAGAGCTTTTCTTATTATCAGATAAAGAATTCAAAACTGCCATAAACAAGAAAATGAAGAACTTCATCAAGAACTATAACAATACAAAGAAAAGAGAGAAAACCAGATCAGAGATATATGAGGAAATTCAAGAAAGGAAAAGAATACTACAAGAAACACAATGAACAGAAAATTGAGATTGACTCTAAATAATAACAGAACTGTAGGATATAAAACTATGAAAGGTGAAGGTGAAAAATTCTGGGGAAAGTAGTGAAAGTAGAATAGAGCAAATGGAACAATGAATTAGTAATCTTGAAGATGCAGATGTGTAAAGCACCAGTAAAGAAAGATAGAAAAAAAAAAGAAAAAGAAACACTTTGAGAATTATTTAAAAAGAAATATAAAAGTCATAGGAATCCCAGCAGAAGAAAGGAGTTGAAAAACTATTTAAAGATATAATCAAAGAAAATGTCCCAATCTTGAAGAATGAGATGAACAGAGAAATAGAGGAAGCTAATAGGACACTAAACTATCTCTATATAAGAAACTCTACAGCAAGAGACATATTAGTAATGTTCCTAGGAGTCCAAAACAAAGAAAAAACAATGAAGTTGATAAGGCACAAGAAACAGATAACCTATAACATAAAATTGATTAAGCTAACATATTTCCCTGAAGAAACTCTATGGGAAGAAGAGAATGGAGGGACTCATAGTGCAAGGAGTTAGTTTCAGCACTGTCAAGTGCTCCACAGCCTTTACAGCAGGAGTTCAATCCCCAGCCAAGGAGCTGACACACATGGTGCAGCAGACCTCTCCTTTCTTGCCCACTGCTCCCCTTAGTAGTGTATTTCAGTAGATCTGTCTGTACTGCTCCCCACTGTGTCTCTGGTGAATCCTCTTACCCCTCACCCCAAATGCCTCTGGCCTACACACAAGTTCTTATATACATAAATAAATATTAAAGCAAAATAAAATTATTTAAAAAATAAGTGAATGCAGTGACATATTCAAAATATATCAATAAAAAATGCACCTAATTATAGTTTATTCAGCAAAGTTCTCTTCTCCTAAATAACGAAGAAATAAGGACCTTCTCAGACAAGCAAAATCTTCTGGAATTTGCAACCATTAAACCCACACTCCAAGATATACTAGTAGAAGTTTCAAGACTTTGAATGAAACAGAGGAATGACTACAAAAACTGGACAGTCAAATAAATAGTACCACAAAACTATGAGCAAAATGGGAGTAACAGACTTCTGCATATTAATACTCACTATAAACACCAATAAACAATAAGACACAAGAGTATCACATTGGATTTGGAAAATGAATCAAACCACCACATGCAAAAGAATGAAACTAAACTATTATATCATACCATACACAAAAACCAACTCAAAAAGGATAAAAGACTTGAATGGAAGACCTAAAACAATAAAGTATATATAAGAAATCATAGGCAAAACACTCCATGACATGAACCTCAGAAATACCTTTAATAACTCATCTATAGAAGCAAGGAAAACAAACCAGAATATAAACAACTGGAACTACAATAAAATATAAATCTCTTGTGCAGCAGACAAAATAGTAACAAAAAGAAGAGATACCTTGCTGAATGGGAGACAAGATTAGTACACCATACACATGATAAGGAGCTGATATTGAAGGTTGACAAAGAGCTCACACAACTCAGCAAAAACAATTCAAGAACCCAATAAAAAAAACCGGGCAGAATATCTACATAGACCCTTCTCCAAGGAACAAATGCAAATCTCCAAGAGGAATATGAAATAATAGTTATCACTTGTTACCAGATAAATGCAAATCAAAACCACAGTAAGATACCACGTGATACTACATATTAAAGAAGCAAGAAACAAGTGTTTTTGAGTATGTGGAGAAAAAGTAACTCTCTTATACTCTTGACAGAGATGTAGACTGGTACAGCCACTATGAAAATCTTTATTGAGATTCCTCAAAACACCAAAATTATATCTGACATACAAAACAGCAATTCCACTCATAGGAATCTACCCAAAGAACACTAATTTGAAAGGAAACATGTACTCTTATGTTTATTGTAGCACTATTTACAATAGCCAAGATAGGTAAACAATATAAATGCTCCAGAACAGATTAATGGATCAGGAAGATGTGATATTTTATATATATGTGTGTGTGTATATATATATATATATATGTACACACACACATAATGGAATACTATTCCGTGATCAAAAATGTTGCCTTTTGCAGCAACATGGATGGAGTTGGATGGATGGGATTATGCTAAGCAAAACGAGTCAAAGGAAAAAAGATAAATATAAGATGGTTTCACTTATATATACCTGGAATACAGAAAAACTAGACTAAGGTTCAAAGACAAACATTAAAAACTAACTAAAGATATGGGGAATCCATGAATGAAGGGGAAGGAGGGAGTTGTGGAAGGAGTAAAACTGGGCAGGAGAAGAGCACAAAAGAATATGGCCTTGGACTAAGGATGCTTTCATGGTGGGAAAATGACAGCCACAGCTGAGGGAAGAAATCATATATTGTCCCAAAATTTAAAAAAATAAATAAAATGTTCTAAATGTCCCTAGTAATAAAAACAATGTTACCCTTTACATCCATCAGATACCCAAAAATACATCAAGTGGATGTACAAAATTGCATTCTTCTATCAAGTGTGACTATATTCTATGTACATGCATTTTGAAGGACCATTTGTCAATAGGATTAAATTTTTTAAATGTTTATACGCTTTGATCTGAGACATTTCCATCCAGAAAATTCTATTACCAGAAGATAATCAGAAAAGTTTTGTTTATATAATATAGTAAGATGTTGAAAATAATCTCAGTATCAGAGGGCTACATTATTATAATGGAATATTAATCAACCATCAAAATTCTTATTTCTATATTACCAACATGAAGAAAATATCACAAAATATGGTTAATTAACAATAAAACATATCACATATAATCTACAGCGTGAAAAACTTTAGAAATATTATGTGCACTAAGTGAGACAGGACAGACAAAAGTGGCAAATATTGTATAAATCTACTTATATAAGGTTACCCAGGGCTGGGGAGAGAAGGAAATAGGGAGTTATCATTTAATGTGTACAAAATTTGTGTTAGGGTTGATGAAAATTTACTGGAAATGGATAGTGGTGATGGTTGGGGATTATTGTGAATATACTTAATGCTAGTGAACTGCACCTAAAAATTGATTAAAACATGATAAATCTCATGTTAGGTATATTTTAACACAATTTCAAGAAGGAGATCACAATTATGTATAATACGAGCCCATTTTGTATACACCATATGTGTACATAATCATTAAAAGTCCAGTTGTTTTAAACGCCACAATATAACAGTAATGCATCAGAAGGTGGTTTTTACGAATGATTTTATTTTATTTTTCCTGTCCATATTTCTTAGTTCATAAATGCACAATACTTGCATAAAAATATTTGAAAAATCAAAATTGGAACTAGGAGGATTGTTAGAAGGTGTCAGAAAGAGAAACACTGGGTGATTTCACTCCCATATGGAATATAGAGAAAGAAAACAAAGGAACTAAATGAAACAAAAACAAACCCTAGAAATCAGACTGTACAGTTGAAAGTAAAATAAGGGGAGGTAGAATGGGAATGGGAAAAATGAAGGAAGGGGACCCATTGGCTTAGAGTACAAGATTATGGGTGTTTTGATGGTGGGCATGGTATGTGACATACATCTGTGGTGGTGTGAACCTATTCCTCTAAGTCATATATGGTGTTGTAAACAAATGTTACTTCAATAAAAGAAAGTCAAAAGTAAAAAAAAAAATCAAAAATGGTAAGAAATATCTGATGGGTGAAAAGTATGAAATTAGCACAAATCTTTGAAGTTTGGAAGAAATAAAAACTAAACATGACTCTTCGTTAATTTATATTTCCCAGATAACAAAGATTATTCTTTGCTAGTATTTGGAAATATGTTCTTTACCATATTTAGAAGCTCTTGATTAACCTATAGGAAGGACCCTTTCAATGTTAAATCTCAGAACTTTGTTTCCTTAAATATAAATATGTTCAAGACAGTTATTTTTCATGTACATATTTATTGTTGCTTGAGCTCACCTCAATTAACTAAGGTTCTGTGTTGTGCTCGAAACTAATTATCTCTAAAATCTTAACATTATTTTACATATACTAATTTATGCCATCTTCCTACTTTAGATATTGCATAACTTGAAAAATGATACAATTCACAGTGAATTAAAGTTTACTAGAAGTGGAAGGAAATGTAATGTGACATTCATTCATTCAGTCAATAACATTTATTGAATGTCCATTATAGCAGTGAACAAAGCAAACAATCTCTGCTTCTATGAAAAAGTGAAACTTCTGTTGAGGCTAGAAGAATGAATAGGAGTGGCAAGTAATAGGTGAAGAATAGTGTGAAACAATACTCCAGAAGAGTCGTTAGCTTTTATAAATTTCCAGAAGCAGGAAAACACCTGAAATGACTTGAGCATTGATAACAAATGAGAAATAATATAGCTTGAGTGTAGGTAGTGAGGAAGAAAATGAATGGAAATTAAGGTGGTGAGAGTGCAGTCAGGTAAGGTAGGGCCTTGTAGGCACAGTGATACACTTAAGCTCAGGAAGAAGCCATTGGAGAGGATGAGATAATCAATCGTACTTTTTTAAAAGGTCACTTTCCAAAACTAACTTTCTTATAATTATGCTTTGTGAAAGAACTTGAATATTTCCCAGGCCTATCTATATTCATTATCCTTTCACAACCTGTTATGTAGATATCATATTTTTTCCATTTTACTTGGTAGGAAACCTAAGTACAAAATAAGTGAACTCATTAAATTCATGTAGTTAAGGAGTAAAATCAGAACACTAGCTGAGGTCTTCCAACTTCAATTCTTATATTGTCCTACTTTGGATACCAACCATATCACTGTTATTCAACTACCCACAGTATCTTTGCCATGGTTTTTGAAACTTTAATCTTAACAGGAAAATAAAAGACTGGAGAAACAGTGCATGTTCTGCCAAGGGGACATCAGGCTGATAGTGGATTATTTGTACAAGATGAACCACATTCAATATGACTAATGGTGTTTTCCAGAAGTTTGATTATGAGACATGAAAAATACAATAAAACAAAATATAAAAAGATTAAGGTAAATGCACACCAAATAGAGTACAATAGTTAATGCAAGTAAACACTGAAAAATGAAAAGCACTTACCAGTAACTCAGATGTAACCAATTATTAGAGAATGTTTTCCATAGAAAAGGTTTTAATAATGGCTATAGTTAAATAAAAAGATACATCTTCAAAAACAAGCCCAAAACTATGGAATATGATCAATGTATATGCAGGTAAATACTATTGATTAGCAAGGTCATATCTATAAGTACACAATGAATGAAGTTTAGCCAATCCATTTATTTTGGTCATCCTCAAGATTAACATGGAGAGCCAAATGACTGACTACACCAGAGCTGTCAACATCAATCTTGAGGATGTCCAAGAGGAACAAAGTGGCTGTACCTAACTCAAGTCAGTAAGTAAAGAGAACAAGTGCTTGTATATCATTGTATGACAAGAAATGGTCTAATGTTATGAAAGCTATATTTGGAAGAGATAGTCTATCATACAATTCTGTTGGTGGTCACAAATTACAAATGTATAAACTATCAAAATATATAAACAGTCAAAATCCAAGTCTAAATTATGCAATACGGTACACATTATGTGGTTTCTGAGATTGATATGAATTAAAGTGAGCAAAATTAAGTGTATATCAAAGAAAATATAAGATTTGAATTGTAGAGAAGGAGGGAGACTGTAGTACACATTTGTGATGTGTCCCCTGAAAATCTATTTCTCACTTTTCCTAACAATAGCACTGAATTTTTATTTGAGAACCATTCTATATTCAATTCTTCGCCAAGTGCTTTAGGCAGATTTGTCTCTAGTTCCAGGTGTGCATCATAATTTTCTTAAGTCAATCAGGATATTGCATCCTCATGGCATTAGTGACTGCCTTTGGGACAGGCAGTCTAAACCACTTACTACATTTTATTCATCTGTAGCCAGTAATTTGATATTGAAGTGATTCTATCAGAGTTAACTTCTGTGCATCTCCAGGGAAAACTGGACACACTGTTTTAATTTTGCTGGATAGTAAATTATGATGATTCAGCTTCTGGATATTTAAAACAAAATCACACAGGTGGGAGGCAACCTGAGTTGCCAAAGATCTATTGTGTAAAACTTGAGAGATGGTATGCATACATTTAAAGCATAGTAGAAAAGATTCAGAGTAAATATGGATCTTTGGTAACATCACCATGCTGCTGTATCAATACTTGCCTAATTCCAGTTATATGAGAAATCATCTTCTGTTCATCACTTACTTACTAAAATAAAGGATTCATATTGGTGAAAAGTGGACAATCATATAGTATGGTAAATAAAGCCTATACTCTAAAGAAAAACTGTACAGCAAAGACAGATTTAGGAAGCTTTGATAGACAATTTGGAATCATGATTTTTCCTTGAAAAGATAACAACATGATTAAAATGGTTGTATAGGATTATTGAACAAAGGAAGGTAAAAAGAGTGAGTGGATTACAAGAAAAATAATAGGAAAAAGGGAGGGAGAACCGTCATCCAGTAGATGCACTCTCAGGTGGGAGCTATCAGAACTCCCACCTACTGGACTCATGGGCCCCCCAATGCCCCATAGGAATGCCTGAAACCCTACCCACTAGCAGTACACACTGATAGATGGAGCCTGAATGGGAACTGCAGATAACACCCACTCTCCAACCCTACCACTCCCAGAAGCCCCCAACACTCCAGTAAGAGCACTCAGAAGCCCCACCTGCCATAAGCAACAGTCTGGTTGATGGGAGCAGAGCTTATGGGGAAGCTATGGGAGCTCTTCCCCTGCCTCTACCCACCAGCCACAGCAGTTTGGGCACCAGGGAGTTCCATTCACACCCCATTAGAGTGCCCAGAAGTCATGCCCGTGAGCACCAGTAGTCCCGTGGCCCTACACCTCGATCAAACCCAAAATGAAACAATGGGAGACAGAAAATAGAAATGGTAAAGCAAGTCCTCCTGGGACAGAAAGAAAATCAGCCTCCAGAACCCAACAACGGTGACATGGAAGCATTTCTCTGCCTGACAGGTAAAGAATTCAAAATTTCCATGATAAAAAAAAACCTTAAATATATAAGAGAAGACTTAGAAAAGGTGAGGAAACTCAGAAAGGGGTAAGAAAGATATGAGAAATATAATAATAAACAGAAGAATAAGATTGAGTCTTAAATAAGAAAATATTATGCAGGATGTTAAAATACCAATAAAGGAGCTAAAAAAAAAAACTGGGAAAAGGCATGAAAATAGAACAGATAAAATAGAAGAATGACTCAGTACTCTTGAAGATACAGCTATTAAAAAAAAGAAAATGAAAGAGAGATACAAAGGGAAAAGAGTGAAGAAACACTTTAAAAATTATCTGACACTGTAAGAAAAAGAAATGTAAGAGTCATAAGAATAACAACAGGAAATGAAAAAGACAAAGGAACTGAAAAACTATTCAAGGAAATAATTGAAGAGAACTTCCCAAACCTGAGGAAGGAAATGAAAACAGACATAAAGGAAGCTAGAAGGACACAAAACTATCATAATGAAAGTAAAACTATGGCAATAATGCATAATAGTAAATCTTTCCAAGAGTCCAAAAAAAAAAAAAGAAAAGAAATAATAAAGCTAATGAGGGTGAAGGAACAGATAAACTATAAAACAAAGCCAATTAGGCTGACATCAGACTTCTCTGAAGTGACACTATGGGCAAGAACAGAGTGGAGTAACATATTAACATAAAAAAACTCCAAAAGAAAAAATATATATTTATAAAAAAATATTCCAAGAATATTTTATCCTTCAAAGTTCTCCTTCCCCTATGAATGAAAAATAAGGTTCATCTCAGACAAAATATCTCCAGAAATTCACTTTTACAAAACTCCACTCCAAAAAATACAAGAAGCCTTAAAATTTAAACCATCAGAGGAATGAACAGACAGAAATGAACAAGGCACTGAGTAGAACCACAAAACAAACAAAATGGCAACTGCAGACATCCATGTATCAATAATCCACCTAAATGTAAATGGAACAAATTCACCAATAAAAAGACACAGAGTAGAATGCTGCATTTAAAAAAGAGATTCCCACCTTGTGTTGTCTCCAGGAGATGCACCTAAGTGTTAAAGATAAACATCGATTGAAAGTAAAAGGTTGGAAAACAATTCTACAAGCAAATGAGCTCCAAAATAAGGCAGGGAAAGCCATACTTACATCAGATTAAAAAAATACTTCAAACTTCAAACTGAAAAAGATGACAAGAAATATGGATTGACACTATATAATGATCAAAGAGGCAATGCACCGGGAAGATATAACACCCATTAATGTATACTCACCAAATTAAGAAGCACTAAAATACATTAGACAATTACTGTTATCACTGAAACAGATAGCAGAGAAAATACAAATGTATTAGGAGTCTGCAGTCCCCGCAATAGCCCTAAATAAAGTTCTAGACCACATGAGACTAAGACATCTAGAATACACTGCACCCCCAAAACCTTAAATACACATTTTTTCAAGTGCACATGGATCATTCTGCAAAATTAAGCATGTGCCACAAGACAAACATCAACGGATACACAAAGATTTAAATCATGCCAAATATTTTCTCTGAAGATAAAGGCATCATTCAAGAAATCAACTACAAATAGAAAGCAGTCCCCATTACAGGAGACTGAAAGACATGATACTGAAAGACCACAGGGTTAATGAAAAAAATCACAGATGAAATTAAAAAAATATCCTGATACAGAAGGCCAACAGGTATATAAAAAAATGTTAAACATCACTTGTAATAAGGGAAATGCAAATAAAAAACACAAAGAGATACATCTCACACCAGTCAGAATGGCGCATATTAAAAAAAAAAAAAAGCAACAAAAAATGTTGGTGAGGATGTAAAGAGAAAGGAACTCTCCTACACTGCTGGTGGGAAGGAAAAATGGTCCCAATACTATGGAAAGCTGTTTGGAGGTTTCTCAAACTGCTAAAAATGGAGCTTCCATATGATCCAGTAATCACACTCCTAGATATCTACCCAAAGGGCACAAAAACATTAATTCAAAAGGATACCACAACCCTTTGTTTATTGCCGCTCTATTTACAGTAGGAAATCAATCCAAATGCCCAAATTTAGAAGATTGGATCAAGATGCATTACATATACGCAATGGAATATTACTTGGTAATCAAAAAGATAAATTCTTGCCTTTCACAACAACATGCATGAAGTTGGAAGGGATCATGCTTAGTGAAATAAGCCAGAAAGAAAAAGAAATATACTGGATGGTTTCACTCATAGCAGGAGTGTAAGGGATTGGAAAAATAAAAAAAGGGGAAAAAGAGCAATTATAATAAAGTAAAAACAAAAATCAATGAACAGCTATAAACCAGAGATATCATACAGGGGTAGAGAGGAAAACAGGATCAAAACTGGGGCAGGAAGAGATCACGGAACTATGGTGATAACATATGGGTGAACTGGTGGTGGGAAGTCCACAAGGATTACAACTGAGATGAAACAATGTACAAAATGAAGAATTGTGTAAAAAATCATTATATTTAAAAACACCATGATACACATGCTTAGTGAAATAAGCCAAAATGAAAAGTAAAAATACCAAATGGCTTCACTCATAGCAGGAGTATAATGAACCAGGTGAGAAAATAATAATAATAATGAACGGTTATATACCAGAGACAATTTATGGGGGTGGAGTGGGGAATGGGATCAAAAAACCGTGGGGGGAGGGAAATGTACTAGACTATGGTGATGGCACAGGGTGATTTGGTGATGGGTAGTCCACAGGGATTACAACTGAGATGAAAAAATGCACAAAATGGAGTAAAAATAAACTATTATACATATATTTATATGTATAAGTTTATATATATACTATATATATATAAACTTATATATAGTTTATATATATAAACTATTATATATATATATACATATGTATGTATGTATATATATATATAAACACCATGATACAAATGACAGTGAGTACACAACTTCCAGAATACATGGAAGTAATTAGAGGAAAGTACATAGCAATACGGGTCCACATCAAGAAAGAAGAACAAAAGAAACAAAGAAATGACTTAATCTCCTACCTCAAAGATCTAGATAATGAAAAACAAAAACTTGTAGAAGAAAGAGATAATAAAAAGTCAAGCAGAATTAGATGAAATAGAAATAAAAAGGACAAACCAAATGATCAATGATCCCAAAGGCTGGTTCCTCGAAAAAAATAAAGCCAAGCTTATAAAGTAAAAAAGGGATAAGCCTCAAATAATATCACAAATGAAAGAAAAGAAATTAAAACAGACATGGCAGAAATACAGAGAATAATCAGAGATTGCTAAAATATTTATATGCAAATAAGTTCAACAATACAGATAATATGGAAAAGTTCTTAAAACTATATGATCATCCAAAGCTGAGAAAAGACAGAAAATTTTAACAAACCAACTGCAAGCATCATAATTGAAACAGTAATCAACACCCCCCACCAAAAAAAAAAAAAAAAACAAAAAACAAAAAAACTTCAGGACCAGATGGTTTCACAACTGAGTGCCATCAAATAGCCGAAGATGAACTGGTGCCTATCCTGTAAGAATTCTTAAAAAAAAAAAAAAAAAAGAGGAATGCTACCAAATACATTTTACAAAGCAGCATTATACTAATACCAAAACCAAACAAAGACAACAAACAAAATAAAACCTTCCTAATGAACATGGTTCTGAAAATCTTTAATAAAACTTCAGCAAACCGCATCTAAAAATTCACCCAAAAAGATAATACACCATGACCAAGTGAGTGAGATTAATTCTACAGACACACACAAGGATGATTGACATCCAAAAATCAATTAATATAATTTAATGAATGTACAAAAAGAAAAATAAAAACCATATGATGATATCAATAGATATAGAGAAAACATTTGTTATAGTTCAACATCAATTTTTGATGAAAGCCCTCAAAATATTTGGGATAAAAGGAATATACCTTAACATAATAAAAGCCATATATGACAAACCTACAGCTAACATCAACTTTTAGAGTGAAAAAAGAAGAAGAAGAAGAAGAAGAAAGCCTTTCCTTTAAGATCTGGTACAAGATAAGGATGTCTACTTTTACCACTACTTTTCAACATAATACTGGAAGTCCTAGCTAGAAAACTTGGGCAAGAGAAAGACAGACAAAGAATCTAAATAGGGAAAGAAGAAGTTAAACTATCACTATATGCAGATGATAAGATAATATATAGCAAGAAACTTAAAACTCAACAGAAAACTAATTTAAACAATAAACAAGTTTAGTAAAGTAACAGGTTACAAAATCAACACACAAAAATCAGTATCCTTACTATATGCACACAATTAGCCTGAAGAGGAAGAAATTAAAAAAAAATCTCCTTTACAATTGTACCCCCCCCATAATTAAACACCTGGGAATAAAACAAACAAAAGAAGTAAAAGACCTATAAAATATCACAAAATATTGTTAAAAGAAATATAAAGAAATGGTAAGATATTCCCTCTTCACAGATTAGAAGAATTAATATTATCACAATGGCCATCCTACCAAAAGCTATATACAGATTCAATGCAATTCCAATAAAAATCTCAATGACATTCCTCAAAGAAATAAAGGAGTAAATATGGCTGAAATTCATATGGAACCACAAAAAAATTCTAATAGCCAAAACTCCTCTAACTAAAAGGGGGAAGAATGGGGTTATTACATTCCTAGGCTTTGAACTATACTACAAAGCCATAATAACAGAAACAACATAGTAGTGGAATAAAAACAGACACACAAAACAATAGAATTGAATTAAAAACCTATGAATAAAGCCACATATATGCGGCCAACTAAAGTATGACAAAGAGCAGAGAATATACATTTTAAGAAGGATAGTCTCTTCAATAAATGGTACTGGGAAAACTGGACCACCACAGGCAAAAGAATGAAACTAGACTACTACATAACACCATATACAGAAAACAACTCAAAATGGATAAAAGACCTGAAACCAAAATATATATATATATATATATATATATATAAGAAAACATAGGCAAAATAATCCATGACATAAGCCTCAGAAAATTAAACAAAAAAATTGAAGGTTTTAAATAGGAAAAGACCCTTATTTGACATCCAAGCATCAGAATATCTGTGAGCACTCCTCTCCAGAGGCAAAAATAAATACATACATACATAAAATAAAGGAAAGGATAAATATCTGGGACTATATTAAACTAAAGAGCTTCTGTACAACAAAAGAGATAGTAGACAAAATGAAGAGACAGCCTACTGAATGGGAGACAATATTTGCCCTTCATTCATCTGATAAGGAACTGACCTCACAGATCTACAAAACTTACACAAATCAAGAAAAACAACCGAGTCAAAAAATGGGCAGAAAAGCTAAAATGTCACTTATCAAAGAAGAAATGCAAATGGCCAGCAGTTACTTGAAAAATTGTTCAATACAACTTATAATAAGGAAAATGCAAGTCAAAACGACAATGAGTACCATCTCACACAGGTGAGGAGGCCCATAAAAAAAAACAACTGGCAACAACAAATGCTAGGGAGGATGTGAAGAAAAAGAAAAGGAACCCTCTTATATTGCTGGTGTGAGTGTAAACTGGTCCAGACACTATGGAAAGCTGTTCGGAGGATACTCAACATTTTAAAATTGGATCTACCATGTGACCCAGTGATTCCACTAAACAAATCTACCAAAAGGACACAAAAATACTAATTCAAAAGGAAATTGGACTTCTATGTTTACTGCAGCAATATGTACAATAGCTAATATATGGAAACAACTTCAGCGCCCCAAAACAGATAGCTGGATCAAGAAGATGTCAAGAAGACATATACACACAATGGAATACTACTCAGCAATCAAAAAAGATAAACTCATGTTTTGGGGCAACAGGGATGGAGCTGGAAGGGATTGTGCTAAGCAAAATAACTCATAAGGAAAAAGAAAAAAAAAACATTGCACGGTCTCACTTATAGGGAGAATATAGGGAAACGGAACAAGGATCAGGAAAAAGACAAAACTTGCAGGTAAAACATAGATCTGAGGCACACAGCAGGGGATGGAGAGGAAAAGGGCTCAAAACATGGGAGGGAAGAGCACAAGGGACTATGGTGATGGTCATGGGTGCTGTGATGATGGGAGAAATATGGGGGTGACATGAGGAAAGAAATCAAATATCGTACAAAATTGAACGATGATGTAAAAAAATTAAAAATGAAGGTTTTAAATAGGAAAAGACCCTTATTTGACATCCAAGCATCAGTTTGATGCCACAGTGCCTTATATATGGAGAGAATGTCTCCAAGCCATGTTGGTTACAAAGTGTGAGAATAGACTAGCTTGTAGAATTCATAGACAGCCATACCTGTGATAACAATGAAGATTACATAATAGCGTGAAATCATGCTATGCATACTGCTAACATGCACAAGGTCAGCTTCAAGTAATGACAGGAAGAAAGCCAGTGGACAACATACGTTTAAATATGATCACTTAAGAAAGTTCACTTTTGGAGAACAAATTTAGATCCTAGAAAATTAACTTAAATCCAAAATCTTGAGGCTAATGTATGCTAAAGTAGCATCAGCTCCACATAGGAAAAAAAAAAAAAAGATCACAAACTCCAAAATCTCCAGAATCTGAAAAACTCTTTTATGGAGGTGATATTGGTTTACAACACTGCATGAGATTCAGAGGTATAAGATCACACTTCTTCAGACACATTTTACCACACTACTTACACCACCAATGTTCTCAGGGTCCTCCACCATAGTCCACCGGGTCCCCTCCCCACTCAGCTTTCCCCTTTCTTCTCTTGCAGCATCTATACCACAGTCAAATGTCTAGGGTTTTTTAATTGGCTTGGCTTTATCTGACACTTTGTCTTCTTTCTTTATATTCCACAGATACTTTTTTATTAAAGATTTATTTTTTATGCATACAGAACTGGAATACAGGTCAGAGGTACAGGGGGTGAGAGGATTCACCAGAGACAGAGTGGGGAGCAGATTTCTAATCTCATATCAGAAAGTTTTCAATGGCTCTCTCTAGCCTGTTGTATAAAATCCAGACCTTAAGCACTTCATATAAGACCCTTCATTTTCTCTGTTCACTTTTCCAGTACCACTTCCCACCCTTTCCTTACTCCCCAGATAGCCTGAGTTACTTACAGGGCCCTATATAGATTATGAGCTTTATGCCCTATTGACTTTATATAACTTTTTTTTTTAAGATTTACTTATCCATGCATACCAGAACTGGGGTACAGGCCAAAGAGTGGCGTGGGTGGTGAGAGGAGTCACCAGAAACAGAGTGCAGAGCAAACTGGCAGATCCACTGAGGGGAGCAGCAGGTGGGTCAGGAAACTTCTGCCACATCACTTGGGTCATCTCCTTGGCAGGGATCGAACTCTTGCTCCAATGGCTAAAATAGCCTCATAGTGCTGTGCTTTAACCCATTACGCCACCAGGGCAGGCCCTCCACAGACTGTTTTAACTGCTGCAAACTATACTGAAAGAAAAGGTCCTCTTGAAAAAAGTCACCAGGATTCTTTAGCCAAGACAAAGTCAAAATAAACTTTGTGAGTACAAAGATAACATTTTAAAAATATAAGTTGTACAGGGAATATACAGTGATGTAAAAGACACATATAAAATTAATTAAACATATAAACTGTGTTAAAGATGATACTCTGTTTATTTTACAAAAGTCTTAGCAAAATAATAAAAAGTTTCCCACACAATATAAATGAGGCAATATTATAATTTTGGAATGTTTTTGAAACCACAAATAAATACATCAATCATTTAATTGAGATAACATATAAAATCGAAATCTGCATAAAACAGCCACTTCCTATAATGTGAATTGTATAACTCTAAGTAAAAGAATATGATTTTGCGAGGATACAAACAGCCGCTGGAACTACTGAATCATAGTAATTAAGTTTTGCATACTAGCTTAAACAAGAAAACCAGAATTATTTAGAAATTATTTTTCAATTCTAGGATGATATAGTTAAATGTAGGCATTGCTATTTTTAAATTAAAAGCCCACAGGAAAACTTTTCAAAATACCAATATCAAGTGAAACTACAAGGCTTAATTGAAAAAAATCAAAGACAAAAAGCAAAGGAAGAACATTCTGTCATGGATTTGAAGAGCTAGTGTTGTTAAAATATCCATGCTATCCAAAGACAGGCATGGATTCAGTATGATCCCTATCAAATTTCCAATGGCATTTTTTTATAGAAATAAAAAAAAATCTTAAAATTTGTATGTAACCACAAACAACCCAAAACAGCAAAGGAGTCATGAGAAAGAACAAAACCAGGGGCATCACCTTTCCTGGTTTTAAACTATACTAAAAGCTTGATAATTAACCCTCATATCACTGGCATAAAAATGGACACATAGGGTCCTCCCTGGAAGCAAAATAGGTTAAAGAGCAGCTCTACGAATCTCTCTGCAGCTACTGCTGCAGGAGTTTAATCCCTGGCCAGGGAGGTAGCCCACATGGCACAGCAGACTTCACCTGACCCACCCAATGCTCCTCTCAGCAGTGTATTTCAGTACATCCTCCTGTTCTGCTCTGCACTCTGTCTTTGGTGAATCCTCTCACTCCCCATATTCTCCAGCCTGTACCCCAGTTCTTGTATGCATACATAAATTTTAATATACATGTGCTTTATAAAAAATATAGATACATAGACAAATAGAAGAGAGAGAGACTCCAGAAATAAACTTCAACATTTTTAGTCAATTGACATTTGACAGGGGAATCAGGAACTTCTTTTTTAAAGATTTATTTACTTATGCATACAGAACTGGGATACAGGCCAGAGGTACAGGGTCAGTGAGAGGATTCACCAGAGAAAGAGTGGGGAGCAGAACAGACAGATTGATGAAATACACTGCTGAGGGGAGCAGGGGCGGGTCAGAAGAGGTCTGTCATGCCATGTGGTCACTTCCGGGGCAGGGATCGAACTCATGCTGAAAGTGGCTTTGGCATCTTAGTGCTATGCTTTAACCCGCTGCTCCACCAGCAACCCGGAATCAGGAACTTCCACTGGGAAAATGATAATCTTTTGAACAAAGTGTTGGAAAAACTAGTTAATCACAGGTAAGAAATGAAATTGAACTCTTGTTTTATACCACTCACAAAAAATATGCCAGAATAAATCAAAGACTTAAACATAATAACTGATACAAAAGTTATTATAAAAAAAAAAAAAAACAAGGGGACGGTGCTCTTAACTATTGGTCTTGGCAATGACTTTTTGGATCTGACACAAAAAGCACAAAAGAAAAAAATCAGCAACTGGGACTACATCAAATTAAAAAGAGTCTGCACAGCAAAAGAAATTTGAACAAAATGAATTCTATGGAATGGGAGAAAATATTTTCAAAGCATATTTCAGATAATGGATTAATACAAAAAATTATAAAGAACACGTACAGCTCAATATCAAAAAAAGAGAAAAAAATTCAATTAAAAATTGGCAGAGGAACTAAGTAGATGTTTTTCCAAATAAGACATCCAAATAGCCAACAGGTGTATGAAAAGATGCTTAGCATCATTAATCATCAGGGAATCATATAAAACATCTATAAGGATAGCTATCATTGAAAAGACAAGAGAATATTAGTGCTGATGAAGGTTTGGGGAAAAGGGAACCTTTGGGCTATTGATAGAAATATAAACTAATTCAGCCACTCAGGAGAACAATATGGAGGTTCCTCAAAAAGTTAAAAATAGAGCTACTATATGATCTAGCAATCCCACTTTTGGACATATATCAAAAGAAAAAGAAAAACAGGTTCACAAAGAAATATATGCACTCATGTTTATTTTAGCATTATTTACAACAGCCAAGATATGGGAACAACTTAAGTGTCCAACAATAGATGAATGGATGAAAATGTGTATACACACACATATATAACATTCATACTGTGGAACACTGCTTAGTCATGAGAAAAAAATGAAATCTTGCCATTTGCAACAAACTGGATGAACCTTCAGGACATTATGCTGAGTTAAGTCAGACAGAGAGAAACAATAACTTAAAAGTGGACACTGAAGAAAAAAAAAAACATGAAACTTAAGAAAACAAAGTGGAATAGTAGTTACCAGGGATTGCACATTGTGGGAATGGTAGAGATCTTTTTTTTTTTATTTTTTAATAGTTTTTTTTTTAAGATTTATTTATTTATTCATATGGAACTGGGGTACAGGCCAGAGATGTGGAGGGTGAGAAGATTCATCAGAGACAGAGATGGGAGCAGAACGGGAAGATCAACGAAGTACACTGCTGAGGGGCGCAGCGGGTGGGTCAGGAGAGGTCTGCCACGCCATGTGCTCACCTCCGGGACAGGCGGGAATCGAACTCATGTGGAAGTGGCTTTAGCTTCTTAGTGCTGTGCTTTAACCCACTGCGCCACCAGGAAGGGCCAGTAGAGATTGTTTTTAAGGGCACATACTTACTCTGGTAGATAAATATGATCTGGAGATTCAATACGTAGCACAGTGATCATACGCAAAAAACTCTATTATAAACATGTAAATTGCTTAGACACTGCATCTTAATTGTTCTATTCCATAGAAGAAATTATAATTATGTGACATGATAAAGTGTTAGCTAATACTGTAATAATAATCATATGCACTATAAATTTATCAAATCAATATACTGTCCACCTTAAGCTTACAGTGTTATGTGTCAATATAATCTCAACAAAATACAATAATAAAAATGTGTGCAATGGATCAAAAATAATTTAACAGTTAAATACAAGATCTCCATGGGTATAAGGCAGAGTAATAGGGGCTCGAGGTGGTGATGGGGGTTGGAGAGAGAATATATTTCAAAAATGGAAAAAAATGTCTATGGAAAGAGAATAGTGCATTTCTAAATGCATGGCTAGTGAAGTAAGAAATAATAATAACTAAAACAACAATAATAATTTCAAATATCAACCTATAAGACATCCTTAAATTAAATATTAAAAGTTTTTAAAGACAACAAAAGCAGGAAGTGATCTAGATAATCAGTGGGGTTACTTTATAGTCACACAAAAGGTAGGAAAGAGTGGTAAAAGAGACCTAGAGGGGTTTTTTTCTTTACCAAAGTAGTTATGAAGGAGGATTCTGAATTTAAACGAAATCTAAGGTAAGAAAGTTAAAGAGATTAAATCATAAATAGTTAGTCATGCAAAGTTCATCATTTATATGATGGAAAATTATGTAGATATCATGTGCTATTTACTCAAATTTTTAAAGAACTTTCAGGATGAAATGCTAGAAGAATAGTTTCAACTTGTAATATGTTGCTGAGACAGAACCAAAAAATATTCAAGATGACTTACAACCACCAAAAAATCTAACAAAAAATGCCTACAACCTCCCCCTATAAAAACTTCCTTTGGGGATTTACTGCCGTACTTATTAGCCACTTGACAGATAAACAGCAAAAGGTTGAGTTCAGAAATAAACATAATATGTTGAAAGATAAAAAAAAAAAAAAAAAAACCCAAAAAACTAGTATCTGTTTTTCATGTTGTAGAGGTTAAATATGCAGCTTTTCTCTTCTACATTCTTCCACTCTTGCCCTAAGTCCAGTGATGTCTCTACTGGAATATATTTATTACTAGAACTGACACTCTGATAAACATCAGAAGACAGAATATTCTGAAAAATTAAAATTATCTCTACTAAGATGAAAACTCTGCCAGTTTTTAGATCTTTGGGGGAAAAAAAAAGCTTCCTAGCAAGTTTTCTCCAAAAAGAAAAGATTGTCTCTCGTTACAAGCATCAATTATGGTCCCCAAACAAGAATGATCTTGCCAAAGCAAAAAGTGCCAACACAGATTCTAAAATTCCTATGGATTTGGAAATCCACATTTTTCTGATACTTTATTCTGGAATTATTTCATCAGATAAATAGAGAAGCAAAATGTCAGTAAAATTACCTGCTATAATTTTATGAAGTAAATTCAATATGACTTTCAAAGAAGATAAGAGCATGCAATTCCCATTGATGTTCAAATTTCTATTTTTCCTTTAATGCACAGTTGACCATTAGAGCTATTTTTCATAAAATTACTTCTCATAATTCTGCTTCCCATTTTGGCTATCAAAAATGCTGCATTATTAGATGGTGTCCTTCATATGAATTTAGAAAACTCATTTCTCATAGATTTAACCAGCTTCTAACTCTTTATGTGCCAAAACCATATTTTTAAACTGAACTTTTTATTTGGGGATCATTGTACATTTATATAGTTGTTAAGAAATAATACAAAAACACCCCATATGCACTTTACCCAAATTGCCTCAAGGATAAGGCTGACCGGCAGGAAAGCAATGTTTCATGCCCGTCAGACTGGAGGCCACCTCAGTGTCGCGAGCCCGTCCGGGTGTGTGAACTGCCGACCGGGGCCGAGCGTCCGGCCTGTGGTGGGCGGCCAGGGCGTCAGGCTGGCCAGGCCGGGCGCCAGTGTGAACGTGGCATGGCAGCGTGGTCACCCGGAGTAAAGCATTATTTTACCACTAAAAAAAAAAAATGTGCAGAACTACAGTACAATATCACAAGCAGGACATTGCCATTGATGCAATCATCTGGTTTTATTCAGATTTCACCAGAACAAATATCACCATAAAGATCACATGGTTTTCATTTAAAACCACATCCATTTCTCTTGTGTATACCTAACACCTGACAACCATTGATCAGTTCTCCACTTTTATGATTTTGTCATTTTAAGTATATTATGTAAGTACAGTATGTAAAGTTTTAAAGTTTTGGGATTAGCCTTTTACAACCAGTATGATTTCAGGAATATTCATCCAGGTTGTTCCATGCATCAATTATTTGTTTTTCTTGCTGAGTACTCTTACATGGTATAGATATACCACACTTCATTTAACAATTCACCTATGAAGAACATTTGAAGTGTTTCTATTTTAGGGCTATTAGAAATACATCTGCTATGGACATTTGTTTTTTGTTTCTTTCCCCCATCCTCACTACCATCCCTTGTCTCTCCTAGTGCCTTTCCTTACCCCTCTCTCATCACCTCAGAGCCCTCAGCAAGCTTACTGATGTCTACTGACTTTTGGAAATGTTTTACATTATTGAATTATCCACCATGTAAATGTCCACTCTTTGTTTTATTGTTTTGGCTTATTTTGCTGCTCATAATTATCCGAAGCTCCTTCTATTTAGTTGAAAATGGCTACATTTCATCCTTCCTTGTGGCTATATAATACTCCACAGTGTGCATATATATGTTTTTTTAAAGATTTCTTTATTTATGCAGACAGAACTGGGCAAGCCAGAGGTGCAGGGGCCATGAGAGGATCCACCAGAGACAGAGAGGGGAGCAAAACAGGTTGACTAACGAAGTGCACTGCTAAGAGGAGCAGTGGGCTGGTCAGGGGAGGTCTGCCATGCCATGAGGGTCACCTCCAGGGCTAGGGATTGAACTCATGCAGAGGTGGCTTTAGCTTCTTAGTGCTGTGCTTTAACTCACTGCGCCACTAGGGAGGGCCCTCTTGTGTGTGTTTTTTTTAACATACATTTATTTACGCATACAGCCCTGGGTACAGGCCAGAGGTGCAGGGGCAGTGAAAAGATACCCCGGAGACAGAGAGGGGAGCAGAACAGACAGACCGACAATGTACACTGCTGAAGGGAGCAGCTGGCAAGAGAGGAGAGGTCTGCCATGCCATGTGGATCACCTCCCGGGGCGGGAGATCAAACTCACAGTGAAGCTGCCCTGGCTAGCTTGCAGTGCTGTGGTTTAACCCGTTGTGCCATCAGGGAGGGCTTATATCATGTGTTTATAATAATTAATTTTTAACTGAGTGAAATAAATTAGAAGGAGAAAGATAAATAACAGATGGAGTCACTAATGTGTGGAATATAAAGTAACAAATTTAAGTTAGATAAAGTGCTGAAAAACTAACTCTTGATAACTGACTTAATGCATCTTCTTCATCCACTTATCCATTGATGACCATATAGAATGCTTCTATGTTCTATGTATTGCAAATAATACTACCATAAACAGCATAGACCATATGGTTTTTGCTGATGTTTTCATACTATGTGGATATGCACCCAAGAGTGGCATTGCTAGGTCATACTGTACTTCCATATTTTGTCTTTTAAGGGAAATCCAGATTATTTTCCATAATGGTTGCACCCGTTCACATTCCCACCAACAGCGTAAGAGTGTTCCTTTTTCTTTACATCATCTCCAAGACTTGTTGGGTGTCTTTTTAATATGTGCCATTCTCACTGGTGTGAGATATCTCATTTAGTTTAAATCTGCATCTCTCATTAAAATTATAATGAACATTTTTTCATTTTTCATGTCTTTTGGACTTCTGAATATGCCTTTTGGTGAATTACCTGTTGTCTACTTAATAGTTTATTTTTTTGTTGTTGAATTTTATGAGCTTTTTATATCTCTTAGATATTAATCCCTTATCAGTTATATATTGTGGAAGAATTTTTTCCCATTCAAAAGGGTTTCCACTTAATTGTCTTTTATTTTATTTTGCTGTATAGAAGTTTTTTTAACTTGATACAATCCCAATTGTTTTTGTTTTTAACTCCCTTGTCATAAGGGTGGATGGAGTCAACCAAACATATCCTTATTGTTAATATCATGGAGCACATCTACAATGTATTTTTCTATGTAATTTATTACTGCAGGTTTTATATGTATGTTTCTAATCCATGTGAAATTTATATTTGAATATGATGTAACAAATGATCCAACTTCATTCATTTCGGTGTGGCTTTCCAATTTTCCCAGTACTATTTATAAAGTGACTCTTTTACTGACTTTATGTACACAACGCTTTATCATAGATTAGGTACTGCTATGTATATGGTTTTATTTCTGGCCTTTCAATTCTACACCATTAATCCTTTTACCTATTATTTGCCAATGTCACATTGTTTTTTAACACTATTGTTTTAAGTTTGACATCAGGTAAAGTGATACTTCTATTTCTTTGAAAAAATGTTGCTAGTATTTTCATAGGAATTGTGTTAAATATAGGCAGAATAGTACTTTTAATTATATTGACTCTCCCCATTAGGATGAGATTTACTTCCATCTTCTTACATTGCTACCTAAGTCCCTTAGTAACAAGTTGTTCTCATTGTATAGGTCTTTTACCTTTGTTAGGTTGATTCTGGGGCATTAATTTTTTTGAAGCAATTATAAATGGAGTTATTTTCTTACTATCATTTATTTCTTGTTCCTTGAGTATAAAAAGGCTATGGAGCTGTGTATATTGATTTTCTAAGCAGACACTTCACTGTATTTATTTACTGTCTCCAGTAACTTTTTGATTGAGTCTTAGGATTTTCGAAATATAACATTATATTGTCTGCAAATCATGAGAGTTTCACTTCTTCTGTTCCAACTTGCATTCCCGTGATTGTCTAACAATTCTCACCAAAACTAAGTTAAATATAAGTGGTAGCAATGGAGTCTTTATCTTGTCCCTGATCTTAAGGGGACATTTTTTAATACTGAGACATATATTGAGTGTTAGTTTGTGATATATATTCTTTATTATATCAATATAGATCACATCCATTCCCATATTAGTTTTTATCATAAATAGATGCTGAGTATAATCAAATGATTTATCTGCATCTGTTGATAACATATAATTGTTGTAATTACACTTGCTGATATGTTATATCAGTTGATGTATTTATATATACACCTCATTTTTACATTGCTGATAGAAATTTCATGCGATCATGATATATAATCCATGTGGTATACTGTTGAATTCTATTTGCCAATATTTTGTTGAAAATTTTACATGAATTTTCATCAAGGATAAGAGTCTATAATTTTCTTTTCTTGTTCTGTCTTTGGTTTCTGTATTAGAATAATCCCGGAATTGTACAATGTATTAGGGAGCATTCTTGTATTTTTAAAAGCAATTTGAGCAAGGTGGGCATTGGATCTTCTTTAAAAGTTTGACAGAATTCATCTGTAAAGCCATCTGGTCCTAGGTTGTTGTTTTTTTTTTTTTTCCCTCTAGGAGATTTCTATTTGAATGACTGTGATAACTTCGTTCAATTCCTCTGTTTCTGGCTGGGTTACTGTTAGTAGATTTGAAGTAACTGGCATGTAGTTGTCCAAAGCTCTCTCTTGTGATCTTCTTTACTTCGTGCTATATGTGATTCCTCCTCTTTAATTTGTGATTCTGTTTACTGATGTTTTCTCTTTTTGTTAGCCAATCTATATATTTCATCTTCTCAAAAGAACCAGTTTTAATTTCATTGATTTGTATATAGTTTTTTTTTTTAATCTCTACTTCATTTACTTGCACTCTTATTTTTATTAGTTCCTTCCTTCTATTAATTTTAGGTCTTACTTATTGCTATTTTGCAAGCTTCCTTAAGTATGATACTAGATTGTCTGGGAATTTCCTTGCTTTTTAACGTGGATCTGAACTGCAATTATTTTTCCCCTTAAGACTATGTTTGCTGGGCCCACAAGATTCTGGTAGCTTGCATTATTATTTTTACTCTTCTCAAGGTATTTTTTAACTATCCTTTGATGCCCTACTTTATCCAGTTGTTATTAAGCAGCTTGTTGTTTAGTTGCCATATATATAGTTTTTCCCTATAGTTGATTTCTAATTTTGTGGCATTGCGGTCATAAAAAGTGTTAGTACATGGAGCTTCCATATGACCCAGCAATCCCACTGCTAGGTATATACTCAAAAGACACAAAAAAACACTAATTCAAAAAGATACCCGCACTCCCATGTTTACTGCTGCATTATTTACAATTGGAAAGACATGAAAACAGCCCAAATGCCCAAAAGTAAATGACTGGATTAAAAAGATGTGGT
>NW_004567120.1:17004751-17007799 GCF_000260355.1 Condylura cristata | reverse complement strand
AGGAGTATAACGAACCAGGCAAGAAAGTAATAATAATAATGAAGAGTTATAGACCAGAGACATTTTATGGGGGTAGAATGGGGAATGGGATCAAAAACAGTGGGGGGAGGGAAATGCACTGGACTATGGTGGTGGCACAGGGTAATTTGGTGATGGAAAGCCCACGGGGATTACAACTGAGATGAAAAAAATGCACAAAATGAAGTAAAAATAAACATATATGTGTGTGTTTATATATATGTATTTGTACATATATATAATAGTTTATTATATATATAATAGTATATATACATTTATATATAATAGTTTATATATATACATGTTTATATATATATGTTTGTTTATATATATATGTATATATATAAACACCATGTATATCAACACAGATTGTTGTGGCAAAAGTAGAACAAACTGAATGCTCATCAATAAAAGTGTGGTTTTAAAAAAGAGTTATTGTTTCTTTATACTTTGTGTTGCATGCAGGTGTGTAAGTGGAGTATTTCCCTATTGAATTTTTATCAGCATCACTCTTTAGTATCTTTTGGCGCATATATATTTATGAGTGCTATTTCTTCTTTTTGGATTAGACCTTTAATCATGATGCTGTGTCACTTTACCTCTTATAACTTTTCTTAATAAGTTATATTATCAGATATATTGCTGGTCCTGATTTTATTGGGGGGGGTCCATTTGCTTATATAACTGTCTTCCAGCCCTTAACTGTGATTATGTTTATCAGTACTGTGAGTTTGTTGTAAACAGCAGAAGGTTGGGCTTTGTATTAAATCCATTCAGTCACTCTTCATCTTTTGACTGCTGGGTCCAGGCCATTAATATTTAAGGAGATTACTGAGACATACGTGCTCACCGCCATTTTGTTATATATTTGTTTGAGTTTGTCTGGTCTTTATTTTTTTGAGGGATTCCTGTTATGTTATTTTAGGTCCCATTTCTACTATCTTATGTGTTACTTCTATTAGTTTCTGTTTGAGGGTTTTACTGAGGTTAATTTATGATAAACCATTTGTGTGACCCTTTGGACATTCTAAACTCTGACTCAGTCTGATGGTCCACATTATTACTTTCCTCTTCTTTCTCCATTTTAAGTGATTTAGGTATCTGTCACTTAATAATAACCCCTCTAGAATTTCCTTCATGTGTGGCTTGGTGTTGAAAAATACTTTTAGTTTCTGGTTTTGAGTAGAGACCCTTATTCTTTTTTAATGTTAATGTGTGAGGTAAAGGACTCTGTACTGGAAGTCTTTTTCTTTAAGTACTTTAAATACACCCTTCAAGTCCCTTTGTGAAAAAAAATGTACAGAATAATGTAAAAATAAACTATTATATTTTTAAAAAATTTAGGGGTGCTAACTGTGATAGATTTTATATATGTTGTAACTGCACCTGTTGAGTTCTCCTGAGAACTAATACCAGCAGGAATAGTAGATGCAAGCAAGCCATAGGACATAAATAGATCACCTGCAGTGGACTCAGGAATTTGAACTTCCTGCTGTGCAGCAGATGCTAGAGTCGTGTGGTGGGGATCTTATTCTAGGTCAGCACCTTTCTTTCGTGTCTCTGATAGTCCTGTGTACACCTCCACTTTGGGATGTACTAGATGCAGTAGTGGCTGGACATGGATTGTATTTGATATGGGATCAGAGGCCAGGAACCGTTCTAACACAAACTTGGGGTATTTGCTATAGTAGTTGGTAGATGTTTGCGTTCTAGCCTGTTTAAGCATTTATTTGATTTTGTTTTAGCACAGGGGTAGAAGTTGGCAGATGTTTTGGATATCTCAGCCTGGGTTTCAAGTAGTAGCCTCTTCCATAAGGAAAGCCATGTGTTCAGACCCATTTAAGACCACAGCTATTTTTTATGAAGAAACTCGGGCACAAGTCCATAATCCTGCAGGTCTACAACCCTGCAACACTACACCATTATGAGTGTCTCCTTAAGCATCCATTTATCAGTGCAGTGCTAGGTGTTAGGAAACCCAATGTTGGCGTGTATTCAAGTTGATAGCTACAGGGATTCTGCACAGCAACTGCCCCTCCCTCTTGTGGTTGTACTGCCCAGTTTTACCTCTTTAAATAAAATTCATTTAAAGTTTTGCCTACTCTTTGCTGCCAGACAGCTGCTGTTAGTGTGTACTGTGGCCTTTCATTTTTCTCTCTGGGGATACTGACTTTGATTTACAGCAGTATAGGTGAGAGGAAGCAAGCCTGGGATCTTCACTCTGACATCTTCCTAGGCCTCTGCTATGAACATTTGTATGTTAACAATTAATCTCAAATTTCTAGCCTCCGTAACTATGAGAGAATAAATTTCTATTGTTTTAGGTTACCCAGTTTGTAGTACTTTACAGCATCCGTAAGAATCTAATAGAATGATGTTAACTATACAATTGTTGGACATGCATTTTATCAAATTGAGGGAGTTTTCTCTGTTCCTAACTAGTAGATATTTTTTTATCATGATTAAATGCTGATTTTGTCATGATTTTTTGCATCACATACTATGACAATATAACTTCTCTCTGTAGCTGTTGATTACATTTACTGATTTTTCAAATATTGGGTCAGTCTTGTATATATGGATTAGAACTCACTTGATAATGGTGAATAATTTAATAAATTGTTGTGTTCACTTCCCCAAAATTTTGTTGAAGATCTTTGTATCTACATTTATGAGAAACATTAATCTGCATATTTCTCTATACTTATCTTCTTTGGTTTAAACATCAAGGTAATACTGATCATAAAATGAGCTGAAAGTATCCCATCATCTTTTAAAAAATAATGCATAGAATTGCTGTTAATTCTTGAAATAAATAGCTAATTTCTCTAGTAAGACCATATGGGCATGAAAATTTCTTCTTCAGGCCTACATCAAAAAACAAGAAAAAAAAACAAATAAATGGCCCTCCCTGGTGGCGCAGCGGGTTAGAGCACAGCACTGAGAAACTAAAGTCACTTCCGCATGAGTTCGATCCCCGCCTGCCCCGGAGGTGACCACATGGCGTGGCAGACCTCTCCTGACCCGCCC
>NW_004567120.1:16960731-17004471 GCF_000260355.1 Condylura cristata | reverse complement strand
AAAAAAAAAAAAATCAATAAGGGGCCCTCCCTGGTGGTGCAGTGGGTTAAAGCACAGAACTAAGAAGCTAAAGCCACTTCAGCATGAGTTCAATACCCGGCCAGGTAGGTGACCCACATGGTGCAGCAGACCTCTCCTGTCTTGCCCACTGCACCCCTCAGCACTCTACCTCTTCAATCTGCCTGTTCTCCCCACTCTTTCTGTTGAATCCTCTCCCCACCCCCACCCCCAGCATCTCTAGCCTGTACTCCAGTTCTATATGCATAAAAAATCTTTTTAAAAAAGTAAAAACCATATGATCATATAAATAGATGCTGAGAAAGCATGTGAGATTAAATATCCATTTATAATGAAAATCCAAAAACAAAACAGGGATAAATGCAATATACCTTAACATAATAAAAACCAGTTATACCAGACCCACAGTTAGCCATCATTCCCAATAGTTCTACTGGACAGTAGTGTATACATGTCTTTAGCAGGTTGTTTTGCAACAAGTATAAGTTATACAGTTAAAAGGTAAATAAATTCTAGATCAAATACACAGCATTGTGGTTATAGCACATAGCACACCAAAACTGTTAAAAGACTGTATTTTAAATGTTCTCACCATAAAAAAGTTAAATGCTCATTATGTGACATGATGGAGGTGTTGATTAATGCTACAGTGGTAATCGTATTGCAAATACATAAATATATCAAAATTAACTCATTGTACACCTTAAACATCTTCAGTGGTATATACTAATTAAAACTCATTTTTTAAAAAAGGGAGTGTAAGTCATAAGACTATACTAATTTTTAAATCTGTATTTGTATTTGTGTATATCTGTGAAAGGTTTTACAAAATGTTAAGTGGTTATCTCTGACTAGCTTGTGGGATTCTGAGTGATGTGTACTTGCTTCCACCTATTTTTATCTACTTTCTTAAAATTTCTTCAAGTATGTATTACTTCTATAACCAGGAAAAAAAATCAACAAATTCTTCTATTTTTTTTTTTTACAGAAACAGTGCTCTTTGATATATTTATTGGAAGTATATGCTTAGGGAATGGTCAGGAATACAGATAAAAGCTGAATCACAAAGCTACTCAGCTATTCACTACAGCATTATTCATAATAAGGAACAATTCAGAGTGGATATAAGCCTATATATCTAGTAATAGTAACACAGTTAAACAAATTACTTGTTTGCCTCTGTGGAGAAATATACAGCTATTAAAAATCAAATGACTAGATATTTTAATTTTATACCTGCTTTAAAAAGGTATAATTGACAAAGTATACATATTTAAGATAGAAAATATGATTATTTAATGCAACTATACATTGTGAAATAATCATCACAACCACTTAACACACCTATCACTTGACAGTTACTTTTTGTGTATGTGTAATTGGAACACTTAAGGTTTACTCAGCAAATTTCAAGTAAACATACTATTAATTATAGTCACCAAGCTGTACATCAGATCCCAAGAATTTACATATCTTATAACTGAAATTTTTTACTACATGTCTCCTTTCATCCATTCCTGTAGCTGCTAACACCATCACATACTCTCTGGTTTTATGAGCTTGATGGACCTGCCACTGGAGTCACTGATAAGTGTGTCTCCCAGTGGACCCCTGGCAGTAGGACTGCTCCTGGATCAGGGCTGAGAAGGGCTGGAGCAGCTTTTGAAGCCAATTCAAGGTCTGCATCCAGACTGAGACTTGTGGGTTTGTCTCTGGGGGAACAGATGAACATGTCTCCCAGTGGATCCCTGGATAGAGAGGACAGCTCCTGGACTATGGCTGAGAGACACTAACATTGGGTCACAGGTCATCTCAGGGTACATATATAGGACCAAGGTTGGTGGGCCTGTTACCCAAAGACTGGGCAGGTGGTAATTCCTTCCATGTCCCTTAATGAATGATGCCACTTAGTGATAAGACCAAAGTTAATTGGTGTCATAACTGAGTCCATAGGGAAATAGGGTTGTTGCCTAATCTGTAGACAGGACCTAGATGAATGAGTCTGCCAGATGGCAATGGGCCAGCCTTTTCAAAATGGACCTTTGCTTTTGGTCTCTACCATGGTATCACAATCTTCCTACCTACATCCTAAATCTCCCACAAAGGAATTCTTGTCTGTGGATGGCTGCCAAATTATTGCTACTCAATGGGGTATATGAACAGGAAAGTTCCTATTATGTTGTTCAAATAACATGAGATAGATCAAATGACATTAGGAAGTAGAAAGAATTATAGTTACAGTATATCCTTTTTAAAAAAGTTTTTTTAAATGAAGTAGCATTGCTTTATAACATGTAAATTTTATATGTATACCATTAAAAATCATCATGGGCTATATTATATTTACCATTAATTCTGTCCTTCAACATACAATTGCCTCCCTTTTTTTGATTTACCTATTCCCCCCTTTACCTTCTAGATACCAATTATTTGTCTTATAGACCAAAAAATTACTTTTGTTTTACTGAGTTTGTCTGTTTGTTTTGACTATACAACATATGAGTAAAATCATATGGTATTTCCTTTTCTATGACTGACTTAAAGAAAATTGTAAAAGACTACTATTTTATTTCTTATTTATAATTTTTTCTCAATAGGAAAGGGAATTACTTTATGAAGTTTCCTGAATGCAAAATAAAGAACTTCTAAGCAAAGATGGGAAATTTAATACATATGTAACTTTATTCCCTCCTGAGACCTCACTAAAGCAACAGTAAGGAGAACTATATAAAGGCATAAATCCACAGGAAAAAAAAATAATGACCAAAGGAAAGAGAAGCAAGAATGTTTCAGGTAAGCAGATGGGCGATTGGTAACTGCCAACTGTGAGGAAAGCCCTCTCTTGCTAGCTAGTCCTGAAACCATTGGGAGTCAGAACTCCCAGGCAAGAGATTTAAATAAATATTCTAGTGTATATAAAAAAAGTTGGCATTTCTCCTTAAAATGACCTAGAATTCCAAGCAAATTTAAGAAAAGTTACTGTCAAATATCAGAT
Source organism: Condylura cristata (assembly GCF_000260355.1). NCBI lineage: Eukaryota > Metazoa > Chordata > Mammalia > Eulipotyphla > Talpidae > Condylura > Condylura cristata. Next base: position 17,001,458 of record NW_004567120.1, on the reverse strand, counting down.
AGATTGAGAAAGATATAAAATTAGTTTTATATATATATATATACATATATATATACTCATTCAACTTCTTCCATAATTTTTTTTATTATTGAGGTATAGCTGTATATAGTAAAGCCTAATCAATTTGTTAAACACTTGTATATGGTTTTAGACATCTGAAGAGACATGAACCTATTCCTCTAAATCATATATAGTGCAGTAAACTGACATTACCTCAACTAAGGAAGAATAAATAAGACAAATACTTAAAAAAATAAAAAGACATTTATTCTGTATAATCACCACCACAATCTAGTCTATGGTGCCTCACTGTAGTCGACTCCTCTCCCCAACACCAGCTCCAAGAAACTACTGATTTGTTCTGTCTCAACATTTTGTATAAGTAGAATTACACTACATGTAGATTTTAAGTCTGACTACTTTTATCTAGCATAATATCCATGCATTGTTTTGTATCATAGCCCTTTCTCTGTGATTGCTCAAACATATTCCATTGTACAAGTGAATACAAATTTTGTTTCTTTTATTCACACACACAATTGAAGGACATGCGTGTTGTTTCTAGTTAGGTGTGCTCATGAAAAATAAACTGCCTTGAACATACATGTACAAGTTGTGTGTGAAGATGAGTAGGAAAGAGGCAGATATTGGTCAAAGACAACAAATTATGGTCATAAGGTGAATAAGTTCTAGGGCTCTAATTCACAATATTGTGACTATTAATTAACAATACTCTATTGTTTGCTTGAAAGTTGATAAAAGGATGGATCTCAAATTCTCTCACCACAAAAAAATAAATGGAATTATGTGTTGTGATGAAGGTGTTACTTAACCATATAGTATTACTTTTATTGGACATGTAACTGTATTAAAACAAAACTTTGTATACCTTAAACTTACATAATGTTATATGCCAATTATGTCTCAGTAAAGGTGGAAACCCAGTAAACAAAATACCATAAAAAATACCTTATACTGGCCCTCCCTGGTGGCTCAGCGGGTTAAAGCACAGCATTGAGAAGCTAAAGCCACTTCCGCATGAGTTCGATTCCCGTCTGCCCCGGAGGAGACCACATGGTGTGGCAGACCTCTCCTGACCCGCCCGCTGCTCCCCTCAGCAGTGTACCTCGTCGATCTGCCTGTTCTGCTCCCCACTCTGTCTCTGGTGAAGCCTCTCGCCGCCCCTGAGCCTTTGGCCTGTGCCCCAGTTCTGTATGCACAAATCAATAAATCTTAAAAAAAATAAAAATAAATAAAAATAAATAAAAAATAAAAAAAAAACCTTATACTTTCATTACCAATGAGGGAGTAAGAGCATACTTATATCTCTTCTTGTAGACTAGTTTTATTTTTTTAATCAAATTCTATGAATTTGCCATTCATCACATGTACTTAGTTTTAAGTCTTGTCTTTGATTTTAAATTTATTTTCTTCTGTGTTGTGCTTTAGCATTTCTATCAAACAAGTGTTAGCCAGGATGCAGGGGAAAAGGGACCCTGATACACAATTGGTGGGGATGCAAAATGGTCCAACCCCTCATGGAAAGCAATATGAAGGTTTCTCAAAATATTAAAAATAGAGCTGCCATATGACCTATGAATTTCACCTCTAAATATCAACCCAGGTATACAAAAATAAATAAATAATTTGAAGGTATAAATGTATTCTTACATTTGTTGTAGTCCTATTTAAAATTGCTAAGCTCTGCAAATAACTTAAGTGTTCAAAGGAGTGGATCAGAACAATTTGCAGTATCTGTTAATGCATGTGCATGTACATGCATGTGGTATGCACACACATGTATATGTATACACATATGCACTGGAATACTACCCAGATATTAATACAAGGATGAAGCCTTGCCACTTGAGACAAGGATGAAACTACATAGAGTGGATAATACTAGGCAGTATAAGCCAGAAGGAGAAACACAGATACCAGATGGTCTCACTTATATGTGGAATACAAAGAAACACAACAAAGTCAAACCAAACCAATAATAAACTCCTGGCATCTAATGGCAGAATTGGAACAACCAAAAGGGGAGGTTGGCAGGGTAGGAAATGGAGGGAAATGGGGGCCACTGTAACATGGTATAGGACTATTCAGGTACTGGTAAGGCACAGTACAAAAATACATAGTATGTATACATGTGTATATATGCGATAAATGGCAAATTCACAAAATGTATTTATGACTTATGTGAATAGGTTCATGACTCTTCAGATGTCTAAAACCATATACAAGTGCTTAATTGAATAGATTTTACTGTTTACAGATATACCTCAATAAAAAATTACGGAAGAGGCCCTCCCTGGTGGCGCAGCGGGTTAAAGCACAGCACTGAGAGGCTAAAGCCACTTCTGCATGAGTTCGATCCCCGCCTGCCCTGGAGGTGACCACATGGTGCGGCAGACCTCTCCTGACCTGCCCGCTGCTCCCCTCAGCAGTGTACTTCCTCTATCTGCTGTTCTGCTCCCCACTCTGTCTCTGGTGAAGCCTCTCGCTGCCCCTGAGCCTCTGGCCTGTACCCCAGTTCTGTATGCACAAATAAATAAATCTTTAAAAAAAATTATGGAAGAAGTTGAATGAACATATATATAATATCTAAGTTTATATCTCTCCTCTAAATGATATTTGACATACATACACACACACACACACATACACACACACACGTGCTGTGTGTGTGTGGAGATTTAAAACCCCAAAAAGAATCTACAGTGTATATATTTCTAGAGATTTATAGCCACCAAGGCAGAGTCAATAAAGTAAAATACTTACATAATTTGAAAATAAATTAGGTCTGAGTGGGAAAGAAATTCGCCTACTTTGATTTTTGCTGGATTCCATTATCAATAAGAGTAAGTTTGTGCTAATAGCATAGAATTCAACAACAAAAAAGTAATTGCTAATTCCAAGAAAAAATGAGCAGTTGTAGAGAAAATTGAAAGTAACACAGTTTATCACCTGCACTTACTGTGAAGACATAGTAAACACAGTATGCCTATAATGGAAAATTGAAGGCATGAGAAGAGTGAATGTGTGTGGGAATGAATATGTATATGGAAAATCGTCATATGCCATAATGAAATAACAAATGTTTAAAATTAGATATCTAACATCAAAACATAGCAACATTTAGCTCAGAAATAATGGGATAAGTATCTGACTAAAGTTGTAAAAGTTGAATGTGAATGTCCCTAGAGAGAAAACATAGGGGAAGAGAGCTGTTGCTTTTATGACAAGTTTTGTAAAGATATTTAATTTCTTTAAACGTGCCCAACTACAATGATAACAAGAACATAACCTAGTCCTATCAAGCACATACTATATGGAGAGCCTGATAGACTTTTGGAGGTTTTCATTAACGTCTTCTATGCATCTCATGCAACTTTAAGTAGCAAGATACAATCTTGGCAAAGTAAATGAGAAGAATGGATGAATGCAGGCATAGTATTCTTCAGAGAGGTAGAAATAAGCAAGAAAAGAAGCAGCATTCCAAAGGCATTCTGAATTTAAAAAAAAAAAAAAAAACTTCAAACAATATAGCATTCTATGTTGGGACAGCAGAAGGTATATCAGTAAAGTTTTTTGTAGGTTTTCAGAGTCTGAGTTAACTGTTTCCAAACTGAGCTTCCAAGATAACATCACTGTAATCTAAAAAAAAAAAAAAAATTACCACAAAGCTATGTACCATCTACTAGTTTTGTGAAACAGAGCCCAATAATTCTAGCCAAACATGAAAATAACTATGACCATCAGTTAATTCATATCACACATGACAACATTAATCATAAAGAAGTATTTAATACTGTATTTGAATCTAAAGGAAACAAAATTTTATCAACTGCTTTCAGGTGTTTTGTGGACCTAATCTCCACAAACCTTACCTCTAGAATTGCATAGTACTTAAACGGTTTTTTTAAAATAAAATGGTGTGGTTAGCTACATCATACTTAATATTTGATGAAGACCAAAAACTGACCTGAGAAAGTGTGGAATTACACCCAAAATTAAAGCAGCAGTATTTCTAAAATATGAATTTTCAGATTAGGGTGGTAATAGGGATAATAACAGTAACATATGAGAATGAAGTCATCATGATGAAAATGACAAGAATTGTGGAATATTTGATACACTTATTTGTTGGGAAAAAAAAAAAAAGGTTGTTAAAGAACAGCACCACACTGTTCAAACAGTTATACAAAATCCTATGAGCCTACATTGAAAGATGGAAAAAGAAATGAACTCCTAGAATTTAATGTTCAGTGGGTTCTTTTTTCTATAAAAATGTTTAAGTTCACAATAATTCCACTAAATAGGTCATTCACACGCTAACTCCTATACTTCATTTTCTGTAGAATTTACCTTAAAATTTTATCAAAATAGGCCCTCCCTGGTGGCGCAATGGATTAAAGCACAGCACTAAGCAGCTAAAGCCACTTCAACATGAGTTCCATCCCCAACCTGGATGGAAGTGACCACATGGTGTGGCAGACCTCTCCTGACCCGCCCGCTGCTCCCCTCAGCAGTGTACTTCATCATCGCCTTTTCTGTTCCCCACACTGTCTCTGGTGAATCCACTCACTGCTCCCGCACCTCTGGCCTGTACCCCAGTTCTGATGCATAAATAAATCTTTTTTAAAAATTATCAAAATATATCCCAACTTTGCCCATTTACTGCTCTATTCCCTACTATCACCATTGGCTAAGGCAGCTTTATCTGGAACACTAAAATATTCTCCTAGCTGGTTTCTTGGCTTCCATTTTTGGCCACCATCAATTCAGATGATGATTGTCTTTTTATTTACTTATTGCAGAATTATACTTATTTTGTTTTCAATTGAGGAAATTTTTGACTATACTTATTACATATCACCACCATAGTGCACCTACCACCAAATTACCCATAACCTGCCACCATTGGTCATTTTTGTTATCCCTCCCTTTTTGTTATCACCTCTCATCCACCTCCTCCTTCCCTCAGTGTTTCAGTTCCGTATTCAGCCACCAATGGTAAATTTTTAAGTTTGTCTTTACTTGATTCTTAGTTTCGTTAACTTGACAGTCGCATATTAGAACACCATCTGGTACTTATTTTTCTCCTTCTGACTTATTTCAGTTAGCATTATCTCTTCCAGCTCCATCCATGTTGCTACAAATGACATGAGTTTATCTTTTATGAATGCTGGGTTATGTCCCATTGTGTACTGTAGTCCGAGCAAGGCCCAGGGCAGGTTCTCTATGATCTGGCAAACAGGTACAGTCCTGGAGACCTCGGTGCTTTTTCAGGCTTTAATGATCTTTCTACACCATTTGCAGTGAGGCAACTGGGTGCAGGGAAGGCGGGGTTGGGGGTGCAAAGGGCCGGGAAGCTGGCAGGCCTCCCAGCCCCCTGTGGATCTTCACTCTTTCTGGGCTCTCTGGCCTTCCCTCATGGTCTCTTCTGTCTCTTCTCTCATCTTTACGCCACACAGTCCCCTGCTGCCAGGCTCTGTTCTTTTCTACCGCCCTTCTGGGTCCCTGCCCTTATATGGTCTCTCAGCTCAGGTGTGCCCATTTACACATGCCCACACCACACTCCAGGTGCCACCATTAGGCAAGCATGTAATCCCACAGGTGTATCTGATCCTAGATACTAATAGTGGGAGGTCAGAAAAAACCTGATCACTTCAATATACCCTATAGTGTACACACACACACACACACACACACACATCTTCTTGATCTATTCATCTCATTTTGGGTATTTAGATAATTTCCTTAATTTAGCTATAGTAAATAGCACTGCAATAAATATGGGAGTGCAAGAATCCATTCCAAATAGTGTTTTTGAATTTTGGGGGTAGATACTTAGAAGTGAAATTATTGGGTCATATGGCAGATCCATTTTTAAAATTTTGAGATACTGTTACAGGGCAGCCCAGTGTGAAATGGGCCGCCTATCTGTGGGGCCTCACCCGCGCGTTTAAAATTCAGTTATACTGCAGGCGCACACAACAGGGTCAAAATGTGCTTATTTACAGAAGGGGGAAAGAACAGGAAACAACTGGAATATCTTACCTGCTCGGCTGACTTGGAGCTCTGGCAACAAACTAACTGAAAACCCCGAGTCATGCAGTCTGGAGAGCCGTTTCACGAGTGACAGAGCCAGAGAGGCAATGGTGCTCTATTTATCCCCCCAATGTCCCAGAATTCTTCTTAGCTCTGTCCTTGGGTCCTCACAGTTCTCTCCCTCATACCGCTGGGAGTTGTAGTTTCCAATCCCTGGAGTAGTGGGTAGAGTCCAGAAAGCCGGAGTAGGGGGTGGAGTCCACAAGACTCTGCAGAGTTCCTTTAGGACATCCTTCCCCTTAACAATACCACCATACTGATTTCCATAGGGATGAGCCAGTTTGCATTTCCACCAGCAGTGTAGGAGGGTTTCCTTTCCTCCACATCCTCACCAGCACTTGTTTCTGTTCTTTATGCTCACAGATGTGGCGTGGTATCTCATTTTGGTCTTCATCTGCATTTCTATAATAACTGATGATAAACATTTTTTCATGGGCCCGTTTGTAATTCGAAGGTCTTCTTTGGAGAAGTATCTGTTTAGTTTTTTTTTTATTTTATTTTAAAGATTGATTTATTTACACATACAAAAATTGGTGTACAGGCCAGAGGGGTGGGGTAGGGGGAGAGGATTCACCAGAGAAAAAGTGGGGAGCAGAACAGGCAAATATATTGAGATACACTGCTGAGGGGATATGCATGCCCTGTGCTCACCAGCTTGGCCCATGTGTGTGTAATTACATATGTGCATATCCCATGCTTGTGTTCTCAAGCACTATTTGCAATAGTACATTATCCTGTGTGAGTAATAAAAGCTGTGATGAAAACAAAGCCACAAGTGGTAAATATAAAGGCTCAATGTGGGATGCAAAAAGGAGCCTGATATTCCTTACACCTCCATTCTCTTTCTTTTTACCAGGATTGCTTTTGCTATTCAGTCTTTCGTGAGTCTAAATGAATTTCAGTAATGTTTGCTCCAGTCTTTTGAGAGATGCCACTGATATTTTTATTGGGATGGTGTTGAATCTGGATATTGCTTTGGATAGGATGGCCATTTTGACAATATTGATTCTTCTTTAATACACATATCAAATCATTTCACTCCCTAGCTAAAACCTCTTTAATAACTGCTCACCATATCTAGAATAAACTCCAGAACTCTTCCCCTTACCTACAGACCCCCCCTGAAGCGGCCCTTGTCTCTCTAAACTCACTATTCTCTAGTACACAGCTTTCTTTTTGTTCTTCCTAAACTCCAAATTCACACCTGCCATTATGCTTATACTTTGGATTTATCTATCTGAAATTCTTAAAAATTCTTCAGTTAATCTTTGCTTAGCTAAGTTCTTCCTGATATTTGTATCTTAGTACCAATGTCCTCTCCTTTGAGTCTCTGATCACCCAAGACAGTTATATTTTGTGTCATCCAATTCTGTATTTTATTATTTTTAAAATTTTACTTAAATAATATTATAGTATAACAGTATGTAAGTTTCAGGTGGATAAGTCAGGTAAAAGGTGTCAGTTGCCTCACTTGATAGATTTGAACTTCCAGTGGTGAACTGAGTAATATATATAGATGTTGATTTATAATGATACACAAAAATTCTATTTTTAATATTTCACTGCTTGATATGGTCTTATGCATGTATTTATTTTTTGGTTACTCCCCACTAGAATGTAAAGTGCATGAGAGTAAAAATGTATCTTTAGTACCTAAAACAGTGTCTAGAATATGCCATAATGGAACGAGTATTAGGTAATGACCATAATATTGCTTTTCATAACAAGAAAGGTGTATTCTAGTCCCATTTCTGTTACATATTTATTTATGGTAAAAATTTTAATTACATTATGGTAAACATTTTTAAATAAAAGGATGAAAATAAATTCATATTTAACAATTTAAGTTTAAAATTTATGCTCTGTGGACACAGTAAATCTTTCTCTGTGGATGGCTTAAAATAAGGAACAATTTGAACATACAGAAATTATAAGATATACACTTGTCTTCTTTCTCACTATCTGGGAACATTAGAAAGCACTTGTTCTTGACCTCTAATTTTTCAGAAGAGTAATTAAGCAAAGATAAATTGGATCAAATAATCACAGAGCTGGTATGTAGCAGAAATGGGACTAAAATACACCTTTCTTGTTATGAAAAGCAATATTGTGGTCATTATCTAATACTGGTTCCACTGTGACATAACAAACCTTAAAATATCTACTAGTTAGTACATAAATTAAAGAAAATTGTTTACTTATGACCAGGTAGTCTCCTATGAGTGAGTTCTTGAAATTGTTAAGTAAAGATAAATCACATATATATAATACTTGTGAAATGCTAACACAAGCCAAAGTTGAATGATGACATCTAGGAGCTCGAGATATATTGCAACAGTTGTTAGAAGTAATTTGTAATATTGCAGAATGTCACAGATGATGATTAAAATTTAAGATATTAGACTTGGATGTCACAGAGATTGTGAATAATAAATCAACTTCAAGTAGTACAAATTAAATAAGTATTTCTCAACTATTGGCTCATGTTTTTATTTTAGGCAAAGCCTGTGTAGTTCTAAAAAGTTGAGTGAATACCAAAAAGGCAAACTAGCCTGGATGTCTGAAAACTTTCCAAACTGGTTTGTAAGATCAATAATATTTTAAAATATTTACAGATCACACTGTGCTTTCATGTATACAATTCAATCACTTTAATTGCATAGACACCCTAAAACCCACAGCTAATGGTTAAGACTGCCTCCATGTCATATACGAGACAGGAGACTGTGATCCTTATATTCTCTAGCTCATTCTTTGGGTATAAAATGGATAAGACAAAGGAGTCACAAGCTATCAGAATGTGACATGTATGCATTTGCAAATCAAGCGAAAGTATTGGGTGACTATTACAGAGCTAGGCCAGGCAGGGAGCATGAAAGACAATAGATCACTCCTGTCTTCGGGAAATTTATAAGCTTGTTAATGAGGGAAAAAATAAGCCACAATTGTACACTCACATGTCGATGGTAAAATTGTAGAAAATGAATAAAACGCTCAAAGTTAAGTCTTCCCTGGTAAATATTAGCTTGAACTGTGAACAGGGTTTCTCAGTTTACAAGTCTCACTTTTTGGAGTGCTCTCAGCTTTGATTCTACAACACCTCAAAGATTCCAGAGGAGTGCTGAACCATGTGACAAAAGTCTTTAGGTGGACCTGGAAGCAGTCTTCAAAGGAATCTTTCTGGATAGGCAAACATTTTATTTTGTTTTGTTTTTGTTTCTTAATTCTGAAAGCACCAATTTTATTTTCTGAGGGACATTTCTTTTCAGATGCAAATGTAACTACTTTTAAACACCCTATTCAAATGTTAACATTATTGCTTTCAGAATGCTAATTAACAAAAAGAATGAATGGTTTATACTTTGTCTTCATTTTAAATCAAAGTGAATTACTGATATCTTTCTCTCTTTGAACCAGCTTTTACTTTAAGGTATCTTTTCTTTGTTAAATTATCACATATACAGAAAGGTTTATAAAATACATATATACAGTTTAAATAATAACGGCATACTGAATGCCCAAGTAACAATCACTCAGGTTAAGAAATGAGATCCCAGGTATTCTTAATGCATCGTTAGAACAGGAAGGGAGAAATTTTACTATGAAACAGTCTAAATTTTCTTGTTCCTTGATGAAATGTAAAAGTTTTCCCTATTTATTTCTCTCTTAACTCAATCTCAAATTTGGAAAAGATTCTGAAATAAATAGGCACAGGCATCATATTTCCTAACTCATGAACTCAAATTCTTTATATAATAAAGGTGGTCTCTGCTGATGTAGCTAAGGGGGAGTGATATACAATTAATGAAGAATTAAGTATATTAAATTTATGCTGCAATTTTTATAGTGATGACTTATTACTACATTGTTGCTATTGAAAAAAGAAAAAACCTTATGTGGAGAAGTCTAACAAGGAAGAATGATTAACAAATCTAAACAAAATATGATCACTAACACAGATTCTCATGTATAGTATCCTAAATCCTGCATCCTGCATTAAGTAACTGATGTTTCATCTTTTGCAAAAAGTTATACATCATCTTCTTGGTTTATCAATTTATGTAGCAATCACTTCATTCAACAAATAGCTACTGAATTTCTTGAAGTAGGAGGTGCCAGGAAGGGGTGAACAAAAGTAGAAAAATACAATCCCTGCCTTCAGGGGGTCTTACAAAACACTGGGAAGATTAACCATCTACTAATGAGGCAACTAACAAGAATTTACAATCCATCAACAATTACCAGAGAGTAAAATACAGATTGAATACAGAAACTTGAGAACTAAAAGTGGTTCTATTTCAAAGCAGTTGTTTTGAATTTAGAAAGCCTTTTACCAACAAAAATATTATGTTAATGCTTATTGAATTATAGGTTTGCCCCAAAACTCATTTAATTCACAATATATGAAAGTTTATATATTTGCTATGAATATATAGTAAAAATTAAAAAAAATTGTAGTACTAATAATTACACAAAAATTAGAAGTTAATGTGATTAGGAAATAGGTTTATATACCTGGATATATTTTGAAAGCTAATGATTGAGAAAGAACATGTTTAATTAAAACAAGTAGATGAAAACTTTTGTGGACTTTTGGTCCGTAAGGTATCTGTAGTTTAACTTCAAACACCTATTTTTCATTTTCACTTGTTCATCCAACAAATATTTATTAAGATCTCTATTGTGGCCAGGCACTGTTCTAGGCACTGGGTTATACATGGTGAGATTATATGCAAAACACACAAGAACATATGGCGCTTTCATTTTAGTGAGGGAAGGAGGGAGACATACAAGTGTCCAGAAGTGATGCTTTTCCTTAATAGAGGTTTATCATCATCGTTACTCTATGAATCTGATCACCATTAATTTCATATTTATCATCCTACATGATTAGTGTTAGAACCTGACTTTGTTCCCGGATGTAACTAAAGAACAAATGGGAAAATGTTACAGGTATTTCCTGAGATTTCTAACAACCACAGATGGGAAAAGGAAACGTGTGGGAAAAGAATACCTGAGCTATGATAAATGAGAGAAAAAATGGACATAATTCCTCTGATGAGGAAAAGAGGTTATGTCAGGCAGAAATGACTAAGCCATGCCATCAGTCATGGAGAACTTGGATGCCGACAAGGCAATCTTGAAGAGGAGGTAGTCTACATTGGTCATTTTTACCCTTCTTGGATATTTTTTTCTTCTCTTCCTTTCCCTTTCCCTCCTTCCCTCCATTCCTTCCTTTCTTCCTGACTTGAAACAAACCTATATTGGTGATTGTCAGATATTATTCTAAGCATTAGGGATGAAAAAATGATTCTGAAAAAGTCCCTATTTTTAAGGAGTTTATAATATAGAACAATGTTCCCAATGCAGGGCTTAATTATATCCAAAAAGAGTAATTTTAACTACTTTAACAACCTGTGTAGCAGAAGCCAACCTATCAGAATGCATGCCAGTCAAAGTTCAAAAGTAGGGTCTTGGAAATCAACTTTTACACTAGTAGTTAACCTTGTAGTGATTGTATAGTGAAGGGATGGGAGGTCCAAGGGAGGGGCCAGGGTAGCCAGGGCAATTTTGTAGGTAAGTGCACTTGGGGGGAAGGGATCAGACCAGTAACTATTTATCAAGTTATAGAAAATTATTCATAATTTTAACAATGATTATCATTCAATGGTGACATGACTACATTGATAAAAACCAACTAAATCCTTAGCTTCACCTACATTCAATGTTTAGGGAAATTAGACAGTGGGTGTAGTAAGACTGTGTGATAGAGGACACTTTCCTGAGTAAGTTTTGAGCTTAATCTTGAAAATGATTGGCATTGATTACTGATTAGGAACAGGAAGATATTTAGACATAAGAAATAGCCTAAATAGGCCCTCCCTGGTGGAGCAGCGGGTTAAAGCACTGCACTAAGAAGCTAAAGCCACTTCCGCAGGAGTTCCAGCCCTGCCTGCCCCGGAGACGACCACATGGCGCGGCAGACCTCTCCTGACCCGCCCGCTGCTCCCCTCAGCAGTGTACTTCGTCGATCTGCCTGTTCTGCTTCCCGCTCTGTCTCTGGTGAATCCTCTCACCCTCTGCATCTCTGACCTGTACCCCAGTAGTTCTGTATTAATAAATAAATAAATCTTAAAAAAAAAGAAATAGCCTAAATAAAAGGGTGATGGCTAAATCATATACAGAATGCCATAAAGAGATTAACCTAATTGCAACTGTGGGCAGAGAGAATATTTTAATAGGGCGAAGGGTGAATGTGGAAGAATGGATTATATAGTAAGGGCCTCAAAGGAAGGTTGGTTGTGGTGTCAATTGGGAAGACAGAAATAAATATGATAGGGCAAGGAGGTTAGTTTTGCTACAGCAGTGAACGGGGTTGAGGTCTCTAAATCTTGAGCAGGGAATGGTGTGACTTATGAGGGACAATGTTCTGTTGACTATATGAACACTCAAGATGGGTAAAGCCAATTTAAAAGGTTACTTCAGCCATCATGAGCATGGACCAAGATGGTGATTGTGGAAAAGAGAAGGGTTTGATCTATTGGAAGAACATGTGAAGAGTAGAAAAGAGGAGTCAATGATAAACACAATGCATGATAAATATGAAATTGTTATGAAATATGAAATATGATAGCTGGTTTTCTAAACAAAAGGAAAATGCAAGTCTCCAACACTAACATGTGTAAAATGGCAAGTATAGCTATGATCCTATTTAATTTATAAAACAAGGGCTCTAACTTGCAGACAAGGCAGTATGAATTGATAATCTTTATGACACTAAGATTGAGGCTTCTCTACAACACCAATAAGGAATAATAACAAGCTACATTTTTACTGTTCATTTATATTAACATAGAAACCATAATATGGTGTGAAATAGTTGACATTTATGTGACATCTGCTAGATTTCATTATTTTGATGTTTTGTTTACTTACTAAAAGTCATTTCCAAATGAAAGTTTTATCTGTGGAAAGTGGGAAGAAATGCTTGATTTTTAAGTGAGTTAATTTTCAGTTGACTCCTAAGATAACAGAAAAAGCTTTAGGAGTCTAATTAAACCATGTATTTGCTCTAATTACTTTAGCTACAGACTGCTAGGAAACAAAAGCAGCAAACAGACCTGTTCTGTGTGCAGCAGTCAGGCATTTGACGGGTGTTCTCTCCAGCAGAGATTTTGAGTAGCATAGAAGTAAAGAAGCTGAGACGCAAAGCAGTCATCTGCAAGCGGTGGCTGCAGCCACAAATCGCAGGGCAGCTCTTATTCCTGCATAATGTAGAAAGCATCGTTCATCGTGTGTGATTTTATTTATGTCCAAACAGAGAAAGCAATCATCACCACTAGCATAATTTTTGAAAATAAAGGGTAGCACCACATTTTAATCAGCATAATTGAATAATAGCTCACAAAGACTATAGAATTAACAATCAAAGGACAATTTGTATATTGGGCAAGAATAACTGTGCTTTTATATGGGTTACTTTCCCCTCTTAGGCTTTTATTCTCTTGAATAACATTCATACTTAATGCAAAGTTTTAGTTTTTAAGCTAAGTGAATGCACACTTCTACTATTCATTTAGATTTTCTACAAGTTGAGTTTAGAATACTGATGATCTTGAACATGAGGGAAAAAAGCAGATGAGTTAATGCTACTACTGATTATTCAATTCAATCAAATAACTTTTCTTGACAGGAGCCACAGAAAATTCCCTTTAAAGGCAAACTCCAATAAATATCTATTTCTTCACTAGATAAAAACCGTCTTAAAGGTGCTGTAGCAATATTTATCCATTTACCTTAGTTTATAGGTATAACAGTTGAGATGCTTGCTTCTCCCCAACCCCACCCCCCACACAGTTACAATGACAAACAAACAAGGAATGGTGTAGGTTTTATTACTTCTTGTTTTAAAAATTTGGTCTTGAGACATTTGGTTTAAAGTCCAAACTTTACAGAACTTAAAACTGAATATGAAGATCTGCTTTAGCTGTCTGTACTAATTTTTCCTTAAATATAAAAACAAACTAACAAAAATTGGCAGCAATCTATGACCAAAAGCAGAGCAAATCACTGAAGCAACCATCTGGTGAGATCAAGCCAAATACAAAGTCTCTACTTTTTGCCTGAACCATCTAGATGTCTGCAGCACTCCTTTGCTTTATTTTGCCTATGGAAACCTGACCTAAACTAAACAACTATTCTATATCATTAAGTTGTCCAGGAAGATGAACGTTTAAGTATATGTGAGACAAGCCACAGCATCTGGTGCAATTCAGTAATGATGGTCTCCTCCAGAAAGCTTCACTGTTTTAGAACAACTTTTAGAACTAAGGAGATTTGGTTGACCTAAGTAAAGAAAATTTTGTTCTAGCCACACATTCTCCCTGTTCACAAGTACTAATATCTGTCCCCTCCCCCTAAGAAACATCTCAATACATCACTAATTACAGTTTATTGCAGTCAAATAATATAATTTAGGTGCAAATGAGCAGCACTGTTAATCTTCCACTGTAACTGTTTAAATATTATTTTCACACCTTTTATCAAAACACAATGATTACTATTAGGGGTTACCCCTCCTTAGGGTAGGGAGGGAATTCTTACAAAGCATTGTTTAAGAGTGCTGCATAAGACTGAACAAGTATAGATGTTCTCTTTTATAGGCTGTTAATATGAGAACAAATTTAGATCTCTCTTTAAAAGATCATATAAGCTTAGATATGAGATCATTTAAAACAAGTTTAGAAATGATCATGGTGACATTTGTGTGTATAAATAGTTATCTTCTAAGTTGCACTACAAATCTTACAAACCTTACAAGAGAAGACTATGAAGTTTAAACACGATGCTCTTCATCAACAGACTGGAAAAACTTGCAACACATATGACAAAGCTTTAATATTTTTTATTATGCATACAAATTACATATAGTAAGAAAACCACTTAAGAATCCGATAAGGCAAAGGACATAAAAAGGACAATTAACAGAAGATAATATATTGTCAGCAATATATAAAATAAGTTTTAACTCACTAGTAAAAAATATAAGAAAAGTGAAAAACCATTTCACTCGCCTTTTCAGTGTGTGTGTGTGTGTGTGTGTGTGTGTGTGTGTGTGTGTATTTTTAATAAGAATGCCCAATCCTGGCAATTTGTGTGGTAAAAGTAAGCTGATATAATATTTTTGAAAAACAACATATCAAATAGTCATACTTTTTTTTTTTTTACTCAGTAATTCGACTCCTTGGTTTCCACCCCAAGTGAATAAGCATAAGCATTCTTTTAAAAACTATATGTACAAGATAAGATGTTCATTGCAGTATTATTTATGATTGAGAAAAACAATAAAAGCAATGTAAATACTTCAAAGCAGAGGGATGTTTCAATACATCGATACATATTAGTTGCTTGGCATATTTTGCTGTATTTCCAATGATGTTTGGGCAAATCCTTAATAATATGGTAAAAATGTGATATTGTAATATGTAGTGAAAACAAGACACAAAGTTATATACCATGTAAGCCTACCACTATGAAAAAAATCTATTAATACATGAGGATTTCAAAATCTATTTATTTTCCAAATTTCATCTAATGTGCCTTTTAATGCTTTTCAACACATTTTAAAATGTCCTATTTTCACCCAAAACACTTTCAAATGCATTGCCTTGTGCTCAAAACATTTCTATCTAAAGCAAAATCCTGTGATTGGAAAGTCTTCTGAAATAGCATAACATCTCTCATAAAAATCTCAAATTACCTAATTCATTATCATTGTGGTTTTAAGTGCAGGGGATCCACCAATGTGACTGGGCAGCCGAAACATGTAGGGGCAGCGCCAGTCAGTTTCCCCTCAGCATCCACACCCCCTCTGCCTCTAGTCAGTCCCTTTCAGCTCCACAGCAACTCCTAGCACCTGTGAATAGACTGTGCTTATAAACCGGTGGCAGCAGAGGGAATGTTATTTAAAAACGTTTGTGATGTTATATTAGAGCTCTTCTAATGTTTTGGGGATAATCAAAACCAATTCATTTTTCCCCAAATGGGAACATCAAAAAGGAGCAAGTCATCCAAATCTGTTTATTCTACAAGACAACAAATTCTTAAGAGGGCAAGGGTGCGCTTTATTTTTTATGATGTATATATTGCGTGGTTTACTGTTACATTTTTATAAATAACTCCGTTTGCAGCATCTACCCAAGGGCAAAAGTGAACTAACACTCCATTCTTTTAGGGAGAAATACCATATATATCCCCCTCCTTGCCCCTCCAAATTTCTCTTTGCAAATATGATCACTCCTGTGACATTTTAATGTAATATCGACCCATCTCTGCTCCCAGGAAGCTGAAAAGCTGAAATTCTGGTAAAAGACAAACGGGGGGGGGGTGGTAGTGGAGGGGGAGAATGAAGGAGTCGGGAGGGAAAGAAAGAGACACTTGGAGGCGGCACTTACACTCCAGCAGTTTTTCCAGAAACAAGGGAGGCAGTAGTTCTGAATTTTGTGGCGTCAAGTTGTAGACTGACATTCAGCAAAAATCTTCTTTTCTTGACGCGAGTGATGTGCAACATACTCTGAAAATGTGTTCGGAATGATTCTTTGTTCTAGGTATGAGCTTTTCTTTCTCTAAAGTTTTTCGGTGTCGCTCAAGGGAAAGGAAACTTAGTATCATTTTGAAATGCTCTTAAAGGCGTCTTTCAAAGCATCTGCTACGGAAAATAACACGCCAGCTCAACACTGATGTATTTCAGTAAGAATCGAGAAAACGAGTCCGATATTTTTCAACATGGCTGTATACCGTGCAGGCCCCCAAGTTAATGCTTTCGTAGTCATCATTAATCAAACTGCCAGAGACACGCTCTGCAGCCAACCTGTGTTTCGTGGGCTACAGATGCGCTGGTTGTGTTCACTTAGAAGGCATTACTGTTACTCGTGTGCGCCAGAGTCGCGCGCTTTTGTCAGGGCCGGGGCAGGCAGAGGAGCGTGAGCTGCGCGGCGGGCGGCAGATCTGAGAGCCCTGGTGGTTAACACGTTTCCAGGGGGTGACGAAGCTCTCTCCCAAGACGCTCTGCTCGCCGTGCGCCGCGGGAGCCAGCGGACCCGGCTGCGACAGGAATGGAGAATTTACGTGAGGGACCGGGAAAATGGAGAGGACGCCCGGCGCGGCTGGGCTCACCGTGCCTCAGGCATTCGCAGGAGTTTATCACTACCCTCAACCGCTACTCGCGGAGGGTTGTTTACCGCCTCAGCTCGCCACCACCGTCCGCCCGGCAAGCTGCCCACTGGCCCCAAGCCACGCCTCCTGCCCCTCAGCTCCTCTCCAGCACCCAAACTAATTAATTCAGGACCGCCTCCTGCCGGGCCCGCCCATTGGCTCCCATCCCAGCCAATGAGAATCTCGCAATAGTTTCACCTTGCTCTCTCTTTCCAAATAAACAAACAAACCGTCGCGCCGCGGAGCCAGCCCTGCAAATTGGCCCCGCCTGAAACGCTGACGCTCCGCCCACTCCCGCCACCTCGCGCCCGTGACATCCAATGGGGCCCGGGCAGTGGCGCCCCCGCCAGGGCTCCGGCCCGCCGCTAACGGGTGCCTCCATGGGCTCCACTTTGGGACCAGGGTGGCCCAAGAGCCTCGCCGCCTCCCGTCGGTCCCGCCCGGGGCCCGCCGCCCAGCAGAACCGCGAGGCTGGTCTGGAGATAGCGGGAGGCGGCCCCTCCCCTCAAGCCCGTCACCCCCTCCCGTGCACACCTCAGCGGGCAGAAGCTCGAGCCCCTCCACTGCGGCTGTGGCAGGAGCGGCCGCGGCCGCCGCGTGAGGCCGCGGTCACGTGTTGTTTTGCCCGCCGCCGCCGCCGGGCTCCGAGTGAAGTGGGCGGGGGCGCAGGCCCAGGCGGGAGGGGGCTGGGGCGGGCGGACCGGGGTAGACGGCCTCTTCCCCCCACCCTCCCTTCCCTGCGCCCCCCCTCCCCCTCGCTCACCTTAAAACCATCGTGCATCACCATGGCGAGTTGCTCCTTCGCTCGCGACCCAGCGACAAGGAGACTGAGAACTGCAGCAGCGGCCACAGCGGCGGCCGGAGCTGCGGCAGCGACCACCCCACTTCTTTCCTCGGGAACCCCGACCGCACTCATTGGGACCGGGTCGTCTTGTCCGGGAGCCATGTGGCTCTCCACGGCCACGGGCTCCCGGTCAGACTCCGAGTCCGATGAGGAGGACCTCCCCGTCGGGGACGAAGTCTGCAAACGCGGCTACCTGAGGAAACAGAAGCACGGGCACCGGCGCTACTTCGTGCTCAAACTCGAGACCGCCGACGCCCCGGCTCGCCTGGAATACTACGAAAATGCCAGGAAGTTCCGGCACAGTGTCCGCGCCGCGGCGGCTGCAGCGGCGGCGGCTGCTTCGGGCGCCTCGGTCCCCGCGCTCATCCCGCCGCGGCGCGTGATCACCCTGTACCAGTGCTTCTCGGTGAGCCAGCGAGCCGACGCCAGGTACCGACACCTCATCGCCCTGTTCACCCAGGACGAGTACTTCGCGATGGTGGCCGAGAACGAGTCGGAGCAAGAGAGCTGGTACTTGCTGCTCAGCCGCCTCATCCTCGAGAGCAAACGCCGCCGCTGCGGCACGCCCAGCGCGCAGCCTGAGGGAGAGCCGGCCGCGCGGGCGGTGGCAGCGGCGGCGGAGCCACCCTTCTACAAAGATGTGTGGCAGGTAATAGTCAAACCCAGGGGGCTGGGGCACCGAAAAGAGCTGAGCGGCGTGTTCCGGCTGTGTCTTACCGACGAGGAGGTCGTATTTGTGAGGCTCAACACCGAAGTGGCCAGCGTGGTCGTCCAGCTCCTGAGCATCCGTCGCTGCGGGCACTCGGAGCAGTATTTCTTTTTGGAAGTCGGCAGGTCCACCGTCATCGGCCCAGGGGAGCTCTGGATGCAGGTTGATGACTGTGTGGTAGCCCAAAACATGCACGAACTGTTTTTGGAGAAGATGCGAGCCCTGTGTGCAGATGAATACAGAGCCCGCTGCCGCAGCTACAGCATCAGCATCGGCGCCCACCTGTTAACCCTGCTGTCCACTAGGAGGCACCTGGAGATGCTGCCGCTGGAGCCCGGCGGCTGGCTCCGAAGGTCCCGCTTTGAGCAGTTTTGCCACCTCAGGGCCATCGGGGACGGGGAAGACGAGATGCTGCTCACCCGGCGCTACATCACCCCCAGCGAGCCTGTGCCCCATTCCAGGCGGGAAAGACTGCACCTGCCCCGAGCGCGCAGGTCCCGGAGAGCGCTCTCAGTGCCAGCCAGCTTTTGTCGCCGCTTAGCACCGAGCCCGGTGCGTGCCTCGCACCCGGCAGAAGCTCCCGTCTGCAGAGCTTGCCCGTCCGCTGAAGTAGCAGGGGCCGGCTCTGGCAACTCTGGGGAAGAGGGCAATCCTCAAGGCAATGAGAGAGAGGAAGGAAACGGAGGCGACTACATGCCCATGAACAGTTGGGGCTCCGGAAATGGCCGGGGCTCCGGAGGTGGCCAGGGCGCCAGTGGCCACGGCTCCAGTAGCCAGAACTCGGGAGGAAACCAGTGTTCCGGTGGGGGACAGAGCACTGGAGGTGGCCAGAGTTCCAGTGGCCAGGGTTCCAGTGGCCAGGGCTCCGGGGGCCAGGGCACAGGAGGAAACCAGTGCTCAGGACATGGTCAGGGCACCGCAGGTGGTCATGGATCCGGTGGTGGCCAGGGAGCTGGAGGTGGGCCCGGTTCAGGCAGTGGCCAGGGACCCGGAGGTGGCCATGGCTCAGGTGGTGGCAAGAACTCTGGAGGGGGCAAAGGCTCAGGAAGTGGGAAAGGGTCCGATGGCGATGGTGAACGTGGAAAATCTCTAAAGAAACGATCCTACTTTGGCAAATTAACCCAAAGCAAGCAACACCAAATGCCGCCACCTCCGCCACCCCCACCGCCACCCCCGCCTGCTGGAGCAATTGGTGGGAAAGGGAAATCTGGGGGCAGGTTCCGACTTTACTTTTGTGCTGACAGAGGGGCTGCGAAAGAACGCAAAGAAGCCAAAGAAGTCAAAGAGGAAGAGAGCCCAGAAGGCGCTGCTCGGGGTCCCCACAGAGCCAGGGCTTTTGACGAGGATGAGGATGATCCCTATGTACCAATGAGGCCAGGGGTGGCCGCTCCTCTTGCAAGCTCCAGTGATTATATGCCAATGGCTCCTCAAAACTTTGCTGCTTCAAAACGCCACTCTCGATCCCCCTTTGAAGATTCCAGGGGGTATATGATGATGTTTCCCAGAGTGAGCCCACCACCTGCCCCAAGTCCTCCCAAAGCACCTGAACCTGATAAAGAGGATGACTCAAAGGACAATGACAGTGACAGTGACTATATGTTTATGGCTCCTGGAGCTGGTGCAATTCCAAAAAACCCCAGAAACCCTCAGGGCGGCTCTTCCTCCAAAAGTTGGAGCTCCTATTTTTCTCTGCCAAATCCTTTCCGGAGCTCCCCCTTAGGACAAAGTGACCACAGTGAGTATGTACCAATGTTAACTGGAAAATTCCTGGGGAAGAATCTGGACAAAGATGCCTCATCCGCTGGGGGCTCCAAGGACGCACCATCAAAGCCTTCAGTTGAAGGGTCATTCTCAAAACCTGGAGTTGGGGGGTCATTCTCAAAGCCTTTAGACGATGGCCCCCCCAAGAACAAGGCTAAGAGACCTAATAGACTTTCTTTTATCACAAAAGGAAATAAAATCAAGCCCAAACCACAAAAGCCCACACACGAGCAGAGAGAAGCTGACAGTTCGAGTGACTACGTCAACATTGACTTCACTAAAAGAGAGAGCAATACGCCAGCTCCCTCTGCTCAAGGACTGCCAGATTCGTGGGGCATAATTGTTGACCCCAGACAGTCAGCCTTTTCTCGTTACGTGAATGTTGAGTTTGGAGTGCCATTTCCAAATTCAGCACACAGCCTATCAGATCTTTTAAGAGCTATTCCAGGTGCCAACCCCTTCTCTCTGAACGGTGCTAGGTGGCCACTTCCTCCGCTTCCTCCCAGTGCTACAGGTGACAGTGCTAATGAGGAAGAGGGTGACTACATCGAAGTGATTTTCAACCCAGCGATGACACCACCTGTGCCTTTTGCTGACAGTGCCATTCGCTACGATGCTGAAACGGGTCGCATCTACGTGGTCGACCCATTTTCTGAGTGCCGTATGGACATTGCTCTCTCCCCCAGCCGCTGCTCGGAACCACCACCTGTAGCTCGGCTGCTGCAGGAAGAAGAGCAAGAGAGAAGACGCCCACAAAGCCGGTCACAGAGTTCCTTTGCGTCCGCCAGAGCCGCAGTCTCGGCTTTCCCCACCGACAGCCTGGAAGGAGACCTCTCCGCCCCAGCCGGCGCTTCGGCCGCTGCGCCAGCCTTAGCGGTGGGCCGGGCGTTGGCCGCCGCCTCCGCCCTCGCTGCGGCCCCCGGCATGGGAGCCGCGGCCGCCGCGGGATTTGACCCCGCCTCCGTGCGCTGGTTCCAACCTGTAGCTCCTTCGGCGGAAGCCCAAGCCATCAGGGGGGCCCAAGAAGTTGCTGGGGTTCGTAACCCCTCAGCCCCAAACCCATCTGGAGACCTTGCTGGGGATGGGGACGGGGCCCGCGGGGCTGCCGCTGCCGCTGCCGCTCCCCCCGCACCACCTACCCGCCGCCGGCTGCCGAGACCCCCCGAGCGTGAAGATTCTGATGAGGACGACGACACCTACGTGAGAATGGACTTTTCCAGATCTGACAAGAAGTTCGACGCTCCCGAAAGAGGTTAGTAATTTTAAAATGCATTTCCCTAAATTTAATGATCACTGCTTGGTGAATCGATGCGCTGCTAGGTCTACAGAAGAGTTAGGGGAATGTGGGTTCATGTTTCATTGACGGCATGGAAAATAGAATCCAGATTTAATTCCTCGCATAATAACTTGAGATCTTTGCAAGTTTTAACCCAACCCAGATAAAGTGGCTTTTATCTGGAAAGAACCGATTATCCTTTAAACATTGGGTCTACTTTTAGGAGTAGTGAAAATTTAAAGCATGAGGATGCTTTTGAATAGTATCTTTCCCTAACCCTAAATGGCTTGTGCAAACAGGGCAGCAATTGAATCGCCTCAACTCATTTTCAAATCAACAAGTAAAAGCTTTTTGTTCCATCAGTGCACATATTTAATTGTAGGCATTTTATAAGACCACAGAATGTTGTTTAGTAATAATCAGCGATGAAGCTTTGGGGAAGGATGACTTTCTCTGCAAGTTTTCTTGAAGCAAACATTGTTCTCTGCTAGTTTGCTATGATTTATGAAGAAGGCTGAATGTCAGTTGTTAATATGCATTTCTGGAAGGAGGAAAACAAATAATTCAGAACAACAGGTGATGGAAAGAAAAGAATATTTGGCTGTGGAACATGTTATTGTGTTGACTTGTTTTGTTTCTACACAGGATAAATTGCCAGAAACCTTGAGTGTTCCTTTCCTTTGTCACTAATGGTGACAGGCAATTCACCTTCGCTGTGCCTCGTTTTCTTCATGTAACTCCCCCCAAAGAGGGTATGGTGACAACTTGATAATGGGTATGGATATTGTTTGAAAGGTTTAAAAAGCATTAAAAAAATCTAATTGGAAATCAAGTAAAGCAAGATAATAGAGCCGAAGGAAAACCTGACCCCAGGGGCAGCCTATATGGAACAGTGGAAGTTGTTTCATGTATTGCTTTTCCAAAGTAACAAATAAGGAAGAGTAGGAGCTGCCAGACTTGGAAATAAGACTTCTAGCACATTTATATCGTGTATCTTGTGCAATGATGTTATCATTGTATCTGCAGTCATTCTCAAGAAATGACTTCCAAAGACCAGGTCTCCATAGTCTCAACTGCTCTCCCTTTTTAGTAGAATGCACTTCTTTTCCAGTAAAGGGAATGGATGGACCCCAGCAGTTTTCATTCCAGTAGTCAGTTTAGTGAAGATTTTTGCTTTGCTTGCTTTGTGGAATGCTTTTGTGATTGGATCTCTGCCCACTGTGCTTGATCAGGCAGAACAAGTTGGGGACTGATCACAACAGTCACCTAACAAGCTCCCTATTTAGTGCAGGTGTAGCTTCCCCTCCCCTTCCCCCTCCCCCCCCATAGAAAACTTGTCATACAGAAACGCACATTTGCAGCACTGACACATTAAAGAGTGATCATTAAAATGACAAAAGGATACTTTGGCTCACCAAAGGATTTAACTCAGATCTTTAAATTGTGAGTCCCCTAACACACAGACACATACACACATGCATGTGCGTGAGCACACCCTCACAGTCACCACTGCTACCAACCTTGCATTTCAAATATATAATTGTATTCCCGAGAATTTAGTTCATAACCAGCTTTTAAAGAACCGATATGCTTTATTTTGTAAAGTACACCTGCAAATTGGCATCAAGCTGTAGCCAAACTGCTGCAGTCACCATTTATAATATTGATGTAGGTGATCATAGCAGTCTGAGTCCCTGTAGTACTCTGGAAAGGACAACTTTACCTAGAGGTTTGTCTATAGCTTCCAATACTCTGTGGTTAAACAGAGATTAAAATTAGGGAAATCCTCTTGTTCCTTAAATAAACCCTAACATTTCAAGGGTTATCAAGATCAACTTATCATTATTTTATTGCAAGTTACTGATTTATAAACGAGGTCAAATGATTTTGCAGCTATTTGGAAGATTTCATGTTCTCTACATGTCTTGTTCATTGAGGAAATTCCTTACTTTATTGAGTGACTACAGCAAAGAGGCTACAATTCCCAGGGAGGTGTGTGCTTAGTTTGAAACTAGAGAAAAATGTGGAAGTACCTTGGAACTCTAAAGAGGGGCTCAGCTCTGTTTATAACTTTACAGATATAGGATATTTTTATTTTGTCATTGGATTAACACTAAAGTTTCAACAGTATAAACTAATGATTTAGTTTGTCCTGAGGGTGATTCAGGCATATAATTTGCTGCATTATATTGAAAGAAGGAGATATAAAAATAGCTTATTACAGAAAAATGGTTTTTGTTATTATTTTATGTGAATTGATATGGTAGGATTTTGTCTGTGAAGTGTTAAGAACAGACATGATCTATTCTGTTTAGTGTAAAGTTATATAATAATTTGTGCCCATTTCCAATCTCTCTTCACCTTCCTATGGAATATAAAAAATAGATCATGTTAGTAAACTAAAAACATGCTGTGGCAAAGGAGCAAAATACAGTTTTCATTATGATTTTTGTGTCTCAGAAGTAGTTTTAATTTATGGCAACTGCTTTGAACAGTGCCTGGCACATCATAGTAAGTATTGTACATGAATTGTTATACAACTATAATCATTGCTGTCATTATTACTGTTATAATGACATTTAGAAACACAAAGCTAATTAAAATTCTCTGTCATCAGATCTCAGTTTTCAATCATTATTTTTATTTTAGATGGCTTACATGGTTGTTCAGAGTTGGGATCTTTACAGTTGGGATCTGTTTATAACTAAAGTGAAATGACACAAGACTAAGATAGTGAGACAGCTTTTTCCGTGTAACACAAAATTAATAATCTCACTTGCCTACAGTCACATTGCATGTAAGTAGGTATTTTAAAACTATTCAAGATAATTGTAGGAAAAAGCCCCCAGAAATAACTTTAAAGTGTGATGTCTTTACATTTTAAACACATGGGTTATAAGCATTAACAATTTAGGAGGAGAATGTGGTGTTTCTTAAACGGTTTAGCCTGACTTTTGACCATGTATATATTTTTGCTGTATTTACTGCTATATCTAAAGTAGAATTCATAGTCTGAAATGAGTTTAGGTGGAAAACGCACAGATTTTTCTATGCTTGGGATAATAGGATGAGATGGGTTCAGCTCCAGGAGAGGTGAGAAGCTTACTCTGCCAAATTAGTAATGTTATCATAGTACCTGGTATTAAAAAGCAAAAACAAAATCCACCACAATGATCACCCTTTGAAATTTTAGACACTCTTACTAACAGGAAAGAAATGTAAGCTTCTTTTCAATGTTCTCCTATCAAACCCTTTTACTATAAATTATAGGTGCTGAGAGAAATTTATTTTTATTGTATTGAAGTTAGTTATTGTGAATTATTAGAATAACACCTCCATGGAACTGAGATTTCTCAATCACTATGGTGGCTCATTTATTGTAAGCAAAATTCCACTGTGACCTCTTCAAAACAGACAGTCATTTGGAGTAGAGGTATTCGACCTAAAACAATTAAAGAAGACTTCAATAAGTTAACTAAAGTTGCTGGCAATAAAAATTATTTGCATTCATTCTATGTTAAGAGTGATGTTTCAGGGTAAAAATTTCAGCCACTAGAAAAACATCTTTACCAAGGACTATTGAGTACTTTCATGGAACACAGCTTACTATCACATATGCATTCAAACAAGACCTCTTGTTTTTTTTTTTCCTCTCCCCAATTGCCAAACATGAAACAAAATATTTCAGTCAATGGCACAGAGCTGTTTTGGGGACAAATCTGACTTCTTAGAGTGGCCCCCCAATTTTTGTGTAGAATAGATGAGAGTAACCAGGATAGGGAGAAGTAAGGAATACTGATGTGATTTGAAAGGAAACTATTATTATATTGTCAACTTACTGATTGAAGGAATGCTTTACAGTTGCATGCTGCCTTATAATTCACAAAATACAACCACATTAATTATTTTAATGGGAGACAATAGGTACTGGAATGGAAAAAGATGTTAAGAATTTTCCTGTGATCAATAAGGTAAGTGGTAACCAACCTGGAAATCAAACCCATACATCTGTTTTCAAGTCTAGTGCTCCACCTGCCACAACACACTACCCTTCAACCATTTGTTCAGTCTCTTATTTTCCTATTGATAAAAGTTTGTTATTTATTTGTAATTTAGGGAAATTACAACTTTTGTGAATTTAATAGTGCAAAATAGTAAGTCATTCATTCAGAGCATTATAATAGTGATCTCTTTATTATATTAAACTGTTTACCCATGGCTTTTAGAATAAAATAATTTGATCAATACTAGACTTGAATGTTTTTAACTCTGATCTGGGAAGTTTAATACTTTACCTTCCAAACATAAATCGTGTGTGCATCTGTTGTGGTTACCACAGGAACTTTGATAAGAACAACAGTGTAATGAGGGTGCATTCAGTCATGGTCATTTCCTCAAGTAAAGAATCCATTGACATATGCCAGTAATAGCAATCTTTTAATGTCACTTCTTCCATATGTATACTATTTTATTTTCTAAACATCACACTGGGTAAACCAGGGTAAAGTGAGATAGGTAAAAGAAAAAGCCTGTAGATGTTCTTCATTGGTTTGAAAAGTAAACTTTCTTTTGGCAGTCAGGCAGATCGATTTTAGAAGCTTTGAAAATAAAATCCTCTCCTTGGGACATACAAATTCTTGTTTAAAATTAATTCATTTTGTATAGCACTTTTTTTTTTTACACTTTAAGACTGTAAAAATAGCCCAGACATTTTATTGGCAGTATTGGAAAATAGCTTTTGTAAAATGCTTAATTAAAGCCCGCAGTTTGTTTTGTCTAAGAGGTGCTGCCAGACTTAGATGGTGAGGACCATTTACTGGAAAACATTGTTTGGTCCTGAGTGAGCAATGAGAAGTTTTAAAAGGCTGCTTTTTTTTTCTGTAATAATGATATGAATACATTGCAACACAGTCTTTACCACAACTATCAGATTGCAAATTTTAAAGCTATCGATGGTGTTGCTAAGATAATGTGCTTGCCATATGAACTTTAAAAATATTGTCTAGCAATTTGTGTTGGTTATTGGTTGTGCAGCTGCAGAGCTTACATTTGCATGTATTGGAAATGTGAGCTGAATGCTTATGAAGTAGGAATTTTTAAGGATTTTTTTTTAATGTAGACATAGGTCCTACTTTAGTTTGCAGTCTTTTAGAGGGCACCTTTCAGTTTCTTGCTATGGGTTTAATTCCTTTTAGAATTAATGGAAAATATGGGTAGTTAAGTATTTATTTACTGAAGCTTGAAATTTACTGCTATTTCCCCCCTTAGTTTGCTTATATACCCTTTCTTACTGGTTAAAGCTGCATTGCTTGTATTTTGTGAGTCGAACACTCATGTGCCCTTAGCTGAACTTGTACCCCTAATTTTAGGAAAGCATGCTCCTTTTCTGGTCTCTCTGAAAAGCTGAGGCAGGGCCCATGGGGGATATGTTTCCCCAGGTGTTGCTGGCTCCTTGTTCACAGGTTCCTTGCACTTAGCCTGCAGGAACAGCGGTCTGCAGGGATCTTTATTCAGCAGGTCCAAGGCTGTGCTGCTGCTTGTTCTCCTCTCCTTCGTTGGGACAGAAGCAGCTGGGTCCATGTTTAAAGCTCTTCCCGTCGTTGGATTGACACAATATGTTTGGTGCTAACCATATCCTATGGATTTACTTAATATCCAATTTCCCATAAATTGTAGTCACTTTAGCTAGTTGTAATTTCTGTAATTTGCTTCTCTGTGATTACTAATCTACTTATATACTTGAAATATCTCTAAGGTCTGTATCTCTAAATTCATCTTGAAAATTACTCACATGTGTACCCACAGTGTGCTTTTAACTCCTGATTTTTCATAACTTGTGCCTCTAGCCTTGAAGGTATACTAATACTGTTCACTTTCAGAACCCACCTGCTTCTTTTTCCCAGGAAGGACTCCTTATTGTGGCTGCAGCCCTTACCATAGTTTCTTTTCTGCTGCAACCCTACTCGCAGTTATTTCAGCCCTGCAGTTTAAGGGACACCATTCCTATTGACATGGATAAAAGAGAGATTTTCATGGAGTTCCAAACTGAACCTCAAATACATCTCCTCACAGAAACAATATTGTAAGTTTACGGTTGACTGTAGTCAAAATAGCTCCTCTCTTGATTCAGGAATTGCAGTAGGTTCCTGTATGTAGGCATGTGCAGAAGGCCCTATTAACCTAACCACCAATATTTATAACATGTTTCTATGGGATAATTTATTCTGAGTTTCAACTAAACAATGAACCTTGGAATATGCCTCTTTTGTAAATTGGAGACTGCCTATATTAGAATTCTAGTAACTTGCATTCTTTAAGTCTGCAGTAACTAGGCAGCAGAGTGAAGTGGCCTAAGAGTTTGTTGGGAAGTTGTGGAGAAGCTGATCTGGGATGAAAATCCTGTAACTGATCCCCAAATAGCTTGTATCCACATAATCTAGATTGGAATGAACATGAGTTGTCGTGTCCAAGACCTGTTAGTGAAGGGGAGGTATGAAACAATTGAGTTGACCTTTGAGGACATGGAAGTTTACAACTATTACCCATTTCCCTTAGATTATTTTGACTACTCTGTCACAAAACTTGTCACCATGGGGAGAAGCATATTTGCTCTTATGACCCATGAAGAAACAATAGTCTGGCATGATTGGTGTTATAAAGACTAGCAGCAATTATTGCCCGTTTTCACCCTTGGGAGACAGCAACTTAGGTTTCATCAAATTTTAGATCACCTTCCTATATATTCACAGAGCACTGAAAGGCATAACGACCTCCTTAATGAAAAACAAAAAGCAAAACTACATATCAGCTCGAACCAATGCTAAGCTACCTTAAAACTATTGCATTTTTAAATACTCATTTCAAGGCGCATGCTTCCCTGTCTCTTCATTTCCTTTCATTTGTTTGCCCTCATGCTTTACCTGCTAACAAGATCACTACTGGATTTGTGGAGATAACATGTTGACTACTAAACCCAGTGAGGAACTTTCAAAAGAACTTGGTAATTTTTTTTTTAATTTTAGGAAAAATTGGTGTTGAAAAGATAACTAAGGGAATGAAAAGAAATGAGAATAACTGGAGATATTGTTACAGTTTGGCTTTCTCTAACAGGGGAAACATTGCTGTTTTGGACTTCAAAATGTAATAGAGGCATGTTTATGATTCATATAAAAAGTCCTGGAATGCCCTCAAGCGACTGCTTTCTTGGCTCACCCAACAAATTTCCAGGGATATTGAAGTCATGTGTGCTTTATTAGTATATTAAAGATTAATGTTCAAGTTTATATCATTATACAAATTGAAACAGAAAAGTTTACTTCATTTGTTTTTGAGAAGAAAATGATACCTGCCAGTTCTTGGGGGAAGGAGTAGAAAAATAGTTAGACATATCAGAGTCCATTGAGGTTTTATCTTTCATAGAGAAAAAAATTACTTCAAGAATATACTTCCCATTAAAATGAATAGAATTAACTTGTCATTAAAGAGACCTTTGATTAATCAGAATGTAAGAATTTGTTCATTAGATAATTACTTATCATCTTTATCAAGTGAAAATAATACCTCAAAAACAGACATTATTAAAAGCATCACCATTTCTAGTTGTGGAATGTTATAAAAGTGAATAGGAGACAGAGCTAAGGTATGATTGTGAGCTATTTGCTGTTCATTTTCAGATTTTTTTGATGGCGTTTTAATCCTGAGTTACTTTCCTTTGCCACCCAGCAAGCTTCTGAATTATTTTCTTATGTTGTTCTTTGGAATGTGCTCAGGGATTGTAAATTCATTTTAATATTAGCCTAAGTAAGACAGGATTATAAAGGTAAATCTGTGGCTAAATGTCCCATCATGTATTTCAAAAACAAGTTAAATTATTTTTGGATTATCTTGTTTGGGATATCATTAGTCCCTCCTACTACCCTGGTTAACCAAGCGTTGACAGATATATTTTGTAAAGTAAATTTGAAGGCACACCATTATTTGTTACATCAATGCTGGCACAAGTGTTTTTAAAAAAGCAATTGAAATACGAGTCAAAATTCTTGTAGCACTTCTGTCATTTTTTAAAAGCATTCTCAGTTTTTTTTTTAAATTCTTACTTTTATTTATGCTTACAAGAATTGGGGTGTAAGCCAGAGGTGAGGGGGGAGAGGGGGAGAGGATTCACCAGAGACAGAGTGGGGAACAGAACAGGCAAATCTATTGAAATACACTGAGGGGAGCAAAGGGCTGGGCTGGGCGGAAAGGAGAGGTTTGCTGTGCAATGTGGGTTAGTTCCCTGGCCAGGGTTCCAATTCTTGCAGCAGGGGCTGACAATAGCTTGATAGTGCTGAGACTTTAACCCCTGTGCCTCCAGGGAGGCCCACCACTTCTGTTATTTAGGAAAGTAAAGAAGAAAAAAAAATAAATCTAATGGTAACAACTGTCCCAAATGTCAGGCATAGTATAATGCTGATTGGGTAGTTATGTGGAGCCTAATTCATAGGTTTCGATAATATATAAACCATTAGTATAGAAATTACTATACTTTATAAATTAGTAATCCCATTTAAGGCATATGAAGTGTGCTGTATATGACCATATTTTAATATTAAAACAACATAACAAACTAATTTGGATGGGCTGTACTTCTCACCTTATATTTTTGCTAAAACATCCAGCTGATAGTATCTACAAAATTCTATGAAGCTACATTTTCAGGAGCTGTTTGAGTTGCTAATATGCAGTCACTGGTAAACAATGGCTATCACAGGCACCTTCATCCATTGTAGAGACATAATAGAATCTAAAATTTCCCAAACCCAGTGGTGACAGAATAATTTAACACTTGCATTAATCTAAGCTGTTTAATTTTGAAACATTTTAAAAAAGATTTATTTATTTATGCATACAGAATTGGGGTGCAGGCCAGAGGTGCAGGGACGGTGAGAGGTTTCACCAGAGACAGAGCAGGGAGCAGGACAGGCAGATCAACGAAGTACACTGCTGAGGGGAGCAGCGGGCGGGTCAGGAGAGGACTGCCGTGCCATGTGGGTCACCTCCGGGGCTGGGGATCAAACTCATGCTGAAGTGGCTTTAGCTTCTTAGTGCTGCACTTTAACCTGCTGTGTCACCAGGGAGGTCCCTAATTTTGAAACATTTTTAAGATGAGGAATGACCCTATACAACGAATGGGAACTAATGGCCCTAAGTAAGGTAAGAGGGGAATGGAACCTTTGATGCTTCATTCAGTTGCAGGTTTGTTATATTTCTGAAACCTCCAATGAAAAAATGATAAGTAAAATGTACATCACTGTTTAAAACGAATTCTTGCCTACTCTGGGAAATGTTTTTCATGGATTATTTTAGACTGGTAAAATGAAATAGAATATTTGGTGCTTTGATGTGAACTAATCTTTTAAGTAACAATAGCATCCCATAATCAATTTGCTGACCATTTATCCTCATCCCTTCTCCAGTCCAGCGCCTTCTTCAATGTACCAGACCCCCTTCCTCTGCCCCACTCCCGATTATGCACCCTCTCAATAACCAGAAGACCAAGAGAGTAATACCAGAACTTTTTATTAGACAGATGGGGATTTCAATCAAATCTCTTTTGCAGGTATGACTTTGCTCTTTTAGAAGAAATTCAGTGATTGAGTCTGGAGACTATCACTAAAGCTGTGCTTAAGTCCTTTGACTTGTGCCATATAATATGGTGAAAGCATAGTCAAGCATGTAGGAGAAGAAAAAAATTCTCTTCGTGTACCCAATGCCTGGCTCACTTGCTGCTCCCACTGGGAGGAAATAGAACAGTGCATGCACACGAAAAGCTGCTAGCCACCAGAAATGCCAGTGGCTGTCAGCAAAAGGAGTAACTGTCCTTATGTCTTTGCTGGGTTTGTGCTGGTGTTTGTCACAGGCACCTGGCACAGTGAGGCACATCCATGCCAAGGCAGTCTCCTCAATATGGCTCTCAAAAAAACAAGTTTTGTTTTGTTTTAGAACAATGTGGGAATGGAAATGCTTCACACTTTAACTTCTAAAAGTAACTTCTGTTTTGTCATCTTTTTTTTTCCCTAGAGTGATTATATTGCCACAAAAAAAACACATTTTAGAAGAAAAGTGATGCTTAAGGAATCTCATCTTTGTCCACTCCAGATCTGCCTAAGAGAAAGAAAATTCAGAGGCTTCTGAATAGAAAGCAACCTGAATTTTTAAAAGCGTACAAGTGGATGCTGGCAGTGAATGATCCTATTTCACAGATCATTCTACTGCTGCCTTATGGATTCAGTGCTTTTGAATTAAGAAATTCATGCTGTTCTTTGTTTTTGTTTTCTGGTGTCTCCAATCTGTCTCTTTGAAAGGAAAGACATACTCTAAAAGTGAACATTTCAGAACTCTTTCCTTCCCCTCTTAAAAAAAATGTTATTTACGTGTGTAAATGTGGCTAGTACTAATTTTACCGGTGTATAATATTTACATTAATTTTAAAGGTGAAACTCCTTTCAACACAACAGATAAAGAAAAGTTTGTGTTCATGAGAAGGTAGGTATGATCTGGAATATGTCTTTCTGAGTAGTACATACACAGAACATTTCTTAATCAAGGAATTATTTGTCAACTCAACTGATTTCTTGATGAGACATTTACAACATTTTAAAGGCAGGACCAAAGGGCAGATTATCTCAGTTTTTGCTCATTAACAAAACTGCAACATTCAGTCTACCTTAAATGTTAACTAAATGGATACCTTAATCAAACATTTCCAACATTTTAAAGCAGAACACAGAAACAGATTTGTTCATATATAGCATTATATATTAACTCATATACAATGCCATGACGTTCAGCTTGCAAATCAATCGAGAATTTCCAAAGTATTATTTTTATTTTGAAACCTATAAATTCCCTGTAAAAGAAAGAAAGTCCTAAAGTCTCTCCCCAAAACTCCTCTCTGCCCCTCTGGGCCTCTCCTTTTCACTCTCCACTCTCCCTTGCTCTCTGGCTCTCTCCCTGACTCACACTCCCTCCAAAGCCCAGGCCTCCTATAAAAAGATCAGTTTCCCATACTCAAGAAATTAGTGTGTACATATCAATCAATATTCTGACTAAAACTTAAGCCAAAAGGAACCTCTTATAAGGCCATGTTTCCTTTTGAACAAGGAGCTGATATAAGATGTACCAAATTAAAAAAAAAAAGTCAGAGCAAGCTCCCCTCCTCCTGTTTTTGCTTGCTTCTGATGGAAACTGAATTAAGATTTTAGGAACCTGGACCTTTGAGAACATGACACTAACAGGTGGTGACCACAGAGGATAGGTACAAAGGTCTTGAAGCTTGCTTAGAGCTTTGTTACGTGGTGGCACACAAATCATGACTTGTTGTCCCATCACTGGCAAACCTCATCATATCACAGGTGGGTGTGAGTGTCTGAGTGTGTGAGTGCTAGTATGTGTGCATGCACATATTTGTGTGGATGCACACCTTTGTGTACCTGTGTACATGTGATTGTAGATGTACCTGTTGTGTGTAACTGTTAACAAAAAATTGCTTCGCATTTAATGTGCAACTTTGAAGTAGTGAGTATTTACCTGAAGTTTTTTGCCACTCGGTTTTATGTCTTTGTACGTGTACTTATATCTTTGAGCAGGCTTATAGTACATGTTGCTAAACTAACTTTTGGAAAAACCGAGTTGACTTGTATTATTTTTCCTTGCCTGCCAACCAAAGGGATGGAGGGGGGGGGGGCTCTTTTTTTTTCCCCTTGTGAATGAATGGTGCTGAGGAGAGGATGTGATTACAGTGTCAGTCACTACTCTAGTAACCGGTCACTGTTAGGGCATCAACTTCATCAGTTCCTTCAGATGCTTCCCTTTTCCCAACCTAATCAACTAATGCGGTGTGGCTTTTGTTCATTATAACAGTGCACTCTTTAGGCAGCCTTTTTCAAGCCTTCTGTCACCCTTTCAATTTCACTAAGTTGTCATAATCGTTCAGAATTGTGGAAAGAAAAGATTATTTGGGGGGAAATGCTATATCACTTTATTTGCATATTAGGTTCGGGGCTGCCAGCAGACAGGGTATAGCACAGATGTACCACGTGTGAATAACTGGGAATCTTCGTACACAACAGTACATATAAGTAGTAACAGGTACAAATAGTCACAGGTACAGCATAACAAATATGCAATCTTTTTGACACTACTTCTTAGTTTACAGAAACAACTAATTTATTCAGTATTGTGCTGGAAGTATCTTTTTAGAATATGTATACCAACATATCACTACCTTCCAGCCACCAGTTTATGCTGCTGTTAAGAAAACCAATGATGGAACGATTTTTTGTGACCTCTACATTTAATTTGGTATCAAACATAGTCACTTGGTCAGTAAATTGAAACCTTTACAGTTCCAACAGTTCATTACATTTGTTATTTCTGCTTCAAAGATCTGCTTTGAGTTGCTCTGGCTTTGTCTTCCTTTGTAAATACTCTTATACTCTCTTTTCTTTGTAAACATCTCCTTTGCGGTTTTGGGAGACAACCTTGCAACTCTGTATAGTGTTTATATATATATCTGACTTGCCTTTCCTTAGAGCTACTCGCAATAAATGTGTTGAAAGTTATTTGTGTGGAGACTCATTTTTTCCCTTAACATTTATCTTTACTCCATAAGAAATATTTTTTCTGCTTTCTGGCAGAATTGACTGCACATTTGCATAATAAAGCAGTGGGATAATTTAGGGTATGGGTTAAAGTTAATATGCTTAGAAGTATATAGCTCTTCATTATACAAATATGGAGATACTAGTGGAATTGACCTGAGTTTTTGGGTATTCATGATAATGTGTGAATCACATTGAAGCAACAATTCAAGGATGTTAAGGTAGTTGTAATTTGTTTTGTCTCCTTCTCTTGCTACTTAATTTCTTGCCATTTAAATGAGTCCCTTTACACTTATTTTTAGCCACGGGGAGGCAAATAATTGGTATATGGAAAACACACCAGTGAATAGATAATTCTTTGCACTGGTGGAAAATAGGAGGATGGATGGATTGAATATCAAACTTATATTAGCAAATTATATTTTCAATCTTATCAGAAACCAAAAGTTTAAAGGAACATTAGAAAAATAATTATCTCCCTGATCCTTTTACCAAATTATCCTTGCTACACAGGAGAGCAGTGAAATTCAATAAGAATTAGTGTCCAAGGGTCAGAGAAGGGGAAGAGGTCTGTGGAATCAGATGGTCCACAAGGTAGGGAGAGATTCCAATATCATACGCATTACCCACAAGCAACATGGATTACATGATTGCAGACAATTGAGTTCTTTGTGCAGCTTGACCTCAACTGATATATTGAAAAAGTTGTATGTAAATAATATCACTAAGGAAAGGTGTAATTAGGCTACCTTTATCATTAGAAATTATTCACAACAGAAATCATCTAGCCTCTGTGTAATTAAAGTGTGTGTGCATGTGTATTTAAGAACTTTTAATTCTCAATTAAAGGGAGTATTCTATATTAGCGCACAATCCAAAGAAATTTTACTCATACCAAATAGCCCCTCGAAGATAGTCATATCTGTGCTTATCATTTTACATGACATTTTCTATACTCATGTTGGTGATTCACATATTAATGTGACTTAAATTCCTGGAACAGCAAGCATTGTCAGCATGGCTGCCTTGACAATCAGATCTTGGAAGATCTATATTGAAGAATTCATGAACAGAACTTCAGCTTTTCTACGACCCTAGTCTCATACAAGGTAGAATGTGAGGAGTACTGTTTCTTTAAAGCATAAAACCTGTTCAGAAGACTTGTCAGGTATAACATGTCTAACTACACACTAGTTAAGCACCTCCAGTGACTGCTTAGAAAAATATTACTAGGTGCTAATTGACTCCAAAGGGCATCTTGGAAATGCACCAAGATGCTTTTTTTTTTTTTAATGTTTTGAAAACAGAACTGCCCAAAGGCAGGACCTGGAAAATGTGACTATGAAAATTTGTGTGGATAAGCCAGATCATGTTCTCTAGTTTATAAATGTACAAAAGAGAAATTATGCAAAATTGAAGTACAGAATGAGGTTGAACTATATTCTGTTTTGGAAAAACCAATTCATTTTCTCTCAACACATGCATGTTAATGGATGTTGGTTTTTAGGCAGCTACCTTTAGTCCCAGCTTGCTGCTTAAGTGTACTTCAAAGATAAGCAATGCAACTGAACTGTACAAAATGGGACAGCTTCCCTACTGTCTCTTGTGCATGATAAATGCTAAAGCAATTAGGAATCACTGTTGCATGTTACATTGGAATTTGTCAGTAACATCAATGCTATGCTATAAAAATGAGGGAAACTTATTTAGAATAAGGTCCTGGAATTTAGGAAATCACCGATTTAACTTGATATTAAACACTTGGGTTCATAAAACTGAACTAGATGCAATCCCCTCCTTGATATTTCAACCTCAGAATATCCATTATAGGGTCTTCTATTTTGCAGGCAGTCATCTGAATTAGCATTTCATCTGAATTAACGTGAAACACACAGTTCATTCTTTATTTCCATACACCTAACCCACAAGAAATTTTTCAACATTTTTGCATTTTCTGTACCATTTTCAGGAAATTGAATGCATGTAGGGCATTTTAAATATACCCATATTTAATTTTTGTTACTGTTTCATATTGCTTTCTCAGCAGCAGTTTCAGGACCATATATATGACCTTGTTTTTTGTTCCTTTTTTTCCCTTTATATTAAGATGATCTCATTCCAGGAAGACCAGTGGTATTGGTGGTGGTATTCAGTGCTTAGAATTATAGATAAATATAGCACATTACACAGTAGGTATCACTTATGTTAGATACCGATAATGCAAACACTCCCTCTTTTTTTTTTTCTTGGCAAGGCTACCTTATCTTTCTTAATGGGCATGACAATGACAGTAGGTCAACATTTTAGTTGTCAAGGTTTGTACTTTGATTTCTTAATACCTTAGGAAGTTATAAAGTCATTCCTTGGTTTGTGTAGAGTTGATATACTGGAATTGGATTTAGAACTACGAAGCATCCTGGATATGGTATAGATGAGGTCAGGTCCTCTCACTCTTTCAACTACTCTATTATAATGTTTCTTTTCTCCCGTGGAGAAGTTATTTCAATATTTCCTAGATATCAAAGTCATCATAGTAACTTTAGGAAGAGAATAGTGAGAAATTATTGGAAAGATTTCTTCTTTGTCTAGAGCTGAAAGATTCATGATACTTCATAGGAAATGAGTGTTGTCATACAGGATTTTTAAAGAAAGATTTTCTATTCCCCCTCCTTGTTTTGACACTTCACACCTTTATAAAAAAAAAAAAAGTCTTCATTATATCAATGGTATTCACAATATATTACTTTGTGAATTCAGAACTAAAACTAATTGCTATATTTTCTCCATTTCTGATAATGTAAAGCCCTATCTTGCTAGAATTAATGAGAAAAATATCTGACTTTGATTGTTAAATCACAACTGAAACAAAAGACAAGACTATTCTAATATAAATATCATAAGACACACAGCATTTAGGCTCTATACAGAATAAACAAAATTCTTTACAATGATTTTGATCTGATGTTGTGAACATGTAACCTGTGTTGGCATGAAGTCATTGTAAGTAATGAGATAGAAGACTACTGCTTCTGGTCAATATATATCATATTTGGGCCCTTACTGGTGGTGCAATGGGTTAAAGGGCAGCAGTAAGAAGCTATCTGTAACCACTTCAACATGAGTTTGATCCCTGGCCAGGGAGGTGATCCACATGGTGTGGCAGAATTCTCCTGCCTTGCCTGCTGCTCCCCTCCTCAATGTAATTCGTTAATCTGGCTGTTGTGCTCCTCTACTCTGTTTTTGGTAAATTCTCTCACTGCATTTGCACCTCTGGCCTGTATCCAAGTTCTGTATGCATAAATAAATAAATAAATAAATAAATAAATTACCCTCCCACAGAATCCATCATCTTCCAAACAAAAGCACACAAAATATGAAACAAGAGCTTTCAGCACATTTGACATCAATAAATAAAGGGTTATGATCCATAAGAGGTGAGAAACAAACCCGTTAAGCTCCACAGTTACCCTGTCTTACTACCTTGAGAGCAACTACAGACCATGGTACAGGTTCAGGAAATCCAAACAGACTGAATTATAGACACATGAAGCCCAGATTTGGTTAAGGAAGCCAAGGTGGTTAGAACTTGTAGGTTAGAGTACTAGAATGGAGGAAGCTTCACAGACAGAATTCCAAAGATATTTAAAGGGTGATCCACGAATATTTATAGAACATCAAAATTCCATACATGTAAGGAAATTATCTCAGACCAGAGAAAGAACCACCTGGAAGAATTAGAAGTAAATGTGCTTGGCATTTTATACAGAAGAGGTCTCAGAAAGAGGCCATGTTCCCACAATTCAAAATGGAAAAACCTCAACGTTCATGGGACATTAGATAAGTAAGGTACTCAGACGAATTTTCCTTCACTGTTAAGGAAAATTTAGCTCTAGGAGGAGCACTGTTCTAGACACACTTCATAAATCTTCCAATATCTGAAAGAAATGAACAATGTCAGGGCATTTTAACTGTGTTCCACAACAAAGCTGAAGAATATTTGCAGGATTACAAAATATCCACAACCCAGTAAGATGAAATTACAATGTATGGCATCATGCAAGCTAACATGCATAAGCTAGACAACAAAAATGATCTATAAAGAAGAGAAAAAAATTAATGAAACATCCAGAAATGATACAGATGATAGAATTAATAGACAAGATCACTGAGAGTTATTATGTTCATATATTAAAAGAATAAAAATATATAAATAACACAGTTGAAATATTACAATGAAATCTACAATATTTGAAATACAAAATATATTGGATAGGATTAATGGCAAGCTACATGATATAGAAGAGTATTTAATGGAATGCATAGCAATGGTCAATTCAATATGAAAAACACAAAAAGAAATAAAAAGCTAACAGAGTACTAGTAAACTATCAGACAATGTAAAGCAAAGCTCTCCTTCCTCTCTGAATGAAAAATAAGGACTTTCTCAGACAAACAGTATATCCAGAAATTAATTACTACTTAATCCCCACTCCAAAAAAAAGAGAAAGTACTACAAGAAGCCCTAAAACCAAAAACAACAGAAAGAACAGAATAAAGTAAGGAACAGAATCACAAAAGGGCAAACAAAATGGCAACTACAGATGCCAGTGTATCATTATTTACTCTGAATGTAAATGGACTAAACTCATCAATAAAAAGATATAGAGTAGCAGGCTGGATTAAAAAACAGAACCCAACCTTCTGCCGTATACAGGAAACACATTTAACTTTCAAAGATAAACATAGATGAAAGTAAAAGGCTGGAAATCAATCCTGCAAGCAAATGGACCCCAAAAGAAGGCATAAACAGCTATACTTATATCAGATAAAATAGATTTCAAGCTAAAAAAAAGTGAAAAGAGACACAGATGGTCACTACAGCATGATTAAAGGGGACACTATATCAGGAAGTCATAACACTCATCAATATATACTCAGCAAATGAAAAAGCACAAAATATATCAGACATTATTATCAGCTCTGAAAAGAGATGTCAGAGAAAATACATATGTAGTAGGACACTTCAACACCCCACTCTCAACAATGGACAAATCAGTAACAGAAAAATACATAAGGACATTAAATCTCTAAACAAGAGCCTAGACCTCAATGGCTTAACAGGCATCTATAGGACACTGCACCCACAAAAATTCGAATACACATTTTTCTCAAGTGTACATGGACTATTCTCCAGGATTGATACATACTGGTCACAAGACAGCCTCAAAAGATATATTAAGATCAAAATCATATAACACCTATCTTCTCAGAAAAGAAGGAACCTTCCTACTTCATGGAGATTGAAACCCACACTACTGGAAAACCACTGGATTAATGAGATCAAAGAAAAAATTCATCAAAGAGATGAATGAA
Source organism: Condylura cristata (assembly GCF_000260355.1). Taxonomy (NCBI): domain Eukaryota; kingdom Metazoa; phylum Chordata; class Mammalia; order Eulipotyphla; family Talpidae; genus Condylura; species Condylura cristata. Next base: position 16,961,523 of record NW_004567120.1, on the reverse strand, counting down.
GATGAGGACAGAACATTCCAGGATGTGTGGGATACAACAGTAGTAATAAGCAAAAGCAGTATTAAGAGGAAAGTATATAGCAATGGAGGTTCACATTAATAAACAAGCAAGAACTTAAAGAAACAGCCATCTCAAAGAACTAGAAAAAGAACAACAAAAAAAAACCCTTCAAAAGCCAGTAGAAGAAAGGAAATAAAGATCAAAACAGAAATAAATGACATAATTTTAAAAAATCCAAAAATGTACAAAACCAAACATTGGTTCTTTGAAAAAAATGAGCAAAATAGGCAAACTTCTAGTCAAGCTCACAAAAAAGGAATATACAAATTAATAGGATCATAAATGAAAGAGGAGAAATTACAACAGACACAAAAGAAATCAAAGAATAATCAGAGACTATTATGAAGAGCTAGATACGAACAAGTTCAACAATCTAGAAGAGAAGAACAAATTCCTAGAAATACACAATCATCAAGTCTAGATAAAGAAGAACTAGAACACCTATATACACCAATTACAAGCAGTAAAACTGAAACAGTCATTAAAACTCTCCCCAAAATCAAAAGCCCAAGACCAATTTCACAAATGAATTCTACCAAATGTTCAGAAATGAACTAGTACCTATATTACACAAACTCTTTTAAAAAATTGAGAAAGATCCCAGAAGGCGAAGAGAAAGGCCAAGGAATAGAGAAAATATTCACAGAGATAATAGAAGAGAACTTCCTTAATTTGAAGAAGGAGATGAAAGTAGACATCCAAGAAGCCAGACGTACACCAAACTACCATGAT
>NW_004567120.1:16956473-16959886 GCF_000260355.1 Condylura cristata | reverse complement strand
AAAAAGAGAAAGAAAAATACCGGATGGTTTCACTCATAGAAGAAGTATAATGGACCAGGCGAAAAAATAACAAGAATAATGAACAACCATATACCAGAGACATTTTGTGGGGGAGGAGTGGGGAATGGATCAAAAACGGGGGTGTGGGGAGGGAAGTGCATGGGATTATGGTGATGGCACACAGGTGATTTGGTGATGGGAACCCTGTGGGGATTACAATTGAGATGGAAAAAAAATGTACAAAATGATGTAAAAATAAACTAAAAAAAATGAGAAAGGAATACTACCAAGTACATTCTATGAATCTAACATTACACTAATACCAAAAGCAAACAAGGCAATACAAAAAAAAAAAAATACTACAAGCTAATCCCTCGAATGAACACTGGAGTAAAAATCCTTAACAAAATCTTAGTCAACAGAATCCAACATGCATCAAAACAATAATATAACATGACCAAGTGTGATTTATTCCAGGGACACAAGGAGAGTTCAACATCCAAAAATCAATTAATGTAATCCAATGCATCAACAAAAATAAAAATAAAAATGGTATGATCATATCAATAGATGCCGAGAAAGCTTTCAACAAAATTCAACATCCATTTATAATGAAAGCCCTCGAAATTCTGGGAATAGAAGGAACTTAACATAATAAAAGCCATACATTGCAGATCCATAACCAACATTATCCTCAAAAGTGAAAAGATGAAAACTTTTCCTTTAAGATCTGGAACAAGGCAAGTGTGTCCACTCTCAACACTGAATTTCAAAATAATACTGGAAGTCTTAGCCAGAGTTAGAAGAGAAGAGAAAGACATACAAGGAATCCAAATAGGGAAAGAAGTACCACTACTTGCAGATTATATGATAATATACATAGAGAATCCTAAAAACTAATAAACAATTTTGACCAGTTTAGTAAACTAACAGGTTACACAATCAACACACAAAATTTAGTATCCTTCATATATGCAAACAATCAATTTGAAGAAGATATTAAGAAAACCATCCCTTTTATAATTGAAATTGAAAAAATGAAACACTTGGGAATAAACCTAATAAAAGAGGTGAAGGATCTACATAAAGAAAACAATAAGTCATAGTTATGGAATAGAAGTAGACACAAAGAAAGAGAAAGATATTCATTGCTCATGGATTGGAAGAATTAACATTATCATAATGCCCATCTTACTGAAAGAAATTTACAGAATCAGCGCAATTATGATTTTTTTTTAATTTTTTTAAAGATTTATGTATTTGTACATACAGAACTGGGGTACAGGCCAGAGACTCAGGGGCAGTGAGAGACTTCACCAGAGACAGAGCGGGGAGCAGAACAGGCAGATGGACGAAGTACACTGCTGAGGGGAGCAGCGGGCGGGTCAGGAGAGGTCTGCCACGCCATGTGGTCTCCTCCGGGGCAGGCGGGAATCGAACTCATGTGGAAGTGGCAATTATGATTTAAAAAATTCAATGATATTCTTCAAAGAACTAGAACAAATATTGATGAAATTCATATTTACTAAAACTTCGAATAGCCAAAGCTTTCCTGATGAAAAATATGGAGAATTGAGGTATGCATGCTCTGATTTCAAACTATACTACAAAGCCATAACAATTAAAACACTATGCTTAAAACAAAAAAAGACACACATACCAATGGAGTAGAATAGAAAACATATTTATGGACAATTAATTTTTGACAAAGACACAACAAATATGCAATAGAACAAGAGTAGTTTATTCAATAAATAGTGCTTTGAAAACAGGACTGCTAACTGCAAAAGAATGAAGCTAGACTACTACCTCACACCATGCACAAAAACAAATTCAAAATGGATAAAACACCTGAGTTTAAGACTTGAAACCATAAAGTATACAGAAGAAAATATAGGCAAAACACTACACAACATATACCTCAATAACATCTTTAAATATACACCCCCCAAAAGCAAAGAAAGTAAAGGTAAACAATTGGGGTTACATCAAACTAAAAAAGCTTTTGTACAGCAAAAGAGACACTAACAAAAACAGAGACACATTACTGATGGGGAGAACATTTTGCACTCCATATAAATGATAAGGGACTGATTACAAAAATCTACAAAGAACTCACATAACTGAACAAGTACAAAGTAAACAATCCAGTCAAAAAATAGGCAGAATTGTTAAAAAGACACTTATCCAAAGAGGGAAATGCAAATGGCCAACATATATATGAAAAAATGTTAAACATGACTTATAGTCAGTGAAATGCAAATCAAAACCGCAATAAGATACCATCTTATAACAGTGAGAATGGCACATATTAAATAAACAGGCAACAACAAATGTTGGTGAAGATGTAGAGAAATAGGAACTATTCTACACTGCTATGGGAATGTAAACTGGTCCAATGCCTATGGAAAACTGTGTGGGAGTTCTTCAGTCTGCTAAAAATGGAGTTGCCATATGACCCAGCAATCCCACTCCTAGGGATCTACCCAAAGGACACAAAAACATTAATTCAAAAAGATACCAGTATCCCCATGTTTATTGCAGCACTATTTAAAATAGATAAGATATGGAAACAATCCAAATGCCCAAAAACGGATAACTGAATCAAGAAGATGTGATATATTTACACACTGGAATACTATTCATCAATCAAAAAAGATAACCTCATACTATTTGCAGCAACATGGATGGAACTGGAAATGATCATGGTTAGGGAAATAAGCCAGAAAGAAAAGGGAAAATATTGGGTGGTTTCACTTATAGCAGGAGTGAAAAGGATATATATGTATATAGTAATTGTAATAAAGTGAAAAAGAACATCAGCTAACAACTATAAACCAGAGACATTCTATGGGGGAAGAGAGGGGAACAAGACCAAAATGAGGATGGGGGGAAGGGCACATCCGGGAGTATGGTGATAGCACATGGGTGAAGTGCTAGTGGGAAATTCACAGGGATTACAATTGAGATGAAAAAATGTACAAAATCAAGAATAATATAAAATGTATTTTTATGTAAAAAAGGATTTTGGTAAATTTCCAGAGTTCTGAAAATGTTAGTTCTCACAATGTAATGACCTGTTTGTTGGTTCTCAAGATGAACCCACTTAAGAGGCTTGTCTTATTTGACCTAACATATAACTCTGCCAGGAAGCACAAACTTTTCCCTGAAGACATTTGTCAAAAATAATCAGGTGGTAGTTGTTTAATATTGCAACTGCCTGAGGCTGTAGATAACAGTAGGGGGAAACAATATGTCAACTAAAATTCTTAAAAGGAAAATCTGGGGGGATGAAATATCCTTAGGAGGATTGTAAAACTGTGAAATACAGAACAGATGTAGTAATGTGAGCATGCCCTGGGCTATGCACATACTTATGAGAGACCTGAGGAGACCCAAAACTTTTTTTTTTT
>NW_004567120.1:16899593-16952058 GCF_000260355.1 Condylura cristata | reverse complement strand
CTCTGTTTCTGTATCTTCGAGGGTGCTGATTCGTTCTTCCATTTCATCTATTCTGTTTTCATAACTTTTCCCAGCATTCTTTATCTCTTCTAGTGGCCTTTTCATCGCCTGCATTTCTTCTATTTCCTTTTTTAATGTCTCATTTTCTTTCTTCAGCTTGCTGATTGCTTGTCTCATATATTTTTTTTTTTCATTTCTTTCATTCATTTCCTTGTTTGCATGTTTGAACTCCTGGATGGCTTGCCTCATTTCATTTTGTTTATCATGATGATTCTGAATTCTTTATATGGTAGGTTGAGCAGTTCTTCTACTTCTTTGGTGGTTTCTGTTGACTGATCTTTTTGTGGTGAATTTCCCCCCTGTGGACTTGCTTGAATTCCCCCCCTGTGGACTTGTCTTCTTTTCCCTGTTGTGTATTTTCTAATACTTTCTATTCGTTGAGATAAGGTGTTGCTATTCATGACTGGCATTTTTTTTTTTTTTGGATGTTCTTTCTGGAATAGCTGAGGGACTTCCAGATCCTTCTGGAAGGTATTCTGAGTGGAGGGTATTCTGATATGTGTTATTTTTCCCAGCCCCCACTGTGTGTAACTGTGTCTGTTGTCTCAGCTGGTAACAATCAGGGGTCTCTTGTGTTGTTCAGCCTCTTCTAGTAACATGTTGAGGCCATGTTTCTGGAAGTTGTCTGTTGATCTTTGTAGCCTTCGGATGTCCCAGGTTCGCTCTATGCTGAGTGTGCCCGTGGTGGTTATGATGAATTAGAAGTGTTATAGGTCTCCTTGGTGCTGGGCCTTTGGCTGAGTCGGTGGCTGGCTTTGTTTACACTCTAAGTACTGTGAGCTTTTCTGGCTCCCAGGTCTTCAGGCCTCTGTTGTGGGGGTGGGATATTCCCCTCCCCACAGGAGTGCAGGGGAGTGCCAGAGGGCTGAAATCCTCCCAGCTGAGCAGCTGCTAGTCCTCCCTCTAAGATTTCAGGGCTCTTTTTGTTTAGTCCAAATAGTCCCTCCCTGAGTAGTGCCTCCCCACTGCCTGAGGTCCTTTCACAGAGCCCAGCTGTATCTCTTTAATTCCAGGGTTTTACCACAGTTTTTGTGGGTAGATGTGTTAAGCAGGTAGACCCCTTAGCAAGTCTCCCATTTGAGGCACTTCCTAGGGCCTCTCTATGTTGAATGTGCCCATGGAATATTGTTAAAATTGCTGCATTATCCTAGGGTTTGGCCTGTGGTTGGATCCTGTCTAACTTTTTTTTGTTTTTGTTTTTGTTTTTTTTTCCCCCTCTTTAACTCAGGGGCTTTGTGAGTCTTGTTGACCACGCCTTAAGAATGGCACCAAGACCTGACCAAACCCTAATGTTGCCTAGTCTCAGAATTCTTTTGTGGAGGCAGGAGATGTGGGTAGTGCTAGAAGAGCCCCAATTCCCATTTCCCCTTCTCAGCCTCCCGGGCTCTAAGTAGAGCAGTTTATTGTTTATTTTTTTTCCTGCCCTCTCCCCCACCCCCCCGCAGCAGCTTGGGATCCACTCACCTAGCTGTGTTGTCTCAGTTTATATCCAGGGCTTTGTCGGGGCTGCTGGGGCAAAGGACATCAACACATCTGTGGCTGCTGGGGCAAAGTTCAGCAACACTTCTGCGGCGTATCCTCGGGTCTCTGTTTCCGAGCTGCAGCCTTTTCCCACAATTTGGTTTCCTTTCCCTAGCTGAATTGTCCCAATTTATCTCTAGGGTTGTAGCAGGGCTGGGGCAGAAAGCTGCCTTAGCTGTGCCCAACAGCCACAGCTGCCACGGCAGGCAGTTTCCCTCTGCAGTGCTTCCTGGCGTCCTGGCACCTAGATTTTTAAAGGAGCCGAGCAAGTAGGAAGCCACTGGCTTTCCCCCCATCAGAGTTGCAGGGTTCAGCTAATCCTGCCTGTGCGGCTTCTCTTATGGGAACTCCCCAATCGCCGATTCCCCCTCAGTTATCTACCATCTAGTGAGTCCAGGGTGTTTTCATTTGGGTTGAAATTCGCAGTAAGTCTATAGTCTGTTTTCAGTTCTCAATTCTTATGCAAGCCTGGACTCAGTGATCTTGGCATCTTTACTCTGCAGCCATCTTCCAGAAGTCTTAGCTTTTAACAGTGCCTCACCCTGAGGTTTCTATGCAAGCAGGAAGTAAAGACTAAGAGAGAGTTGTAAACTACCTGGATGAGTATTGAAGATGTGCTCCAGTGAACTCAAAGAGCCATTGGATAATGCAAGGGAGATTTGTTGAGTTCAGGCATTTAATTTAACCTCTCTATAGCAATTAGTTAGATACTAATCAAACTGGACAGAGACTTTGGTATCCAATTACAAAAAAATAGTAGATTTTACATAATTAGTTTAGAGACATCAAAAAATAACCAAACAACACAGACAAAACTCTTTGGGAGGGACTTCTGATTTCCAAAGTAATCATATTATTAGTATTTTAAATGTCCATTTTCAACAACAAAATAAACTTATGGAATAGAAAGAAGCAAAACAACAACAACAACAAATTAATACCAGTGTATGTCCCATACACAGGATAAGAAGCACTCAATAGGAACTGCCCTGAGGAACTCCTAATTTTGGGCTTATTAAACAAATACTTTATTACAACAACTTAATAGTCAAAGGACTAAAGGAAACTATGTCTAGAGGACTAAAGAAAAGCATAAGAATGACACTTCACTAAATACCAGAAACAAATTAATTTAAAAGAACTACATAGAATGATTGTGGTATGTGCACTATGGTGGTAATACCTGAGGAAGTGATCTTGTACTTCCAAAATAAAAATAAGAATGTAAACCAATGTTACCTCAATTAAAAATAAACAAATACATTTAATTAAAAATAAAATAACCACAAAGAAATTCTAGAATGTAAAAGTATAACAACTGAAATGAAAACTTTACTAGAGGAGTTCAACAACACAATTATCAAATTTGAAGACTACTTAAGTACAATTAGCAAGACTAAGGAATAGAAAGAAGGAAGAATGAAGAAATGAGAAAAACTATTAAGAACTATGAAACCATCAACTGCATTAACACACAAAGTAATGTCAGTAATAGAAAGAAAGAATACTTGAAAAATATAATCACAAAAACTACCAAAACTTGATGAACTACATAATTCTGTACAAATAATTCAATAAACTATAAGTAGGAAAACTCAAAGGGAATCTCATGAAGATGTATTCAAATTAAAATTTCAAATATAAAACAAACATTTGAAAAAACAAAAGTAACACTTTACATACAAGGGATAATCCATAAAACTACTATCCCATTCTTCATCAGAATCCAAGGAGGCTAAAAGGATTCAGATCATAAATTAAAAGTGTTTAAAGGAAAAAAAATCAACCAAGTATTCTATTTTGGCAAAATTATTCTTCAAGAATAAATGAGAAATCATCATTTATTCATCATCATTAACAGACAGTCATATAAAAATTTTAAGGACTTTTTTAGGCTGAAAGAACACTAGACAGTAACTCAAATCCATATGTAACACGAACACTGATAGAACTAATTAATATAGGTAAGTCTGAAATACAATATAAAAGCATTTTGTGATTTTCCCTCATAATTTAAAGGATAGTTGCATAAAGCAATGATTATAGAACTGTATTATGTAAAATGTAGTTTGTAACAATAATAACACAATGGAGAATATAATGGGGCAGTACAAAAACAACCTTTCTATATACTGTTGAAATTGAATTGTCATTTATCTGAATAAGATTGTTATAACTTAAAATGTTAATAGTAATCCTCAGCACATACCATAAGAGAATGATACCAAAACATAGAGCAAAATAAATGACAAAGGAATAAAATACTTTTTAACACAAAACAGGGAAGTTATAGAGGTATAAAAGAACAAAAATGACATTGAAAGTAGAGAAAACAAATACCAAGACAGCCATCACAAATCCTATATTATCAGTAATTACATTACATGTGAATGGACTAAGCAAATACAATGTAAAGGAAGAGACAGACAGAATTAATATAAAAATCATGGTCTCATCACTCCACCCTGGCATCCATTGCTGGCCTGTGGAGCCCAACCCAACCCCCAACTTCTGGTGGTGAATGCCATAAGGCCCTACCCCCAGTAGCCATTGCTGGAATGGGCACTCTTTTTTTTTTTTTTTTTAAAGATTTTTTTATTTGTGCATACAGAACTGGGGTACAGGCCAGAGGCTTAGGGGCGGCGAGAGGCTTCACCAGAGACAGAGTGGGGAGCAGAACAGGCAGATCGATGAAGTACACTGCTGAGGGGAGCAGCGGGCGGGTCAGGAGAGGTCTGCCGCGCCATGTGGTCACCTCCGGGGCAGGCGGGAATCGAACTCATGCGGAAGCGGCTTTAGATTCTCAGTGCTGTGCTTTAACCCGCTGCGCCACCAGGGAGGGCCGGAATGGGCACTCTTAATCTGATAGTTGCATGAGTGAAACTTGCACAAATCCTGGCCTCCAGCCGCGAGTAACAGGAGCCAGCTCCCATACCTGGTCTTTAATTGCTAGCTACAGCAGCAGAGCTTCCAGCCATCAGCTTCATAAACAAGGGCCGAATGTTGCTGGCTCCCAGTTGTCATCTGGGAGAACCCAGCTGCCAACCATGAACTTTGTGAATTGAAACCAGGCTCCTTACAACCTCCAGCCACCAGCTATAGGAGTCTGACTGTCAGGCAGAGAGCTAATGACAGGGCCTTGGTCACACTGGTTGTAGCTTTGGAAGAGTGACAAAGGGACATAGCTCAGAAAGAGCTATATAGGTATCAGCAGATTTAATGATTCTTTGGACAACAAAGATAAGCACAGACTTCAACAAGTTGGACACTGAAGAGTTAGTGAAGAGGCTTTACAAGTGAATTCTTGTTATTGCTGACATCAGCACAAGTTCAGAAAACAAATAATGAGGAGAAAAAGAAAACCCATAAGAAATAGCTATCTGTATCCCCAAGGAAATACTGTATCACACAGAAAGAACAAACTTGCAGAACCCAATTACAAACACATGGAACATCTGTTCTTCCTATCAGATACAGACTTCAAAATAGGCACATAAAGAAATTCAAAGAAATGGAATATCACAGAGAAAACACAGAAAAGCTAAAGAAAGATATGTGAAAAATTCAGAAAAACAAATGATAAAATTAAAGAACAGAGGAGCAAAATTAAAGCTTATAGTAAGTAAAATCAGATGCAGAATGTAAAAAGATCAACTGAGGAGGAACTTTTTTTTCCCAAAAAAGCTATGGAAATAGAATAAACCAAAAGGGAAATTGTATCAATGACCTGGAAGATGATAATGCACAATAAATATGGGTGGAAGAACAAAGAGGAATGAAAAGCAAAAATAAAAAACATTTTGAGAATTATCCACCTCCATGAAGAAAGGCAATATAGGTATAACAGGTATTCCAAAAAGGGAAAAAAGAGGGAGGGGAAGAGAGAGCTTATCCAAATAAGCAACAACAAATGTTGGTGAGGAAGTGGAGAAAAAACAACTCTCCTACACTGCTGTGGGAATGCAAACTAGTACAACCACTATGGAAAAATGTTTGAAGGTTCCGCAAACAGCTAAAAATGGAACTTCCATATGACCCAGCAATCCCACTCCTAGGTATCTACCCAAAAGACACAAAAACACTGATTCAGAAAGATACCTGCACCCCCATGTTTATTGCTGCATTATTTACAATTGAAAAGACATGGAAACAACCCAAATGCCCAAAAGTGGGTGACTGGATTAAAAAGCTGTGGTACATATACACAATGGAGTATTACTCAGCACCAAAACAAAACAAAAAAACAAAACACGTGTCTTTTGCAGCAACATGGATGGAGCTGGAAAAGATCATGCTTAGTGAAATAAGCCAGAAAGAAAAGGAAAAATATTGGATGCTTTCACTCATAGCAGGAGTATAACAGATCAGGCGAGAAAATAATAATAATAATAATAATAGCAGCTATATACCAGAGACATTTTATGGGGTGGAGTGGGGAATGGCATCAAAAATCAGTGGGGGGAGGGAAATGCACTGCACTATGGTGATGGCACATGGGTGATTTGGTGATGGGAAGCCCACAGGAATCACAACTGAGATGGAAAAATGCACAAAATGATGGAAAAATAAACTATTATATTATTTAAAAAAATATATATATGGCAATCATTCAATATGTAAACAGCCATTAGGTGCCACACAAAAGTGGCTGGGGACTTCAACACACACATTTACTAATGGATGGATTAGCCAGGTAAAAATTTTAAAAGCACACAATAGCTTTAAACAAAGAATTAGACCACATGGGATTAATAGATATTTATAGGGTACAACTCCCCCTAAAATCTGAATATGATTTCATTAAGATTGAAATCATACCAAGCATATCTTCTGATTCTAGTAGTATCAAACTAGAAGTTAACCACAAAAAGAAAGCAGGAAAACACTAATATGTGGAGACTGTACAACACACTACTGAATGACTATGGGATAAAGAAGGAAATAAAAAGGAATTCCAAAATACCTGGAGATAAAAATGAGCGGAAAACATGACAGAATCTAGGAAGCACAGAAAGAACAGTATTAAGGGGGATGTATATAGCAGTAGAGAATCACATCAAGAAACAAAGAAGAATCAAATAAATAATCTTATTCATCTTAAAAACTAGAAAAAAGGACCCTCCCTGGTGATTATAAAAAATAGGAAAACCTCTAGCTAGGCTCACAAAGAAATAAGGTAGAAAATGCAAATAAATAGAATCAGAAAAGTAAGAGAAATTACAATAGACAATTGAGAGGATCACAAAATTTTATTATGAATATTTGTATGCTAGTAAGGTAAATATCCTAGAAGAGATGGGCAAGTTGTTATTAAGGATTTATTTTTATTTATTTATGTGTAAAAAAACTGGAGTATAGGCCTGATGTGTAGGGAGTGACAGGATTCACCAGAGACAGAGTGGGGAGCAGAACAGGCAAATCTACTGAAACACACTGCTGAGAGGTGCAGGGGAGGGTCAGGAGTCAGGAGAGGTCTGCTGCACCATGTGTGTCAGCTTCCTGGCCAGGGCTCGAACCCATGCCACAGTGACTGGCAATAGTGCTGACTTTATCCCCTGTGCCATCAGGGAGGCCCACAATGAGTGGTTATTAAACATAAAAAAATATATAGTATGTGTACATGCTATCATGTGAATCAACCTCAAAAATTATGCTAAATTAACCAGGGGGAAATGTCACATATTACATGATTCCATTTATATTAAACAATTGTAAGAGGTAAATCCATAGAGGCAGAAGACAGATCAGTGGTGACAAGGAGTTTTAGGGAAAGGAGTATAAGTGCTTAAAGGGTCTGAGATTTCTTATAGAATGATGAAGATGTTTGGAACTACAAGAGGTGGTGGTTACACTCCTTGTGAATGTACTAAATAACTACTTGAATTGCTCACTTTAAAATAATTAATTTTGGATCCTTCTGGTGGCATAGAGGTTAAAGACAGCCCTATTAAACTATCACCAAACATTGTAAAACTAGTTGGATCCCAGCCAGCCAGGGAGCTAATCCACATGGCGCAGCACACCTCTTCTGTCTTGCCTGCTGCTCCCCTCAGCAGTGTATTTTAGTAGTTCTTCTCCCCACTCTGTCTCTTGTGAATCCTTTCACTACCTCCCCACACCTCTGGCTTACACCCCAGCTCTTGTATAAATAAATATATGTTTTTTAATTTAAAAATCATTAATTTTGTTATATGAATTGCACTTCAATTTGAAAAATTTCAGAACGAGGTATGCACATGCTGAAACAGATGAATCTTGAAGCCATTATGGTAAGCAAGACACATCAGGCACTAAAGGATATATATTATATGCCTCCATTTATATGAAGTCCAGAAGAGGCAAATCCTTAAGAGAAAGAAGTCAGTTAGTAGGGGGAGAGAGAAACTGGGAGAAAGAAATAGGGAGTCATTGTTTCTAGGTATGGGATTTTCTTATCAAAGGGATGAAAATGTTCAGCAATTATAGGGATGATTGCTGTGCAATATTGTGACTATACTAAAAATCAAGTGGTACACTTTAAGAAAGTGAATATTACAATATATGAGTTATATCTCATACAAATGTATTATTGAAATAAAAATAATAAGTGTGTAATATGGGTTTATAATTTATTAAAAGTTAAATTTATTGTAATAATAATATGACAAAGGATGGGGTGGTTATATAATACTATAGTATGTAGTGACCTATTATAATATCCTTACTAATTTTTAGTTAATATACTACAAATAAGACAAAATGGAATTGAAAAATATTCAATCTGAAACACATTATAAAACATGAACAAGGAACAAACAGCAAAATAGAAACCAAATAGCAAGCTGATAGATTTAAACCCAATACCACTAAATGTGGTCTACTAAAAGGCAAAGATTGCCAGATTGTATTTTAAAAAGCACAAGATTTAAACTTATGCTGTCTTACAAGAAATACACTTGAAATATAAAGAGAAATAAACTAACACTGTCTTATAAAAAATACACTTTAAATATGAAGACAGAAATAGGTTAAAAGCAAAATGATGGCAAGCACTGCCTGGTGGCTCAGTGGGTTAATGCACAGCATTAAGAAGCTAAAGCCACTTCAGCATGAGTTCAGTCCCCACCCCAGAGGTGACCCAATGGTGTGGCAGACCTCTCCTAATCTGCCTGCTGCTCCCCTCAGCAGTGTACTTCGTCAGTCAGCCTGTTCTTCTCCCCACTCTGTCTCTGGTGAATCCTCTCACTGCCCCTGTACCTCTGGCCTGTACTCCAGTTCTGTATGCATAAATAAATAAATAAATAAATCTTTAAAAAAAGCAAAACGATGGAAAAAATATAACATGCTAATAGTACACAAAGTTTTATTGCTGTCATTGTAGATTTCAGAGCAAACGATATTAATATTATCTTTACCATATTGCCATTACCATAATGATAAAGGGATCTTTTTTATCAAGAGGACATAACCATCATAAATATTTATGTAAATATCAGATCTTCAAAATAGATGAAAAGCTAATAAATGCTGCAAAGATAAAGACCATAATACATTGTCATGTTCTTATGGTTGCTGCTTATTCAGAATATAAAAAGAAAATACTGGTTTCTCAGAGTTAGAGGATGCGTTTATGAATGTCTTTAGGTTGTTCTCTCTTTACTCTTCATGGGGGTAGATTTCTATATTGTTGTTGGCCTGAAAGGGGGGGCAATAATTGCTATATCTGTAAGTACATGATAGACTTAAATATCTGTAAGTACATAGTAGACTTAAAAACATTTAAACCCAGTAGTCTTCAAACCTAGCTTCTTACTATACTGGTATAAGTTAAGCAGGGCCCTATTTTGCCTAAGTATTTTCCAACTTGACTTTAACCTTTCTTCTCTTGCTAACCTGATAAATAGCCACATACTGCTTGGCCCAGCTGGCTTGTTGTTTTTCATCTAATTCCCAGCATAAATTTTTGCTGAAAGGAGCCAAATAAGGAAAGCCCCTGCATGTGAAATACAATCAATGGAGGTTATAGTTAGTAAGTTCAAGTTGTTTCTGTGTTTATGTATGCTAACATAAATAAAAGATAAGTAGCTTTTCTGTTAGAACTAAAATAGTTTTCCAACTACTGAGGACTTTCTACATTGTCTAGAATAGCTAATAGTACCTACATGGTCTTAGGCTTGTGTAACAGTCATAACACACTGTTCCTTACTTGATCACTAGTAGTACAGGCAGGTTTGGAATCCCAGAACATTCAAATTCCAGAATTTTGTCTGGAATCAAGTGCCCTGAAGAAGTTCATCTAAGTTGGGCACCAGACCAGACTCATAGCATTTCTGCAGCTGCAGAGGATTCAACCAAACAAGAATATAGTGAGGTACAGTGAATTCACTGTTAAGTCCCCAGTGTCAAGGGCTAATTCTAAAGATAGTGAGAAAAACACACATCCTGAACTGGGAACCAAGATTTCCAAAGACACAGCTTGTCTCTTCTTATGAGGCAAAGATGCCTGTAGTGCTAGGACTTACTACCACCTAAGAGTCTGAGTTTTTTGATTAGATTAGATTTTGAGTGAAAAAAAAATTGGTAATTTTTCCTGTGACCTTGAGAGAGTCATTTATCCATTCTAAGTTTCAGCTTCTACATCTGTAAAATGGAAATCAATCCTTGCACAGTTTGACTACATGAGGGTTATTGAGGCTCAGATGAAATAATGTGTGAAGAATGACATTTTAATGAAAACTCTATTATAAATGTGTTACTTTTGTTGCTACAGATATCAGAAGTAGTCTTCTTTACAGCCCAAATTATTATGTCAGAGTGAACAAAGCTATGACATCTGAGTTTACCATTGTGATAGACTTGCGATAGCCTGGTAATAGCAAGCACTTTACTGGCCCCAAGGAAATAAAATAGAAAACTATTTCACTTTAAAGGAAAATATATTCACTTCTTAGTAGGCTCCTTTTGATCCCAGTTGAAACTAGCAAATACTCTCAGACTGCCTTTGGTTTGAGCCTGAACTGTTCAGTCTTGTATAACCTCCAGTCTAAGCAATCACTTTGCTACTCTTGATGAAAGGAAGGGAAGCAGATCTGAAGTACTTACGCAGTCTGATCTTTCCAGAGGCTCTTGAGGCTAGAAAGTCACTTGTTTTAGGTACTTTAAATTGTCTTTTTATTGACCTGGTAACACTTTGGGGCATTTTACTGACTTCAAAAATGCTATCTGTCTTGGCAGATTTCTCTAAAGTAGTACTACCAGCTTTTTGGAGCTTGAGGTCAGTTAGTGCTTAAAACCTAGTCTGCCAGTGAGCCAACTGAGATTCTTCATTTGGAACAGGATGGAGCTAGCCAAATAAGTCACCTGGGATAGTGGGGTGGGGGAGTCTAAATATATTCTTTCAAGATCCACTGAGACAATATTTAGAAAAAGCTAAACAACTTAGGATCATATTGGACATTATTTTGTGTCTGGTTCATTGTAATAAGCATGGAGTACAGCTTTCAATAAAGCCTGGTAAGGTAGATCTTAGATTAAGTGATGTTAGGTTGTATTTCTGCTGGTCTAATTTTCAGTTCAAAGTGGAAGATGGTAATTATGCATATCAGATTTATCAATTCACCCTATTTTGCCTTATATGTATTTCCACTACCTTTTGGAAATGTAGAAGCAGCTATGCATTACTCAGGTTATTGATAGGAAACAGACTTAGATTTGAATAATCTGAGGAGAGTTTCATTACAAAGAAATAGATAGTGTGTAGAGGAATCACAAATAGCAGGACAACAATAGTGTACTACTCATCATAAGCACAGATTTTGTGGAATGAGAAGAGGTTACCCAAACCAGAGGGAAGATAAAGTCATCTTGAAAGGACCAAAGACATTCAATCAAGAGGCACAAGCCAAGTTGAGGTCCACAAGCCCCATGAAAACAAATACCCTAACCTTGGTCTCATCTTTCACTCTGCAGTCCTGCTTGGATAATCCATTGCCTTGAACCCAATCAGAAGCCAGAGGGCCAGGAATTCTCAGGGGGCAGAAAGCAGGGTGATGAATGCCATGTAGATCTGGAAAACATAAGACATGTGGCATAAAGTGATATGATGCCAGCAATTTGTCATCTTGGGAAGGCTGTCAATTCATCAATACAGAATCAAGCTTATATAAAAGTGATTTTTGCTTGTCCACGTATTAGGCAACAGGTTGGTGAGTCTCAAATAGCTTCTGCTAGCGAAGACCCCCTGATCTAACCTAGTCTAGTTTAGGATTAGCAAGATTTGGTAGGCATAGTATACATTTTCTTGGCAGCATATGTTGTGGTAATGACATATCTTTTTGGTTCCATTGAATTTGGATTGTTATCTATTACAGTGCACACAACTAAAAAGTGTCCAATACCATAGAACTTGGAATATAGGTCCATTGGGATTTATTCTTTCACTGTTTCAACTTATGCCTATTTCCACAATACAAACTTTCCAAACAACTTGATGCTCTAGGAACCACTGCTCTAAAATGGAAGTGACATGATTTTCAAATATTACTCAATTTATTTTGAAGCTATTGGTAGATTGTATACTCCAGCCTGAGAATAGAACTTCTCTGCTAACGAAGCCAAGTGAAGTTCTGGTCAAACAAAAATGACTATTCTTTGCTTCTCTGTTGAGAGGCACAAGAAGTACTGCCAGAGCCAACTCATAATAAGGCTCTTAAGAGAATTTTTGATGGCAAAGCTGCCCCTTATTTTGGATGCAAACATTGGCAAACTGGCCCAAGTCTTAAAATACTTGCTATTGATATTTTGAGGATAAAGGAGTACATAAGCTTGATACAAGGAAGCTCGAGGCAGGATTTTAGGAAATACCTCCAACAATGAGCTCAAAAAAATCACTATACATGCTGACATATTTTTACAGGCAATAGTGCCCTCTTGTGATTAACATACAAACAAATTGATGGGTTGGCATGACCAGTGAATTTTCAATTAAACGTGTCAATCAATCAGAACAAATAAACTCATTGGCAAAAGAAATAGAAAGTGTTTTTCGAATTTAGTGAGAGTGAAATAAGGAATTGCAAACTCACAAGGTGTACAGTGAAACTTCTTTTGAAAACACACAGCATACATCCATATGATTGGTACAAGTAATAACCATTTGCTAATCAAAGTACATGATTAAGCAGCACAGGTCATTCATTGTCTACCATTGTGGGGAAACCATTAAGTTGTGTATGACTACAAAACTCGCTATAGATAACTATTAGAACACTTACATCAGGATAACCTTCATATATTTTGTGGCAAGGGAGGCTAAACATTAAAATCCTGGAATCAACTGGGTTCGTGTACTTCAAACAACGAATCAGGGTCAAGGATAGTAATGGGGAGTTAAGAAACACACATAGATTAGCTGCATATGCAACTATCAAAATACTAAGATGTTCTATTTGAGCCAAGGTTTTCAACTAATTAAATATGAGAAGGAAAAACACAAACAGCAAAGTTTCTAGAATTAGCAATTACAACTATAATTCAAAGAGCAATCTTTGAGTGTATAGCATGCAGAAAAAAAACCTGTGGGGTATAATATGCTATTTCTTAGTTATAATTATCAGTTAGTGTTTTCATTCATGTGGAAGTAAAGAGTGAATATACAATTATCTAGCCATCACATAAACAGTGTTATTAGGCAGTTACTACTGTTTAAATCCTAAAGTTTACCACTATAGAACTGTAAGCTTTAGATTTTGCATGGGTTCATGCTAGGGTATAAAATTCTCAAAATCATTTTGGTTGCTCCATATTCTAGTGTAACACAAATTTTATTAGAGACACATTTATCGCTTCTTTCTTTCAGCAAGTCCTAGGTTATTTTAGAATGCTATACATGTTCATTGTTAATCAATAGGAATATTAACTTCCTAATCTACTTTAAACATTATTAACAAATTCATCCCAAAATAAAAAGTAGTTCATCATCCTTTCTTTGTCACAATGTTGTTAGTAATTTATTAACTCACAAATACTTTTCAGTTGGTTGTTTTGTTCATTGGAAAATGTTTATATATTTACTGTTTTCTATCATTTATCAGAATGAACGTGTGAAGTTATACACAACAAACCATCCTTATGAAATATAGCAACTTTAATTAAATTGATAATGGTGAATTAAGAAACATTATGTGAGAAGATAACAGCCAGGGAGAGTAAGATATTTTATAATAAACTGTTAACAAAAATAAAAAATAAAAAGCTTTTCGTCATTGAAGAGAGAAAATGAATGAAATATTGTCTTCCCAGATCCCAGCTGAGACAATAGGAGAATAATTCTTACAAAAGAAGCAAAGGGAAAAGAATCATCAGATTGTGTGGATAAAAATTTGTGTCTTGAAATTACTTGGGAAAACTTTGCCCAGTCTGGGATGAGTACAAACAAGATGTAAGGAATATTAAAATGGGGCATCTGGTATTAAGAGAATGGTGTCTTGGAAAATATAGCAAAAGGGAAATTACTCCATTAGATATTATCATTTGGTTGTGACCTGAAAATTGAAAAATCTGATTAAAGTGGCTAAATGACATTAAAGTGACTAAAATGACCTATTTTTAATAAAAATTCAAATA
Source organism: Condylura cristata (assembly GCF_000260355.1). Lineage (NCBI taxonomy): Eukaryota > Metazoa > Chordata > Mammalia > Eulipotyphla > Talpidae > Condylura > Condylura cristata. Next base: position 16,937,874 of record NW_004567120.1, on the reverse strand, counting down.
AGATCTTAGGGATTAAAACTAAAATAAATTTATTCTCAGTAGTAGTAACTTGATACAAGAATATAAATTCTCTCACTTTGATAAACACACATATAAAATCTTGCTGTCTGTATTTTAGGTTTTCCTACATTTTCTGTAGAGTGATTCATATCAGGTCACATCTAAATGACTCAACATTTTGAGCTAAAAGGCTGTTTACATAATATACACATTCTTTACTTACAGAGCAAAATAAGCTTAACACTTTTATATTAAAAACCTGGGATACAGTAGGATTAGTAGCACCATGAAAAATAATTCTTCCCCCAAACTGCAGTCTTTTATTTTACTCAGTGTGATTTTTCTCTTAATTGAATTTTTAACATGCCGTTTTAGTTACCCAGCAAAATATATAATCTTCATCTCATAATCCTTGGAGAAAGTCATTCTGGACCCAAAAAGTAAATTCATTTCCTTATTTCTTTTGTAGAAAAATAATAGAGACTTGCTCTGGCACATTACTGAGGTACATCTGAATTGTTGTGGTTACTAGACAGCATGTTCTCTTGGTCATATAGAGTAGCACCATTGGTGGCAGCAGTGGTAGTTGGGTATAGTGAGACATTGCATCCTGGGAACTTTATATATATATATATATATATATATATATATATATATATATATATATATAAAATATATGACATACATATGCCTTACATGTGTAATAAGGCATATTATATATATATATATATATATATATATATATATATATATATCACAGTTAAAAATCACACAAAGACTTTTTAAAATGTTATGTTCTCTTCATGCACACTTGGCATCGGCTAACACGTGTCCTCAAGTCTCCTGCTTTCAATGTTTCTGAGTGAGGTTTGCTGGAAAATAAGAAATAAGACAACAACATTAGCTTCTTTTTGGTATTTCAAATCTATTGTTAGTTTATATTCATACTCAATCATTCTTTATGTGTTTAAGTACTTCTGACGACATAATGGATAAATTTTGAGCAATATAATCTAGTGTAGTAACTGGTATGGACTAAGAACCATTAGTGCTTATAGGTATTTTTGTGACTTTCCTCCCCACCTGACTATCTATGTTTCCTTCCTTTCTTTCTATTACACATTTTCTAAAGGTCCTAGAATGAGGAGAATTTGAGAAACCAATGAATAAATAATAATACATATGTGCTGGCTAGATAATACCTAAGAATAATATCATAATATCAAGTAATGATAACACAAAAGAAACAACATACAAAAATTTAAACAGAAAAAAAAATGAGTAGATTGATATATCCTAAGGTACATGTATTATTGGCCTTACTCATTCAAACACTTAGATAAGAGTCTTGAAAACTTCCTGGGAAAGACAACTACTGGCCTTGGGGAGGGAACACAGATTATAGCTTCAGTGCCTGGGGTAGCACCAATATAGATGAACAGCTGCTCACTTGGTAATGAACAGGTCACATAATCTTTCCTTGCTGTGTTTGCTATTGAATGATTACTAGAAGCCATCTGAAATCACATGTGCCTTATATTAGCCAAGTTTTTCTGTTCTGAGTCAGTTACATGAGGAGACCAAGCAAGAATCAAGGAAACAGTCCACTAAATTCCTAACACGTGTTAATTATAAATCACTGATGAACTGCCTCTCTTTTCCCTACCATCTCTGAAAGAAGCTAAGAACCTAAACTAAACTAAAGCCATAAATACCTCACCTGAACATGTCTGACATATCTACAGTTGCCAGCCAAAAGCTGTAGGAGTTGGCATAGTAGTTGCAGGTACCCCGTCCATGGCATTCAATGAAGGGAGATGAACGAAACTCTTCCAAGCAGGAACCAGGAGAGGCCAGGGCTTGACCTGAGCCCTCTGCCCCTGCACTTGTGTGCTAGAAAAGACAAGGTAAAATGTACCACAATACTCATGTATCATAACACTTATACCCAAAGACCTGTGCATGGCTAGAAATTCAAACTTAGAAAAGGAACAAAGGGGCCAGAGATAAGAGAACAGATGGGTATTCACACTAAGGATACCTAACAAAAGTAACTGGCAGACTATGAAAATACATTCCAGAAAAATATGTAAGGAAGAACACAGTGTTTGGTCAGATGCTATCTGAGGTTCAAGCTCCACAAATGTCAGGGATTTCTCATATTGGAAGAAATATTGATACAATATACAGCTATGACAACAAAGGAGCTTCTTACCATCATGAAGGAATAACCAATCCAGAGAGAATCCCATCCTTGAGGACAATGGGGAATCTGTATAGTCTGACTGTGAACTGCAATCACTACAGCTGGAGCTTCACATACTGCACATCTGGTAGGGAAAAATAAGGGAAAACAATCTACAGAGTGAGTCTGTGAGAAATAGCAGTCCCTCTTCTTTAGAAGTCTTCCTAGTACAAAGGCCAATTAAGATGTCTTCAATGTTCAGAAAAGGAGAATAATACATTTTCAGAATTTCTTCTGCATAAGTCCTATCTCCCAGTATACATAATAAAGTTATAAACTAAAACCATAAGCTTTTTCAAAGAACTATAGAACCACTGCAATAGCATTTCCATTTTCCATTCTGCCCTAAATTTGTATCCATACTTGCTAGTCAATGCCATAATTACTGTATGAGTTTGGCTTAGTGTATTGTACATACGACTTGCTGTCAAAGTGCCCACCTGGAAGGCAGAGATTTAGAAATGCTGCAATTGTGTTAAGGAAACTGTCTGCTAAACTGGAAAATACAAAAAACAGACCACTTCTAATCTTCACCATTGTGTCCAAAGGACATTTGGACATATCTAGAGAAGTGTAACATACTGAGAATGCTGATTTGTTATCCAGGCACTTGGGGTTATGGCTTAAATCTATAAAATCAAGTAAAACAGCAACAGAGTAAGCATAGTTGTCTACCAAAAATTTAAATAAAGAACATGAGGGGGCCTTTTGAATTATGATTGCACTAATTTGACAAAGTTTATCTACAAAACAGGGAATACCTGTAAGGGACCTTTTACTCCCAATAGTTGGGACAAAATTCATGAGAAATAAATTCCAAAATTTTTGGTTAAATTTATTAGAAAGAGTACTATAAATGTGCGACTGAGAGAGGCTGAACTAGGATTAAGCTTCATGTTTAATATCAAGGAAACTAGACTTTCTGACCGTCATTTATGGTTACTGGAATCTTACATCAGCTAGGTCATAACTAGAATGAAAATGAAAGTATCTTATATACTTAGGAATTTGAGTTAAACTAGGATTCTAAAGTGGTGAAACACTAGAAAATCTGTATTAATGGTATCATCCCACCCTTATTTACTCAGGCCCCACACTCTCAGCTATCATTCACTCCTTCCCATAGTTGATTAACTACACATTCTATCTATTCTTACTAATTAATATCGAATTGATACAAGTTGCCCACTAGAAGATCTAATCCACTCCTTCCAAAATTTAGCAATACCTTCATCTAGTTGATCAACTAGATGTCAACTTAAAAATGTGAGCACACATCATTTTTCATTGTTATTTTGTTAGTGGAGGAGAAAAGAAAGGCCTCATCACTGGTAGAAATAACCTCTATTGACCCTACCAGATCTGAAATTCAAAGATTTTAGTTCCTTTCCCTCACAACCTGCTATAACCATCTCTCTAACTGAGGGCTACCCTTCTATAATCCATGCTAGATATCAAATGATTCTGTAATATTCCCTGGAATGAAGCTCAAGAACATTTCAGAGCTCCCTATCATACACTAAATAAATTCCAAACTAAAATCTAGCACTGAAAGCTTTCTACCATTTGGGTACAAACTAACTTTCTAATCATTTCTTCCTATACAACCTTTACAAGCAGCATTATTGACACATTATTCTACTATCAATTTTCATGTTTTCTGCCTACTATACTTTTCCTTCTTATAAACTACCTGGGTCACAAGTTCTTACCATCCTTCCAGTAAAAACACATTTCTTCCAAATAGTCAGTCATTCCTGACTTTGCCAGTTGGAATTAAATGTCCCTTTCCCTATGCTTTCCCAGTATTTTTATCACATTTATTGTAGCGTGTAGCGAAAACTGACATACATGAGATTAATTTATGTAATTTGACTAATTACAACATAAAGAGTTCTTTATATATCACACTATGTTTATCATGGGCCCTGGTCAAAAGCAGATCCTCAATAAATATGAACCAAAGTAAATACTGAATCCAGTATTATTAAGTGCAACTCTGTGCTAGCTAATCTGGAAGGGATATGATAATTATTAGCTTTGGACTCATTTTTAAGCAACTAAATTAAATGGGGCTTGGTAAAAGTAAAAGATATACCAGTGTCTCACCGACTAATGAATGGCTGGATACTCTGGCCCTTCAGCGGTTCCATGCTCATTGGCATGGGCTCTGGGGTGGAGAGCCAGTAAGAATAGTCATTTCTTGAGGCAAAGTTGCAAACATTATTGATGTTGCAGAACATGAAAGGCATAGTACTGAAGCGACGAAGGCAGCTTCCGGCTGTTCCTGGGAAAAATTAGGGAGGAAAAGGATGAAGGAACTGCATCATGGTGATGTTTTAGTTTCTTCTAAAACAGTAACAATTTTTCAAAGAGAAACTTACTAACATTTCTTAGATAATAAGTACTCAATTAAAATATATACATAATAAGTCACTCAATTAAAATATATACATTTACTCATATTTTAAATGAATTTCTCAAATCTGATATATCTTCTAAATTACTGACATATTTATTGTGATATTTCAGTATATCACAATAAATTCTGTTTCTGAGTTAGTGATGTATCTTATAAGCAATGATGGCTTATATAGTATACCGAGTAATTTACAGTGAACAAGTTTGTCCTATAGTATTGTATCAGTATATCCCCTCCACTTTGCTCTCTTACTCTAAGACCCACAGTATATGTCTTATATGGGTTTGCTATCTCTTTTAGCCTAGGGACAAGTGTAATGCTACTCAATATGCATAGCAACCATGAACAGATTTGGAGGTGAATAATAAAAAGAAAAAAAAATGAGACAAAAGAAAAAAGTGATAAAAAGAAATGAAACCAAAGTCTTGAACTTCAGCACTCGTAATGGCAATAGAGGTTACCTCTACCAGTACTCAGACATTTCTTTTCTCATTTACTCAGAAAATAACAATGAAAAATTTTATACAACATCACATTTTAAAGTTGACATCTTAGATTTTTCATCAAAAGTTAAAACTGAGACTGTCCCAGTTATTCAGATATTGGCTATTATCTCTTTGCTATAAACCCAATTGTCTATATTCTAATTAGTACTGGGGTCTGGGACACTACAACCACATTTCAGTATCGTCAACTGTCATTTCTAGTGGTTTGTGAATACTGATATTTAGAAACTAAGTTTTATGACATACTTTTAAACGTATCCAATGTAATGATTTGCAAACTAGTAAATATATTCAAAATCACAAACTTGATCCACCCACATCATGGTAGAATGGGGAGGTTGAGAACACCTTCTTCCCAACAAACAGCTAAAAAAATGTATTTGCTGAAAGGAAGACTTAGAAGTTCCATAACAGATTCCAGGACTTTCCCAAAGAGGACCTGAACTAAGGTTAGTAGTGTACAGTGGGGAAAGAGTGGAAAGAAGTGAAGGGGAGTGTGGAAAGGAGTGCTGATACTCTAGTTGGCAAAACCAGCTGGGGGTTGGCTATCCATGTCATGACTGGGCACTCCAGGGCACCATGAGTTTGCCTGGAGGAACTTTTCAGATAAGGAATGCAGTCACATGTGGGCTCAGGGATTGACCTGAAACACTGAGAATTATACAGTGTAGGCAAGGAAAGTGTTACGCACCCTTCACAGAAGAAATAAGAGAGTTGCCAAGCAGACAGGCCAGCTCCACTGAATGCCCAGTGGCAGAGAAAATGCTTGGTGAGAAAGAACTCACCAATCCCTTGGAAAATAGCAAGTGGGAATGCAGAGCTTGTAGCTCCAGTCCTTTGGAGGTAGAATGACAGAGGTGGGGTTGCTATGGCAGTCACTGCCTATGGCCAGAGTGGGCATCAGGTCACACACCCTACTCAGGTAGGGTGCCTGCCTGCCAGGACCAACTAAGCCCTGGACATAACCCTTGTGGATGAGAATTAGTCTCCCTTACCAAAAGATTCAAACATCATAGATCACAGTTTCAGGCTGAAAGGAATAACTGGGAGATGGGGTGTAAAATTAGGATAACTCAAGCACCAAACAGAACTGGTTGTGGAGAGACAGGAGAGGGACCAAACTTACTTCTCAATAAAACTGAATTTGAGTATTTAAGCCCCAGACTCCCCTTCTGTCTTTACCTCAAAACAATGTAAACTAAGAAGAGAAACAAAAAAATACCTACAGCATTCCAGCCACATACACACACAGAATAATAAGGCAATAAAATGCCTAGGAAACAAGAAACATCTGAACACAAGATGAAAAAACAAAATGAGAAGAACAGAAGTTCTGGGACATATACAAAGGAAACAGAGGCCCTATAAGAAAAGGACATTAAAACAATACTTTTTGCTGAATAATATTAGATTGAATCAATACATCATAGTTTATTATTTTTCATTTATGTTGACGATTTTTTTGAGATTGCCTGCTTCAGGGTTATCTTTAGTATGCTGTTGTGAATGGTCTTGTGTGCATATTTTGGTTAACATTTTCATTGGAAATGTGTCTTGAGGTAAAATTTCTGGGTCACAGAATATGCACTTCTAGGTTTAGAAGACCATTAAATAATGTTACAAAGTGTTGCAAATAGAGTTAAAAATTGGTACAATGGGATAGCACCAGTTCATACTCCTATTAAGCTGAACTTTAATGAAAGACTTAAAGGGTCATAATTGTTATAACCACTGTCATGTTATACTTGTTTTTTGTTTATTTGTTTGTTTCCTTGCTGTTGTAATTTTTCAGTTCCCCTTTCAGTAAAAACAGAACTTTGTTTTTCTCTTGCTTATTGCAATAATTTGGAAAAATTTAAAAATTAACTTAAAAATACTTAAATGAGCTAGCAAGGTGACTCAAAAACAGATAGGCAGTTGCAAAACTGTAGAAATAGATGCAGGAACAAAGAGTTTTTTATCAAAGAGATTGAAAATGTTAAAAGAACACAAAAAAGACTGAATGAAATGAAGACAAATATAGAAGGTGCTTTAAATAGAATTGAACTGGCAGAAGAAACAATTTCATGAATAGGACATTCAAATATACAAATAAGCCAATTAGAAAGAAAAAAATAAAATATGAGGAAACTCAATGATAAATAATCAATTAGAAGATAAAACATAAATGATAATAGTTATACCAGAAGGTAGAGAGATAAGTGAACAGAGAACCTATTCAAAGAAACAGTAGCTGACAATTTACCAAAACTAAGAAATAAGTATGTGCATGTAGGCAGCAAAGAGAACACAAGAATGTCTATATGCAAGATGAGCTACACCAAAGCACAGCATTGTCAAATTATCAAAAATCAAAAATAAAGAAAACATTGTATAAGAAACTAAGAAGATAACTTAAGGTACCTCTGAGGATGTTCCTCAGGTGCCTCTGAGGAAATCTGAGGTTTTCCTCAGATTTCACCCCAGCTAGTCTCCAGGCAAGAAGAGAGTGGAATGAAGTATTCACCATCATATAATATAAAAATTGCCAGCCAAAAAGACTCTCTCCTGAAAAATTATCCTTCAAATATGAAAGCGAAAAATAAGGGCTTTCCCAAACAAACAAAAGCTAATGGATTTTATCACTACCAGACCTGCCATACAGGAAATATTAAAAGGAGTTCTTCTACAAGAAAAGAAAAGGTCCCTCCCTGGTGGCAAAACAAGTTAGGGCCCAGCACTGCAAGCTAGCCACAGCCACTTCATTGTCGGTTCAATCGCTGGCTCTGGAGGTGGCCCATGTGGTGCAGCAGACTTCTCCTGTCTTGCCTGCTGCTCCCCTCAGTAGTGTACTTTGTTGATCTGCCTGTCCTGACCCCACTCTGTCTTTGGTGAATCTCCTCACCACACCTGCATCTCTGGCCTTTACCCCAGTTCTGTATGCATAAATAAATAAATCTTAAAAATATTATTTACTTTAAAAAAACAAAATATAAAACCCTAAGCAAAATGGCAGCAGGAATAAAGTCAGAAACATGAAAATAATATTATTTATAGTAAACAACAAAAAAACTAAAGGAGAGAAAGAAATGGACAGAACATATATGTCTAGTTAAATGTTAAAAAGTAGACACTAGGCTCACAAGTGACTTATCTATACACAGTAATAATTAAGCAAAACCACCATGATAACCACTAACCAAAAATACAGAATAGAGGCTCACAGGTGAAGAAACAAAGAGGTAGAATCACTATGGAAAGCAGAGAGAAACAACAGAAAAATATAACAGTCAAAACTCATAACCAAATGACATAATAATCAGTGTATATTAATAATCACTCTGAACATGAATGTTCTAAACTCACCAATGAAAAGGCATAGACTGACAAAGTGTGTTCAAAAGTTTCATCCATCTATACTTTCTGTATAAGAAATCCATTTAAAATTGAAAAAACAAGTTAAAGTTAAAAGGTTGGACCAAGATTGTACATGTCAATAATCTATAGGAAAAGAGGAATTGTTATATCACATAAACTGGAGACTTTCAGGTAAGATAGGTAATCAGGTACAAAATGAATACTATAAAATAATCAAGGGAAGATGCCAACAAGAGATATAGCTATTATTAATTTATGCACCAAACATAGGGACAGGATATTTGTTAGATAACAGTAAATATCAATGGACCTAAAACAACATATCAACAAAAATATAGCTATCTTTGGAGACTTCATGACATTAGTGACATGAATGGATAGATCATCCAAACAGAAAAAAGGAAAGAAAATAAAGAAATAAAGACATACACAAAATGCTGGACCAGACAGATTTAATGGAAATTTATAGAGCTTTCCACTCCAAAAGAAACAGATCACATACTGTGACAGAAAACATGTCTTTGAAAATAGACATTAGATCAATCATCTTATCAGATAATAGTGGTATAAAGTTAGAAATTAACCATGGAAAGAATCTCAGAATAAACAATCTAACTCTACAGCTAAAGAAACTAGAAAAAGAAAAATAATGTATCTAAAAATCAGGAGAGAAATAAGAAATAACAAAAACTAGGGCTGAAATAAAGAAAAAACAAAAGGCAATAAAGAAGATCAGTGAAGCCAAGAGCTAGCTTTTTTAAAAAAGATTTATTTATTTATTCATACAGAACTGGGGTACAGGCCAGAGATGCGGAGGGTGAGAGGATTCATCAGAGACAGAGTGGGGCACAGAACAGGCAGATCAACGAAGCACACTGCTGAGGGGAGCAGCAGGCGGGTCAGGAGAGGTCTGCCTCGCCATGTGGATCTCCTCCAGGGCAGGCGGGGATAGAACTCATGCAGAAGTGGCTTAAGCTTCTTTGTGCTGTGCTTTAACCTGCTGCGCCACCAGGAAGGGCCGCAAGAGCTAGCTTTTGAAACAAATAAAATAAAATCAACAAACCCTGAGCTAGTATTATGAAGAAAAAAAAGAAAGAAAACCTAAACAAATAGAATCAGAAATGAAAGAGGGAAACTAATACCAGATACTGCAGAAATAGACAGAATCATAAAAACATAATAAACATCTCTGATAAAAACAAACTGTACAGCCTAGAAAAAAATGGACATTTTTTTTTAGATTGATACAATCTTCTAAAACTGAATCAGGATAAAATAACAGCTTAAACATTCTAATCACAAGTGCGAAAATTGAAAGAATAAAGCTTCCCCAAGAACAAAAGCCAGGAATAGATGGTTTCTCCAGTGAATTCAAACAAACGTTTAAATAGGACCTAATGCCTATCCTACTTAGACTCTTCAAGGAAAAAATTCAAAGAGGATAGAAAAGCTCCCGAACAATTTCTGAGGTCAGCATTACCCTAATCCCAAAGCTGAACAAGGACAGTACAAAAAAGAGAACTATAGGCCTCTCTGACAAACGGAGATGCAACAATTGTCAACAATATCCTAGTAAACAGAATACAACAATATATTAAGAGAATCATCCACCATTATGATGTAGGTTTTATCCTAGGAATAACAGCAGTTCTGCATATGTAAATAAATCAATGTCCAGATCAATAAAAAGAAGATAAAATTATATGATCATTTCAGTAGCTGCCAAAAAAAGCATTCAACAACATTCAACATCCATTTATAATGAAAATACTTAAAAAGTGGAAATAAATTTATCTTATCTAAACATTACAAAAACCCAAAATGAGAAATTCACAGTAAATGTCATACTCGATGGTGAAAAGCTGAAAGTTGTTCCACTAATCAGGAACAAGACAAGGAAGTCCATGCTTCTCACTGTTGTTCAAAATAGCATTGGTACCTAGCTGGAGCATTAGGCAAGAAAAAGACATAAAAAGAACCCAAATTGAAAAGATATAAATAAATCACTATATGTAGTTGAAATAATAATACATAGAGAACCAAAAAGACTCTATTAAAAGTACTACAAATAATAAACATATACAGTAAAGTGGCAGGTACAAAACAAACACAGAAAAACAATTTATATTTCTGTGCAAATAATGAAAAAAAAACTAAGAGTAATAAGAAAAACAATTGCACTTATAAACACACTGAAAAGAATGAAATATCTGGGTGTAAACTTAACGAAGGAGAAGGGCCTTTATATTGAAAATAATAACACTATTAAAATAAATAAAAGGCAAAGAAATTTAAAGATATCCCATGCTAATAGATTGGAAGAATAAATATTAAAATGGCCATATTACCTAAAGTAAATGACAGATTGAATGCAATACCTATCAAAATCCCAATAACTTAAAGGAAATGTAACAATTACACAATTTATATGGAATCAAAAAAGCCCCTAAATAACTAAAGCAATCCTAGGAGAAAATGAAAATGGAAGGATGACACTTCTTAATTTCAAACAATATTATACAACAGTAATGAAAACATTACGGTTTGAGGACAAAAACAGAAACTCAGACCAATGAAATAGACTAGAAATCCCAGAGATAAACCTTCACAAATTCAGACAGCTTCTTTCTCTCTTTTTAAACATTTCAAAGGGATAGGTTTATTAGGAAAAGGAGAAAGAAAAAGAGAGGAACTTGAATAGTTATGGGTGGGCAGGAGAGCTCTAAACAACTAATCTTTGACAAAGAATCAACAGCCATACAATAGAGAAAAGAAATCCTCTTTAACAAATGATGTTAGGAAACATGGATAGTCACTTTTAAAAAAACAGAAATGGACTAATATTTAACTTCAAAACAAAAAATAACTCAAAATGAATTCAACATCATGTTATAAGAACTAAAATGATAAAATATTTCAAAGAAATAGGGCACCTACCACAAAGATATATTCAGGGACTTAACTCCAATGACAAGGGAAACCAGAGAAAAATAGACAATGGGCTATGTCAAACTAAGCAGCTTGTGTATGTACCTCAAGAGTAACTATCACAAAACAAAATGCCAACATACAGAATGGGAAAAAAAATTGCACATCACACATCTGACATGGGACTAATTTTCAAAATATGCGAAGTTCTTACACAATCCAATAACAAAAAACACAATCAATAAGTGTGTAAAAAATCTGATTGGACATTTTTTGGAAAAGAAGACAGATTGCCTATATGAAAATTGTTTAGCATCACTTACTGTAAAGAAAATACAAATCAAAACCACAATAAGCTATTGCCTCACCTCTATGATTGTATATTATGGCTTCCGTGTTTGATCAAATACATTGATTTTGAAAAGTTCTAGTAACATACTAGATAGCAGATTCCATTTACTCTTTACATATCGGAATTCCATAGTGATCAAAAACTTCTAATAAAAGTAGAATTTTTTAGGAGAAAGAAAAACTTATCTAAATGTTTTTAGATTTTCATAAATGAAGATCTATTAGTGGTAAAATTAAGGAAAAAAAACATGTAACACAAAGAAAGCAAAAGGGGGAAGGAAAGGTAGCAGAGGAAAGAAAATAAGAGTAAACAAGAGAGAAAAACTACTGGGAAAATTCTTATTTTTATTTTGCTTCTTAAAAAATAACCTGATTATTGATTCCTATGTAAATGGATGCACTTACTCTGCTGGGCCATGACTGTATGGCAGGTACACTCATATGTCTTGAGAACAAAACAAACAGAGCAGAAGACTCTCTGCTGCAGAATTGTTTTTATAGGATGACTCAGTTAAAAAGACCTCAGGGCCCTCCCTGGTGGTGCAGCATTAAAGTACTGCACTGAGAAGCTAAAGCCACTTTCGCATGAGTTAGATTCCCATCTGCCCCGGAGGTGACCACATGGCACAGCAGACCTCTCCTGACCCGCCCGCTGCTCCCCTCAGCAGTGTACTTCGTCGATCTGCCTGTTCTGCTCCCCACTCTGTCTCTGGTGAAACCTCTCGCCACCCCTGAGCCTCTGGCCTGTACCCCAGTTCTGTATGAACAAATAAATAAATCTTAAAAAAAATAAAAATAAAAAGACCTCAGAAGACCTCTTGCCATAGAGAGCTCAGAGTTGTAGAGCTCAAGCTATCTTCTTATGGAGGCAGAGAGAACAGTCCCTAAAGTAGGCAGCCCCAGGTCAAACAATGAGGTCCTTAAAATCCAAAGTCAATATTTCAAACAAACAAACAAACAAACAAACAAACAAACAAACAAACAAACATATCTTGGGAGTTGGAAGGGGTGTTGAGTGCCATTAAGTCCAGACTCCTCCTATCAACGAAAAAGCCTACTTCAGTATAGCGAAGACACATGGTGACACAAATGACGTGGATTTTGTATGGGAGTATGGTGCTTTATATAGCTTTAAATTTCTCTGATAACACTTTATAAAACTCAGGCACTTATTTTAGGAACTATAAATTAGAATAGTTAAGTAATAATTTTACTTTCTTTGATCTAGAAACCAAGTTTATCTTTAGAATTTACTTTCAACATGATGAAGACCAGTGTCAGAGAAGAGGAAACCATCTGCATGACTTATAAACACCGCCCACTAAAGAAGATTGCTATACTATAGAGAGTACAGGGAATGTTTCTTAATCACTAAGCTAACAAAAGTAAATATGGTAATTTTCTAAAGCCCTGCTTTAGGCCAAGAATGTTACTTCATACTAGCTAATTAGTGATTTTAGTTTGAAATTAAATATTTTTCATTTAAAGCTCATTGTGAATACATTCGCCTGCTCTTGACATGTTCTTCAAATTAGAAGACCTAAAAGAATAGAGGGATGCAATTTGGCTAAGGACCCAACAGGATTTTCCAAACAAAATCAAAATAAAATGCATAATAAAAAATAAGTTGTTCATTATCTTACCCAAATCTTGACCATGAGCTCTTTTATTTCCTTGTACATAGAGAAGAGAAAAGCCTTCATAAATCCAGACAGTTCCCTGTGGGCACTGTGGTGCATCTGTTGTCTGGCTATGACGCGTGATGAGGAACCCATGGGCAATAGAGGAGGTTCCAGGGGGGCCTGGAGGACCTTGCAATCCATCTGGTCCAGGGGGACCATCTAAACCACGGGTACCTGTTTCCATGAAATAATCAGTAGAAAAAAAAATAAGTAATTTCTGATTCATTATTATAGCTAATGATAAAATATTATGATGTCCTTTGATTTCTTAATTTAGTTATTTTTATAGTGTTTATACAGGCATTGTGAGATATAAGCTGTAGTCCCTACCCTTAAAGAGATTTAAATTCTTTTTCTTCTTCCCTTCCGGAATTGGTCAATGACATTAGGCACTAAATACATACTGGGTAAATGGGACATTATTACATGGGCAGGAGTGATGTTTATGTGGGGAATCTATATACTCTCTTGTCTCTTGCTACACTAAAGGAGTCCAAATACCATGACAAAATATCAAATTGCTGTTTTGTTCATTAATGAGAAAGGAAGGTTATGGTTGATATTAGTCAGCTAGCTTCAGTGCTGAAAAACAGTTTCCTTTGAATCTGTTCGGTGAATTATTCTTAGGCATACCTTTTGTTTTCCTGGAACATGCAGGGCACTCTAAAGAAACCTTTCAAAATGTCCATTTTCAATCTAGGTTCCCTTTCTCCATTTAATGTCTTCTTTAAAAACTTAAATGTGGGTTCTTCCTGGTGGCACAACAGGTTAAAGCACAGCACTGTCAAGCTACCCGCAGCCACTGCAGCACATGCTCAATCCCTGGCCAGGGAGGTGATACACATGGTGCAGCAGACATTTTCCTGACCTGCCCACTGCTCCCCTCAGCAGTGTATTTTAGTCTATCTGCCTGTTCTCTTCCCCACTCTGTCGCTGGTGAATCCTCTCATCCCCGCACCTTTGGCCTGTACCCGTTCTTATATGCACAAATAAATAAATGAATAAATGAATAAATAAATACATAAATGTTTAAAAATTAAATGTACTTTATTAAACTTTATTAATTTTTTAAAGTTTAAAAAGCTGTTATAAACAACTGATATGCCTGGTTTCTTTCATTTGCAGCATTTAAATATTAGGACACTGATGGATAAGGTGTTTGATTTGTGCTCAATTAAAAATTATCTTCCTAGGCCCTCCCTGGTGGCACAGCAGGTTAAAGCACAGCACTAAGAAGCTAAAGCCACTTCCGCATGAGTTTGATTCCTGCCTGCCCCGGAGGTGACCCACGTGGCGTGGCAGACCTCTCCTGACCTGCACGCTGCTCCCCTCAGAAGTGTACTTCCTCGATCTGCCTGTCTTGCTCCCCACTCTGTATTTGGTGAATCCTCTCATCACCCTGCACCTCTGGCCTGTATCCCAGTTCTGTACATATAAATAAATAAATCTATAAATAAATAAATCTTTAAAAAAAATTATCTTCCTATATAGGCTTTTGTCCATGCTGTGTATAGACTTTGATTTTGGGAAAATTTCACAGCAATGCCCATATTTGATGAGAATGACACTAACTTCTTTATTCTCTAGAAATATAAGTTAATGAAATGGCAGGGTATTGATTCTAGGAAGGCCATATGTATCACTACTCTGTCTCATTACCACTGAGAGATCTTTTTCCCAATATAAATATTTTATATAATTTAGAGTTATATTTATATTATCAAAAGTTGCTAATACATTAACTATCTATTGAATTTGTGATCTACTTCTGTTAGTAAACTTACTTTGATGGATTTGTTAAAAATTGACTCACTCTTCTTGGAAGAAGACTGAAAACAAATTGGAATACAGTAAACACTAGATTCATTAGTATCAGGAGCACCTATTGATGGGTGACCTAAAAAATCTACATGTCAACTTGTCATCTCAGTATAAGATGACACTATGACTCTGAAAGATCTATAGGGATCACTTAAGGTTTGCAATTATATTTTCTGAATTTTCAAGGGGAATTATACTTCATTGTAATTTTTTTAAATGTGGATGGATTCACAATAATTTCAAAATAGTCAAGATTTAAATCAACAAATTGAAATTTTTCAAAATAAGTGAATAAAGTGAGTACCTGGAAAATTGTCAATTGAGAAAGAGTTGGGTTTTGCAGTGCTCTAAACACATAAATAGAGGAGGCTCTCATAGCTCCAATTGGAAACCAAATGCCCAGCAGTCTCTAAAATGTAAAGACTACTATCAGTTGCAGTATTTTACTCGTCTCACCTGGCTGTCCTGGGAGACCTGGGTCTCCTTTGCGCCCTCCTGCACCATCAAAGCCAGGGAGTCCATTACGTCCAGGATCTCCTGGAGGGCCAACTGGACCTAGAGGAAAAGCAATAGGACTTTAAATGTAGATAGAATAATTCTATATTTAAATGGATTTAGGAGACATTTAAGGTTTTTTTTAACTGCCACTGAATTAATCATCTGGTTTTATCTTTAATCCAGGTAAGTGTAGGAATAGTTCAAGTCTAGGACAAAAGAAGCAAACGAAGATTTGGCTTTACTTTGCTCAATTCATTTGCCCCATGGGAATGTACATGGTACTTGCGTTCTCTTTGCCATCAGAATAATATATTAGAGCAAGGCTCAAGTTTCATTATCTATTCCATCAGGTAAGGCTTTTACACTTTATTTACGGAACTAGTGGTATATGATAATAAGAGATAAAGACTGAAGTTAGTTTTTAGCATTCTTTTATAATCAAAGGGCCAACCATACTACTTTAAAATCATGAGGCCACATGGCAGGAAATTGGTCTACCAATTCAGCCTTCTATCTTTCTGATGAATAAAACAGAAAATATCAAATGTTAAATAGATATTAATTTCATTACAGAGTTTTAAATATTACTTAACTGTTCAATTTTAAATTGCCAGAGGAGATAGAAGAAATTAAACTGGATCTAAAATAAATTAGGACATGAGAAATGAAGATTTTAAACAAAATGAGAAATGGGCCCTGTGGTGACCTGGCATTCTACTAGTTACTGAGATTTCTATCATCAGAGATAAACTCTGATAAGTGAAAGAAGAATAAAGAAAATGTTCTCAAATAGAAAGACGTAAAAACAAATGGTCTATAAAGATACCTGGGAAACCTTGAGGCCCTGGTAGTCCTGGTAGACCTTTTAATCCAGGCTGACCGGGTATCCCTGGTGGACCAGGATCTCCTTTAATTATAATACTTGGTCCTGAAGGACCTGGTAATCCAGGGGGACCTAAGAAGTACAACAAACACATCTAAAGGTAGGGAACAGAAAGTTCAGAAGATATATATGACAAAGTGACCTAAAGTCAAAATAATAATTGATATGAAAGAAACAAGCTGTATCTATTAGAATCTTGCCATTTCCAACAAAAGATCAGTTTGGAAAAACTGTATCACAGAGAAAACTGAAAAAAAAAAAAAAATAGGATCAATGGAAAGAGTAGGCATCCTGTACCTATTTTTATGCCTCGAAGCATTATTTGGTGACTAGGAAGTCTAATCCATTACAAATTTGTGAACACTGGTGTCACACTGGGAAACAATTCTATTTTCTAACGAGTTCATTCTGATTCTAACATCATTTGCAGTACTTATTTGTTGTATTTGTCAAGAGAGTAGTAAAAGAATTTAACAGATGCCCTATTTCACAGTTTAAAGGAACCATCTGTCGCAGCAAAAACAACAATTTTCATATATGTATATATTTACTTATGATTTTATATATATATATAAATATATAAACATACACATATAACTTTTCCTTTTATATGTTTGACAGGTTATGAGACAGTTAGTGTGAAAGCCAATATATGTCTCAATGAAACATTTTTGTTGGTTCTGTACCTATCTTAAATAAAAAGGTCTGCTATCAGTATTACATTAATAGAAGAAAATGAGAGATTGACAAATAGAGGGATAGTCCTACTTATTTTTTTGTTGGGAACTGAAACTCTGACAGCTTGGCCAAAAGACAATGCAAACTTTCATATTTTTCGAAGTGTTGCAGTATGGGGTATAACTACCTCCAAGAATAAGTCTTACCTGGGGGGCCAGGAAATCCTGGGTCTCCCTTAGGGCCAGTTGAACCAGGCATTCCAATGGGACCTTTCATGCCTGCAAAGACAATATATACAATTGCATAGCAAAACAACACAGCCTTTTCTGAGTCAAATCATAATAGGGGTTAACTTATCCCAAAGGAGTTTAATGTAAACTCAAATATCACTTCAAATACCTGGGAATCCTGGAACACCAGGGAGACCAGGATCTCCTTTCATTCCATTGAGACCTGGACGACCAGGATTACCCTAGATAAATAAAATAATCAATGTCAGAAAAAATATTGAGGGAAGGGAAGAAAGGCATAAATGGTACTGTATATCAGTTTATGGTACTACCTCTAAAGTAAAACTTTCAGGATTCAAATTCCAATTGTGTATCTTATTAGCTTGTGTGACATTGAGTTGACTATTTAACCTCTTTACAGATTCATAGTTTTCTCCTCCCAATATGAGGACAGCACTAGTATTTTGTGTGGTTGTTGTGAAAATTAAATGAGATAATTCATATAAACAGACTGGCATGTAGTTAGTAACAATAGCTATAAACTTATCGTCATTAACAATGATTTTTTTAGTGTATCCTGAAGTGAAAAGTGTTTTTATAAAAGTACCATGTATGGAATTGACAGTCTGAAGATTTATCAAAAATATAGTAGGGTCTGTTAACTCATTGGATTTGAAAGCCAGGAAAACTATGAGAAGGGTTAAAAATAACTCTAGGGTGGAACCTAAAGAAAGTATATACAACAGCAAGATCATTAAGGAGAGAGGCTGCAGCATTAATCCAAGTGTGGGACAATGAAACACTCATGAGTAGGAATAAAAAAAGGTGCAATCTTGGGTTATCTTATTATGCCAAAATCTAAGAAAATGCTAAAAAGAGGGATCTCCAAAGACAGGACACTGCTTGAGTGGGTTCCGAAATATGAGACAATTTGAACATCAAAATAAGAATTAAAAATTAAAAAAAATACAATCTGGAAAAATAAGATTTTATGAGTTCACACTTAGAATATTTAATATATAGTAAATGGGAAAGGGAGGCTTTTACTTACAATGGAGCCAACTATTTATATGTGGAAGTAGTGCTGTCACTGGAAAATCATTTGCCACTATTTCAGTATTGATTGGTTGATTCCTTACATAAATATAAGAAATCATAAATGTAAGGAAAACTTCTCATGAGGAGCAGTGTATTTTGCATGATCTTAATGTGAACATTCTACAGTTCTACATATTGTTTACAAGGTAAAATAATAACTACACAGTGGAGAAATCAAATCACAACTTGATTGGGTGATCAAAATTAGAATCACCAGTGAGGAGAATGTGAACATCATGTGTCTCTACATGTGCTACTCTGTGATGAACACAGTATCACTACTGCAGTATTCCAGTTGGGGATGCATAACCTGAATATGCTTATGAAGACACACACACACACACAAAAGATGGAACATTTTATTTTTGTAAAATAGGAAAGGGCTATTCACTACATTTCTTCAAAAATGTCAAGATCGTGAAAAAAATAGCTTTAAAACTACTCATATTAGGGGTGACTAAAGAAATATGACAGTTATATACAATGCATGTTTTGGTCTGGATTTTATAGTGAAGGGGGAAAATGTTATAAAGGACATTCATAAGGCCCACTGACACGACTGGAATATGTAAAGTAGAAATAAAAGTATCCTATTGATATTCATTTTCCTGAAGTTGGTAACTGTACTATGGTTATATAAAAGAATATCTTCAATCTTAGGGATTCGTATGCATTTAAGTATTTAGTGGTAAAAAGGTATGATAGATGCAATTTAGTACCAGTATTTCTGAAAAATTGCATATATAATTACACATACAACATGCATATAGAGAGCAAATGGGACAAAACTTGAACAATTCATCATCTAAGTAAATGACACCTGGGAGGTTTTTCACTATTTTGCAATTTTTCTGTTTAATAATATCTCCAAAATAAAATAAGAAACATGCAAATGTGAGAAACTGCACAAAAGAAAATGAATAAAACTTCACAACACTAGACTTATAGAATGTTGGTATTGCTCAGTAGTCTTGATTCAGGTGGAGTAACATGGAAATACATGGAAAATGAATGAGGTCAGGAGTGGATAGAGAATGAACAAAGAGAGGACTAAAATTCTAGGTGTCTAGAAGAATAGCAATGACAAAAGGAGAAAGGTTAGTTATTGGAAAGCTTTAAGAGCTACTTCTTTAGATGCTTTTTCCTACTATAAGGTGCTGTCACAGTTAAAAGACTAAGCATAGATAGTACTGGCTGCCAAATTTAACAATTTTCCTGAATGAATGGAGGATGCTTTGAAGATCCAGACCCATAAAAAGGTATGTGACTTTCTAGGTCACTCAAATCAAGATGGAAAGTACATGGTAGACAGGAAGCTATGTCGTTACTCTCTTTTACAGATTGAGACAGAAACCCAAAGAACCTATCTCTTTCCTTAGACACAAAGCAAAAGTGTGCAGTGGAACTGGAATTTGACACTAAAACATCCCAATGACCATAATTACTTCCCTATGAGTGGAACTATTCACATACAATACTCTGCTATATATGCTTTCACTGTAATGAAGTTTTCTCAGATTTAGATACCATAAACACCAAAGACTCCAGGTAAAGTATTTTTTTTTTTTTCAGGTAAAGTATTTTATGAGGAAAACCTTAACATATCTGTAGCAAAGTTCCTTAGTTTGAAGAGGATAGGTAACTTGCTGTCTTTGTAGTTTTAGTGAGGCAAGCATAGAGCTTTCAATAGTGAATGCTAGTTAAAATAACCCAGTTTAGAATCCTCATTTTGAATGAAAATACCCACACCACTTCCTCATCAAATATCTACTCCCATTTCCTACCGGGAGTCCTGGTGGTCCTTGATCTCCTTTCAAACCAGGCAAACCAGGTTCCCCAGGTTGGCCTGGATTTCCTCTCTCTCCTTTAATACCTCCATTTCCTGGGAGACCCGGGGGACCTTCTGGACCTGGTAGACCTTAATAATGCACAACAAATGACCACATTTCAGTAAAGCGTTAGAGTAGCACAAAGTTCAGGCTGTTAAATAGCAGTTACCTAAATCCTATTGTTTGCAGAATAAAACCAGGACTACATTAAAATATATAGACTAATACTGATCATCTGATATGAATTGGATTCCAGTCTATCTGCTATGAAGACAGGTTTGCAGAACCTTTTAGTTTGCTAGTTTGCCCTTTATTACCACACATTAAATCCAATAAAGTCATATCTAAAGAAAGGCCTCAATATTTTAATAAAGATTGCTTCTGTAATCCCTGTTTAAGTGAAATAAAACAGATATTATAGGACATTTTTCTCAAATTGGAGCATACCTCAGAAACCCCAGGAAGTCTTGTTAAAAACAGATTCCTGGGCCCACACCCAGAGTTTTGAATTCTGCAGATTAGGGAGAGGCCCAAGAATTTGCATTTTAACAAAAGTCATGTAGCTAAAGCTACAAGTTCTGTACTATAAGAATCACTGCTAACTGCCAGCAGGTAATAAAATACTCAAGTCATTGTTTCATTGTGACTAAAATAAAAATTCCTACATATACACAATGGAATATTACTCTGCAATCAAAAAAGATAAACTCATGCCATTTACAGCAACATGGATGGAGCTGGAAGGGATCATAAGTCAGGAAGAAAAAGAAAAATACCAGATGGTTTCACTCATATTAGGAGTGTGAGGGATCAGGAAAAAAAACAATTTAATAAAGTAAATATGAAAATCAACAAACAACTATAAGCCAGAGACATCCTACAGGGGTAGAGAGAGGAATAAGATTAAAACTGGGGTAGGAAAAGCACACAGGACTATGGTGATGGCACATGGGTGAAGTGGTGTGGGAAGTCCACAGGGATTTTACAACTGAGATGAAAAAATGTGCAAAATGAAGAATGATATGTGTGTGTATATATGTAAGCATATACATATATATACATATATACATATATGTATATATGTACATATATATGTATATGCATACATATATACACACACATATCTATAAAGTATCATTGCTAACTGCTAACGGGTAATGGAAGATTCAAGGCATTGTTTCATTGTGATTAAAATCAAACTGTACTTATATTCAGTTTTTTTTACTATTAAGAGAGTTTTTTAAGAAAATTAAGTACTAAATTCATTTAATGACATATTTAGTAATGGGAATATTTTTTTTTTAAGATTTATTTATTTGTACATACAGAACTGGGGTACAGGCCAGAGGCTCAGGGGCGGTGAGAGGCTTCACCAGAGACAGAACAGGCAGATCGACGAAGTACACTGCTGAGGGGAGCAGCGGGCGGGTCAGGAGAGGTCTGCCACGCCATGTGGTCTCCTCCGGGGCAGGCGGGATTTGAACTCATGCGGAAGTGGCTTTAGCTTCTCAGTGCAGTGCTTTAACCCGCTGCGCCACCAGGGAGGGCCAGTAATGGGAATATTTTAAAGTACAGAAAGTTATTAATTCAATACAGTATGTTTGAATTTATTTTTAAATTGTTTTCATATTCTCCTTGCATTTAAAATAATTTTGAATAAAAAGAATTCTGCATGTATCTTGTGAATAAATAAGATGATTTCAAATGGGATTTTGCTAAGCTCCTTCCCTTATATTAAACTTTAAGCTTTCTTTATTAAATAAAGATACCAGGTCCATTAAGCAACCCAGGACATGTGATCATTTGCCACATCTTTTGTAACTAGGTGGGAAATAGCTGCTATTGACTCGTAGTGCTAAGCAGGGGCTGAGCCTGAGACTAAACAGGTCTGCTTAAGAAAATAATTATGAAGCCCTCATAATGCACAGCCAATAGTTATACTTAAATTTAGCAATGTTAATTTTCATTAATTTGAGCAAAAAGGAAGATGACATTGAAATTATCTTTGAAGGAAGTATCATAAGCATATGGATGCAGAAAACTGAGTTTATATTTACATATAGGCAAAAGGTCTCTTAAGCTGACAAAATTTGGATTTTTAGTTCCCTTTCCAATACTCCCAAGATTCAGAATCAGTGGTTTACATGCTGATAAGGCAGCATGACATAGTGATTAAGAACACTAAACTCAGGAGCTGGGTTAAAATTCCAGTTCCATCAATCACTAGCTGTTTGAATTTGAAGTTTATTAAGCGTACTGGCCTCAATTTTGACTTTAAAATGAAAGTAAATATGGTGTCTACTTTATCAGGTTGCTCCTGATAAGTAAGATAATAAGTTTAAATTACTTAACCTAGTATCTGACAGAAGGAATCACATAAGAGTTTTAAAAAAATATTATAATCATTATCATATTCATTTTAAGTAAAACTTAGAGGCACGAAATATTATTGGAATATGACCCATTTTTAATCTTTCAGCTATTTCTATGTGACTTCATATAGATACATAGACTATCTGGCACATGAGGAAAGGAAACAGGTCAACAACAGTACTACAATCATTTTGTCTCTAAACAATTTATATCATACAGTCACCTGAGCCTAGTAACCAAACAGATAGACCCAAAAATTTCCTTCACAATCATAAAGGTCTGGGGTTCTTTCATTTAAATAAACAAGACAAACAGAAAAATCCTGCTGAGTTCAAATGCCACCATAAGTTTTCTAAGCAACATTGTTGGTTTCATCCATGAATATGTAATTTGGGCTAGAAATCAAGAAACAGATCAGTCTATAAAGGAAAAAAGCAAACCAAATCAACCTAGCAACAAGGTAAGATCAAGATATGAAAAAACTAATTTTTATGATCCTCTTTCCCAGGCTGAAAAATAGAACATGGAATCATTAAAAAACAAAACAAAACAACTAGGTATGCACAGGCATTGTTCTTTTTGCAATTAAATGGAAATATTGGGAAATCTACATGTTACTAATTCAGCCCTCCTGTTATAGAGTCCCATACCTTTAATGATTCACTGATGGCATAAAGAAACATACAAGTTTTATTTTATAGTAAATAGATACCTTATTTCTATTACCGAAAATAAGCATAAAAACACAGATCAGAGCAATTGCAGAAAACACAAATTCAAGAACATAAAATCATATGCAAAAATTATAAATGTGTCAAATGCATACTTACAATATCTTAGTGACATTCTAAAGACAAAAATAAGAGTATTTCTATTTAAAATTCAGCATGTCTTCATGTATGGATTATCTATTACCAATAATTGAAACCACAAAGACCTAATGCCATTTCAAACTTAATTATAAACAAGTCACATCACCTTCACCAACATGTTAAATACCAGAAGGCACGTAGTATTTGAGGATAATAGTACTCTTCAGTGACTACTGAATTAGAGTAAGACTGTGTATTTCTTTTATTACACATACAAAGCACTAAAAAAAAAAAAAAGGAACTGACCAATGTAGAGTCTAACCTTGAAAACCTGGGAAGATCAGAGTTCACCAAAGCCCAAAGATCGTTGTTAGCAGCACCAGACATCACACAGTACAAAATAAGATTATGAGTTAGAAGTAGTTCACATTATAGCACAAACTAAACAATAACCCTCGTTGTCAACAATTCTTATTCCTATAGTATAATCAGTATGTAAAGAGAACCATAAGGAGTATAGAGAGCCAAACTGTTTTTAAAAAAAGAGTTTGTACTGGAAAATAAGTTGCTAGTTTTCATTCATCTAAAAACAAACAAAAAAAAATGAAAACTCTACTGAAAACATCAAGTTAATACTGCTATAATAATGTCTTTATAAAAATTAGCATCTCAAAACATTATATTTGGCAAGTTAGTACCAAGATAATACCATTTCACTGATAGGTTTCCATTCATTTCACAAAGAGATAGCTTTGTATATATATCTAAATTTATGTTGTCCATTGCCATTCTTCCATAAAACCATAAAGAGCAAAATTTTTGATATGTTCAGATTGCCTGAGGAGGTATGGTTAACTTTATAGGCCTTGTTAGATTAAAAAATTGTTGACTAAATATAAAAACTAAAATATGTGTATGCAGTGGTCATTATCAATTGTACTTTTGTTTATTTTCTTTGCAAAATCATTCCATGAAGCCACATTTTAACATTTTTCCATAACTCAAGAGGCTTTCTTCTGTGCATTATAACTTGTAAATATATTACTCAGAGAGAAAAGGCCAACACATATTTGTTCACCATTAAACTTGACAAAGCTACATTTTTCAATGATATAAAGACTCAGTGAAGGGGGTGCTTAAAAATATCATGGCATGCATTATCCCACCCTAAAACACAGAAAATGTAATATTTACTTCATTATTATTCAATGCATATATTAAAAGAAAAATCATTAAATAAGAAAATAATATGTATAAATAGGTCATTAACCTCTTGTTTAATGTTAATTTATTATAAATACAACTTCCTCTTCTTATAAGTCTTGCTATGATTTATAAGTACAGGTTGGCAGAAAAAGTAAGTTACCCTGAACCTAGGAATTAGAAGACCTAGAATCTATTCTGGCTCTACTACTTAACTCTATGAGATTTGGGGCAATTCAATCCTTCTGTTGTCTGCATTAACTTCCCTACAGAGGTATTTTTAAGATCAAATTCAATTATTAAAATATCAACCTGCTATCTGCAATGTGCAGGGGGTTACAAAGAACACAAAGATTAGTTAGACCCAGACTTTGCCCTTAAAGAATTTATAGTAGAAGTACATTATACAATACAAATGATGGCATGTCATATTAATATAAAACAGTAGCATTAGTTCTAATAATAAAACCTTTAAAACACCTGATAATTTAAAATTCAGAGGGTTAAAAATTGTCTTCTATTTGTTCACATGATTTCTACACCACATAGAAAAAAGTGACAAAAAATAGCATTTCAAGCAGAGTCCAGCCACACGGGTAAATAAATTAGAATTTCTACCTTATTCACATTTTGAGTAAAGAGGTTTTTCTATATGTGTATGATATACAAGAACTCCTATAAAAATGTCATTGGATATATGATAATTCAGTTTGAGTAAAGTATTATGGAAAATTTGACATTATATCATAGCAAAACTTCTAAGACTTTAATTTTTAAAAGGCAATGTTTTAATGAGTAATATGCCAAATCAATTTTCTACATGAGACTCTCAATCTATATTTCTTAAATAACCTATCAATGATTAACTGTAAAACTAAATTTAAAAATAACTAGTCCTGTACATAAGTGGAAATAACTAAAGATAAGCTGATGAATTAATTAGTATATATTTTTAAAGATTTATTTAGTTATGTATACAAGACCTGGAGTACAGATCAGAGGTATAGGGAGTGAGACGATTCACCACAGACAGAGTGGGGGAACAGAACAGGCAGATCTACTGAAATACACTGGGGTAAGGGGAGCAGCAAACAGGACAGGAGAGGTCTGCCATGCCATGTGGGTAACCTCCCTGGCATGGGATGGAATTTGTGCTGTAGTGGCTGTGGGTAGCTTCATAGTGCTACACTTTAACCCCTTGAGCCTTCAAGGAGGCCCATGATCAGTATGTTTTAAATCCAGCTTCTATTTAAGATTTCAGTCTTCAACTTTTAGAAAGAAGAGAACACTGAAGAGATCAAGTCCCAATAACTACTTAATATAGAGACCATATGGTAAATAAGAACCTGTTAAATCAGTCTTACAGTGATGTGGGTACTTCCCTTTTCCTTTTTTGAATATATTCTATTATGACAGAAAAAAAGGTGTCTAGCTGACACTGAAGTCTGGAAGTGACTAAGGCCACTGACTTCTTTGCAAGTCATACAGGAGAGGACTCAAAATTATTTCAAAGTACACCCAAGTGTTCTTGTTATCATGGTTATTGTTAAGTAGCACTCAAATATCTTTATCTTTTCAGCAACATTTATTTTAGTAAAAGCAACAGTTACTAAGAGTTGATGTAACTTTTCAGGTAACAGAAAACAAGAAAAGCAAAGGCAGGACCCAGTTTGCTGTGACTAATAGCAGCTTTGTAATGAGAATAAGAAGCCATAAGCATGAAGTCAGACAACTATTTCTGTGGAAGGATGATATGTATTATAGTATAACAGACACTTAACTAAGCCCTAGATCAGAATTCCATCTACGAAGTCCACTAACAGTGTGTTCTTGAGCAAGATTTTTCACCTCTTTGAGTCAAGGCTTTTTCATGTGTAACAAAGACTTTCCTCTTGACTTTAAACAGGCTCTTTGAGTTATCTTCGCAGCTAGGCTTTGTCTTTGGACCCTGTCCTTAGTCGGGTTTTACCAAGTCCAGTTTTACCAAGAATCTTAGAAAGTCAGTTTAGGGAGAGACCCACTAGCCGTCATAACTGATCAAGTATGTCATTCCCTACCCATGATGTCTAAGTCCTTGGCCTGCCTTTAGAAAAATTCTAATAGGTCAGTTTAGAAGGAATTCACCTATCCTTCATATCTCCTCTTAGTAGTTTTCTATTCACTGACTCTCCCAATCCACTATTTTGCTAGTAGCTTACAAATCCCCATTTGTCTTTGCTATATTCAGAGTTGAACTAGGTCTCTCTCTCCCCTTTTATTGTAATAGTAGTGAATAAATCTGTCCAGCCAGCTTCAACAACTGCCTGGTGAATGATACCTGTAAAAGTTTGGTCATTTCTAGATATTATATTTTATGGTTTTGGAAACTAATGGGTTTCTTGTGTGAGTAAGAAACTAGGGAATAAACTCAGATAAAGATAGAAGGCTTCATGAAAAGAATCTGGAAATGTTATTAATTTTAAATTCATAGGGAAAAAGTCCTGCTACTTCCAGTATCCAGAACTGAGGCATACACTTCTCCCTATTTAGTTTCTCCTTAGAAATTTAAAAAGAGGGGCCCTCCCTGGTGGCACAAAGTGCAGCACTGAGAAGCTATCCACAGCTACATGCAGCATGAGTTCAATTCCCTGCTGGGAGGTGACCCACATGGCTCAGCAGACCTCTCCTGTCTCACCCGCTGCTCCCCTGAGCAGTGTATTTCAGCAGATATGCCGGTTCTGCTCCCCATTTGGTGTCTGGTGAATCCTTTCATCACGCCCCGCACCTCTGGCTGTACTCCAGTTATTATGTGCATAAATAAATATTTAAAAAATTTAAAAGGGTTATGTGTACTGAATTATAATAAACAATTCAGATATCTGTAGTTCTCTTTATTAACTTCATAGGTGAACATCTTTCACTAAGAATCAGCAATTTTCACTTGGGTAACTGTAACTATTCTTTTGTTAGTCCTATGTATATACATTTGATGAAATAAGGTAAAGAAGTTTCTAATTTGAGTTGGTGGCATTTTTTGAACTTTGTGCTATTCTTCCCTTTTCCTAGTAGTAGAATTTAGAACTCTTTGTGAAAACCCAAATAAACAAAGATGGGATAGTGTCAAAAATTACGTTCAATAGCAAAAATTGCTATTTTCAGATTTAATAATGCATATTATTGTTTTCAAAAGGATAACTGTTTGAAGGGTAGTTCAGTTTTATTTTACATAAAAGTCAAAAATAAGAAATATATTCTATTCCAAAGGCAAAATAAAATATTACAGAATATACTTTTGGGTACTATATATTTGTTCAGCTAAAATGATAACAATATATGAATTTTGAAGTGGTAAATGAACTTTACTAATTAGGTAATTTTGGTTATTCCAATAGTC
Organism: Condylura cristata; assembly: GCF_000260355.1. Classification (NCBI taxonomy): domain Eukaryota; kingdom Metazoa; phylum Chordata; class Mammalia; order Eulipotyphla; family Talpidae; genus Condylura; species Condylura cristata. The sequence continues at coordinate 16,909,585 of NW_004567120.1, read as the reverse complement.
AGAAATACTAGATTCTACAAATTCCTGACAACTTTCACACAGAGGCCATGTAAGAAATAAATTGGCATATATGCTCTTAAAATATATAAAAATACTTGAAAACATATGTACAAGCATGTATATATGCATATGTATATATACAATACATACATATGTATGTATATGTAAGTATATGCAAACACAAACATAAATATATATCAATATATAAGAAAGGCCTCAAACTTCATGCAATTACTACTTTGGCGTTAAGGAGCTAACTTGCAGGACCTGGAAAGGGATCAAAGTTCACCAAGGTCCAATGTCATCATTTACAAAAAGGAAAAATTGTTAGAAATATCAAGAAATTAAAGTATTACACTAAATACTTTCAAGTTAAACTTTAAATAAAAGAATACTCTTAAATTCGGTCATGCATCTGATAAAAACCAAATTATCATCACTCTGTATCAATGCTAAAATAAATACAGCACATATTTTGAAAGTCCAAAATCATTTTAATAATAAGCAATACTATTAATCAGATATTAGGACAATCAGTTCTAAGATCAATTGGGTTTCAAAATCCATTTTAATTCATAATTTACAAACAAATCAAGAAGTCACAAGCACTTATCAGGGATGTATTTTTCTTCCAACTACATTTATTATTTCTTTAAAACATTAATTTGTAAAGAATTTTGTGACTGATAGCTTCATGTTGATATATTTGAAAGTAACATTCAACACCAAGCTCCACTATTAGTAAAAACTAATAACTGCAGTACTGATCAAAATATAAAAAGGATAACAGTTTGGTTTATTTGGATTATTGCATGCATAACCAAGCAAGATATGTGTGTTAATTCCTTGCATTACATGCAAGAGAGTTAATATAGCTGAGGAGATCACTGGTTTTACTTAATAGTAAACCAAGGTAAACTTTTAATGATTTCTATAATCAAATCAGGTCTTGAAAAGGATCTTCCTGAATATAGTGCATGATTTCACTCGATGCATATTTTAACACATATATTATTAAAATTACCTCTAATAACTTTAGAGATTATTGCTATTTAAATGGAAATTTTAATTTTTTAATACATTTAAAAATGAATAAAAAAATTTCAAAAGGTAAAAGAATAACTGCTTTGGTTCTTTAATCTTAGCTTTCTCTTTTTAACCCCTGAAATAGATACACTGATGCAAACCAACTTTATCTTAATAAACATAAACTAGGGGAAAAAATCAATGAGGGTCAAGTTTTCAATTAGTAGAAATACAAAAATTGAGAATCAAGCCTAAAAAACCTGTTAATCATTACCTATCACCAGTGATGTAGCCTCAGTGACATTAATCCAGGATGAAAATGAACATTTCCAAACTTAGTAAAGTGAAGTAACACAGAATGGACAAAGAAATGAAAAGTGAGCACTGAATACAATAATGAGACTTTTAGAGTAGTTAACACAAGACATGAGATATAGACATGAAACTAGTATGAGAGATAACTATTCAATTTAATCATGCTGTGATGATGATGATAAATTTGATTGTCTAGTTCCTAGAAGAGACAAAATTGTTTTATTGTGGTTGGTGATATTTGCTGATCATATGACAGAACCATAGCAAAACTTTTGGTATGGACCACAAACATCTATTGGGTGATCGCTAAAATGATTTGTATGATGACATGCTGAGAAGCTCACATTTAAAAATGCAAGTGGTATTTTGCTGTCAGGTTATCAGTATAGCTTCACCTTTAGTGAAAACTCTAATAAATCCACTATTTCCTCTTTTGGCTTGTTTGGTTCAACTTTAAATAAGAGAAGGGTAACTAAAGAGAATTATTAGATGTCATGCAAATGATGGAGCTGGGTATTAACCAAGCTATTTACTTTAAGAAGTTCTTATATTACAGAGTCTAAAGATCTAATGACTGAATAACCTGTCAGCAAAATGATAGATATTCTTCTTTTACTCATGGACATACCTGGTCTTCCAGGAGGACCTGGGGGTCCTGGGGGCCCTTTAGGACCTTCCAGAGCTGGACCAGGAGAACCAGGAGGGCCTGGGGGACCCTGCACACCAGGGAAACCATGAAAACCTTGTTCACCCTTTGGACCTGGAAGGCCAGGATTTCCGGGAGTTCCAGGAAATCCGCTATCACCCTTTTGACCTGTGAAAGCAAAGTGACATTAGAGAACATTGTTTAAATGATACTGTAAGTTACATATAAGGCCAAAGTTATTCACACTTAACTACAATGAGTAATGGAATTTACTAGGGTCATTTCTATTTGATTAAATCTTCAACCTACCCCTAATCATTATTCTTATTAAGTGGTATCAAAATTGTCCATTATTGTATATATAGAAACTTAGAAGCAATAATAGCTTGCATCCTGAAAGATACCTTTTGCATTATGATATAGAGCAATGATAACATGACAAACAATCAGAAAAAAATGGAGTATAATGCATCTGCAAAAATAGGTTAAAGATGGTCAGAGGAAATTCTTAAATATTTTGAGACTAATAGAAGATATAGATATTCAATGGCTATTTTTGTGTCTCCAACCACCAGTCTATCCAAGATTTAGAACATAATTTAGACAAATTTTTCTCAACAATTTTCTATAGCATCGTCATTCTTAGCAAGTATATAACAGAGGCACTTTAATGAGCAATTTTCATGCGGGGAATCATGGAAAGATAATGGAATTTCTTTGACATATGTGTAGTTTAAAGTCTCCATGAAATAACTAATGGTCATTTTAGAATGTAACATATATATCTGCACAAACACTCAGTCATTCAATTAACTATTTAGTGTTTACAATGAGAATAAGGATAAGTGAGGGAAGACAGATGTATGTGCTGATCCAAAATGCAAGAGATACATTAAGATGGAGTCTTCAGAAGATATTTTATTATTGGTACATAATTCTACAGTTTTCTTTATTACCTTGATATTACTTCCAAGGAGAGGAAAATAGGATTGTTTTTTAGGTTGAAGAATTTTAACATTTTTGTGAACACTATCTCTTCTTACAATATAGTTTTCTTAACATTTTCAACAGTATTAATTAAGTTAATGAAGAGACATCTATATGTAAATTTCATTTAAATGCATTTTTATATAGTACAACTGCTCATAAAAATTGCTAAGTAGAAAATTCTTTAAGATGTACCTCTAGATTTGTGTTTTCTGGGATTGTAGCTACATATTACAATAGCAAATCTTAGAGATTAAAAATAGGATTCCGAAGAATATTCTCTTTATTTTTAATAACTGACTTAGCATGCTTTATTAAAGTTTACCAGAAAGTCCTGGGAGCCCAGGGGGTCCTGGAATTCCAAATCCCGGTTGACCTGTCAGAACATAAACCAAACACTCTCAAACAAAAAACTGAAATAAGAACAAATATTTTCAAGTCATTTGAGTTTTTATTAAGTGCTATAATGTGTATTATAAGAAAGATACAGGTTTATTTTCAACATGGAATTGTAAATTTAACATGAGCAAACTATATAAATATATTGTTTGTGATATGTATTAAGTATCTCTATTTCTCTCTCTACATGGACAGAGACATAGAACAGGGAGAGGAATATACAGTGAAAGAAGGCCATTCAGAGAAGTTGAAAAAAGCTGGGTAGCTTCTTGACATGAAAGGATACAGAGTTTTCCATAAGAGGGAGGCAACATGGTAGATAGAGTGAAGTGGGAGTAGAAGGTAAATTAGGAAAGAGATTGTATATATATATATATATATAGCTTAAAGGGTAAGAAGATATAATTTCAGTGTGGATAACAAAGGGAAAAGTTAAGTTAGACAGGGCAAAAATTAGAAGCAATGAAAAATGGCAGCACCTGGTTCACCCTTCTGTCCAGCTGGTCCAGGAATGCCATCTTGACCTGGTTTGCCTTTTTCACCTGGAGGCCCTGGTGACCCAGGACGACCTTCACCACCTAAATAACAGAATATAGCAGATTACAACCATGTTCCCGGTTCATGTTTTCTTCTATAATCTCATTCTTTCCATACTAGCTTTAAACAGTTTTATACAAAACATACCAAGTGCCTGTAAGACACTACCGTAAATCATAAAATCTGATAAGAGAGAAGCATAAAAAAATGAAAATAAAGAACAGCCTAATTATTCACTCAGTATCCAAATCCTTCTAGTTTCTCATTTTAATCTAGTTTTAGAATATCCAAGACAGTAGTGTGTTTGTGTGCGTAGTTTACTTTAGAATTCAGTAAACAAAATGATACACCTTGCCATTCTTTAAAATATTCAGACCTTCTTCTACTATCATAGAATGTTTGAAATAACTATCCTTGGGAAAAGTGAACACCCCAAAAAATAATCCTATAATAATAATTTTATGTGATCTTTCTGAGCTGTTCACTTTTTAAAATTCAAGTTTTAAGTCATTCACATGTCTATATAAATTTGTGGTTACATTTTTATTATTCTACATGAGTTGTTCACTTTGTACCTCAACAATCAGTGCTAAGTAAATGATTATCACATTTCCTTTGTGTTAAAAATGTTCATATCTCCAAGAAATAATTTGATTTTCCCAAATTGAATATGAGGCACAATTTTGCACAATAGTAAACCTCTATATGTCATGCTTACCTACAGGACCAGATTCTCCTGGAAGGCCAGGGTTCCCAGGAAGTCCAGGAATACCTTTTGGTCCAGGAAGGCCTGGTGTTCCTAGGTTAAAGAGCTCAATTTAATAATAAAAGAAGAACTGCATTGCTGTGAGAGCTACAACTCAAATTGACAGTTTATATATAGATATTACAGAAATTGTGAAGAACAGAAAAGAAAACAAAAGAGAAGTAGTACTGTGAGATACTTTCAACACTAATTTTAAGCTTTAAAGTTATTTATCCAGAGACTGGCATAATTATATATTCATAAAAACAAAACTGCCATCATAGTATAATGGTAGAACTGGCACAGATATGCTAAATTTTTATAATCCATTTATAAAATGTTGGGCATTTGGGTTGTTGCCAGATGCTTACTTATAGCATCTGGAAGGCAGCTATGCTCACCACTATACCACTGTTGCATCTACATTTGTAGAAACTGGGTCTTTTTACAGTTTTAAGTGATTTTTAATATTGTATGGACATATGCTTTCATCAATTTTCAGTAAGTAGCAACATAAGAGAACTGCTGAGTCAAAAAGTAGGCATATGTTGCATTTTATTAAAAAAAAATCTGCCAAACCATTTATATTCATAATGCTTAGGAATTCTAGTTGCTCCAGCTACTCATACAACATTGGGTAGTATCAGTTATTTTAATGATAGCTATTCTGGCAGGAATGTCATGCTACTTTATTATGGTATAAACTTGCATTTCTCTAATAACTAATGATAGCGATCACCTTTTTATGTGATTACTGGCCATCCATATATCTTCTTTTGTGAAAGTTTGTTCAATGTTTTCCTCATTTAAAAAAAGGGGATTGTGTATCTTGTTATTGAATTGTAGATGTTTTTGATATATACTGGATATCAGTCTTTAATCAGATATGTCTTGCAAATATTTTCTCCTGGTCTGAGGCTTACCTACTCATTCTTTTAATGATGTTTCTTTCTGGATAAACTAAAGAAGAATAGAAGGAACTCAAGTTGTTTAAAAAAAAAAAACGTGTAAAACAATTGGATATCTATCTGGGGAAAAAAAAATTTGACCCTTACCTCACACTTGAAAATACATTTATTCAAGACAGATCATAAATCTGAAGATAAAAGTTTAAGCACTACAAATTAAAGAGAAACTAGCTTTATTCTCTAAACTTCAGTAGGCAAATATTTCTTGAATGGACATAAAAAGCTCTAACCTTAAAGGAAATGACTGATAAATGAACAACTTCTGGTCATCATACATCAGCAGAGAGAGAGAGAGCATCTAACAGAGGGTGCATTGACACTATGAGACAGGAGAATATATTTGCAATACATGTATCTGAAAAAGTACTCATATCCAAAATATATAAAGATCTGCTCTGAATCAGTCAGAAAAATGGCAAACAAACTGATAAAATATGAGCAGGCATTATAAAAGATGGTATCTAAATGACCAATGAGTTTATTAAAAAAGGTAGTTAATATGTAATATTCATTTGGAAAATGTAAATTAACACCTCAATGAGGTATCTCTACCTACCCACGAGAGGAGATAAAAATAAAAACTAAATGCTGAGGTAAGAATATGGGCAATTAGACATTTCACACATTTCTAGTAGGACTATCATTTATAAACCAAAGTTGGAAAACAGGCATCATCTGCTAAAGTTTAATGTACACTTACCTTATGATTCAATATTTCTAGTAATAAGTTTTTTTCTAAGAGAAATGAGTACATATCTCCACCAAAACATATTTAAAAGAATGTCAATAGCATTTTTTTTCTTAGTAGACCTAAGCTGGGTACAACCCAAAGTCCATCGATGGTGGAGCTGGAAAGGTTTACACTAAGTGAAATAAGCCAGAAGGAGAAAGAATAAATACCAGAGGGTGTCACCTAGATGTAGAATATAGAAAAATAAAAAAAAAAGAAGGTTGAGAGAAAGACATACTTAAAAATCAACCCTGAAAAACTGACCAAAGATACTAGGTTTTCAGAGGAGGAAGGGAATGAGGAGGGATGAAAACAGGAGAATGGGGAGAGAACACAATAGGCTGTAGTGGAGGGCTATTTTTGGAGGGCTTCAGTGACTACACCTGAGGAGGAAAATCCTATACTATCAAAACACCAACAAGGACATAAAATAAGGGTGCCTTGGGGACTTCCCTATTGGCACAGCAAGTTAAAGCACAGCACTCAGAAGCTAAAGCCACTTCCACATGAGTTCGATTCCCGCCTGCCCCGGAAGTGACCACATGGCGTGGCAGACCTCTCCTGACCCGCCCGCTGCACCCCTCAGCAGTGTACTTCGTAGATCTGCCTGTTCTGCTCCCCACTCTGTCTCTGGTGAAGCCTCTCACCTCCCTTGAGCCTCTGGCCTGTACCCTAACTCTGTGTGCCCAAATAAATCTTTAAAAAAAAATAAGGGTGCCTCAATAATAAAAATTAAAAGTAACAAAAACCCATCAATAGTTACTTTTTACCAATGGAATATTACAAAACAATGATGGGAAAACAAATTACTCAATGAGTTAATTCAGAAGAAGAAAGATACTTATTGGACAGTGTCACTAATATGTGGAATATAGGGCTTCCCGGGTGGCACAAGGTGTGTAAGTCTCAGCACTATGAAGCTATCAGCAGCCGTGATAGCATGAGTTGGATCCCAGGCCAGAGAGCTAATCTACATGGCACAGTGGACTTCTCCTGTCTCACCCACTGCTCCCCTCAGCAGTGTATTTTAGTAGATCTATCTGTTCTTCCCACTCTTTTTCTGGTGAATCCTCTCACTCCCCCAAAAGACTGCCCCCCCTCTGGCTCCACAGCTCTGGCCTACACCCCAGCTCTTGTATGCACAAATAAATAAAACAAATATTTAATATGTAGAGTACAAAGTAACTAAACTAATAGTCCGAAAAAGACAAGCTGAAAACCTAATCCTTCATAGCTGACTAAAGAACTGAGACATCAGAGGTGGAGGGTGTTGGGGAGAAGAAAGAAAAGGGAGAGAGGGAGGCACAATGGTCTAGTGGTAGAGTATGGGTGAGTTGGTGATGGACACACTATGATGGTAAAACCTGATGGAGATACTCCAATGTCATCTTGGTTAAAAATGAATAAATTAATTAAAAAAAAAACTACCAACATGTGCCACTAGATAAATGAAACTCACAAACATAATAATGAAAGAAATCAGACAGAAGGATGTATATCCCATTTACATATCCTTCATTATTCCACTTATATAGAAATTTAAAATAAGCAAAGTTAATTGATGGTGATAGAAGTCAGAGTATGGTTACTTGGGGGAGGAGTTGGCACAATAAAGGGACACAGGTCAATAATGGAGTGGGGAAACTATTTCATATCTTGATCTCTATGGTGAGTACATGGATATATACACAGGTTAAAAACTTACCTATAGTACTATACACTTAACTGTATATGATACACTTTAAAAATAATCAAAAAAGGTAACTAAAGGCTCACTCCATTTATGCCATTGTACAATGCAAAAAAGAAACTACATACAGGTATAAAAAGAGCAGGTACTCTAATAATCTAACTTGGGCTACCTAGTTAACATAGTGCTAAGTTCCTTTGTTTGCATGACACAGTTTTGTCACTTGAATGAACTATATGATTACTTTACCAACAACCATTTGCTGTGTGCCAAAGTACAACTTTCTAAAAGAATCAGCAGCACACTAGGGCTTGACAGTGTACATTATCACCTACAAAAATAGTAGGGCCTCTTAATTGACTTGTGGCTGGCAGTCAAAGATTGAAAAATGTTCAACCAAACAGTCTCTGCTGACAGGATATTGTCCTGCTGAGCTGGTAACACTCACTCTCATTTTATATAGAAAGAAATTTGGACAAAAAAAAAGCTACTTCAAAATTATGCTGTTATTCAGTATTTTAAAGAAAAATAGAATAAAAGTCTGCCAAATAAGAGTCTCTAAGATATGAGTTAGAGTAAATAAGAAAGAAAAAGAAGAGTATGTGAGAAAAGAAATATTACCTGGGAATCCAGGAAGGCCTGGTTGTCCTTTTGCTCCAGGGGTCCCTGGTAATCCTGGTAGACCAGTTTCTCCCATAGAACCTTTAATGCCAGGGTTTCCTGGGTATCCAGGCAGACCAGGTTCACCCTAACAACATAATAAAAGGGTACAACTGACTTAGACAGTATAACAATAGCGTATTGTTTATAGAGCTTTTACTATACATGCTAAAGCACTATGCTAAGTGCTTTACATAAATTGCTTCATTTAATCATCACAACAGCTCTTGGGTTAGGCTTTATCATCCCCATTTATAAATGAGAAAACTAAATCTTGGAGAACTCAAGTTCCTAAGGTCCCTAACAGCTGGCAGAAATGGGATTAGAAGCAAGATATGTTAGCCTCCAGAGTTCATGCAATTCCCACAATACACAGATGCATGATTTTCATTAATCCTTGACAATCTTGTGAGAAAAATACTAGTTTAACCCCTACATTGATACAGTTAGTAAGTGCTGGGGTCTGAATCTGGATCTAGCAGTCTGCTTTCATTACTTAAGATAGTCATTCCTAAATTGGTGGTGGTAAGCCCATGGAGATTACAACTGAGATGAAAAAATGCACATAATAAAGAATGAAGAATGATGTTAAAAAAAAAAGATAGTTATTGTTAGTAGGCTATACAACAACTCATTACTGACAATAAGCATGTCAACCAATAGCTATAGTAGGTCCTCTTGCAATAAAGAAGCCTATCAGTTCTTCAATGGATATCTCAAATCCCTATTTACAGCCTCACTACCCTGAATGTACCTGATCTCATCAAATTTTGGAACCTAAGCAGGGTTGGGCCTAATTAGTACTTGATGAGAGATAACTCAAATTGCTATATTAAGATAGCTCCTTATTCTGCCATGTCTATAATGGTTTCATATGTACATGTCTCTTGACTCTTGTATTACACTGAAGTTCCTTTGAGTAAGAGATAATTCATAGATAACCATTTTTGATCAATGAATATTTTCATCATATTTTTTGTAATAAAGCTTTAGAATAATCCATATCTACTATCAACATTTAAAAACAAAACACATTTTATAACTAATGAGAACATCTACCATAATTCCAGAGCTACTACAGTGATTAATGTTCTGCTCATGAGGATTATAACCTCTCCAGCAAAGTGTTAGTGCTCAACATCACCTACAAAATATTATCTTCTTGACTGAGGGCTTATATGGTTGGCTAGGTGAATGATATTTACTTGTCACTCAAGGGTTTTTCATTATGGTATAGTTAGCTTTTTAACTTAACTCCTTTTCTCCTTACATGGCGTATTTTTTTTTTT
>NW_004567120.1:16889097-16899382 GCF_000260355.1 Condylura cristata | reverse complement strand
TCATTATTTTTGTTATTTTCTCGACATGGCGTATTTTTTAAAGTATTGGGTTGGGAGAAAAAGTATTTTTGTAAGAACTGTAAAATCAATCCCTGTTTGGGACAATATCCATATAGAAAGATTAATAATCCCACTATCTTTTTTTGGCTATTAAAATTCAAATTGTTAATTTATGAGCGCTTGGATCATAGTTATTCTGTATCTTTTAATAACAGCAGCTTCTCTTCCATTCCACACTACAACCTAAGACCTAGAGTAAAATCATAAGCTTGTTTCACTTTACAGAACAGAAAACATCAAAGTTGGTGAGAAAGCTAATTCTGTTTTACTTGAAAGTGTTTGTTGAAAAGGTGAAATCCACAGCCTGATTAATGGAAATAAGTATATAATAGTAGCTTAATAACTTGGAAGCTGTGGTTTCTACCTAATTATTCAATTTTACAGCTTTATGTATATTTGCAGACTAAAGACACCATATACAATACCATATATCGTCTCTTCTTTTGTCATCAATATTGATAATAGTGAAATTAAGCAATGGATGCACAGATACTTTCATATGTGATACAAAAGGGGAGTATACAATAAGATCTTCAAGTTTGCATGCTACTTAGCTCTCCCAGGCTGTGAAATGTGTAAGAGAAGATGTTAATAAATAATGGCTTAAAACTACTTCAGCATGTCAACACTGATGCATGAGATTCAATGAGTAAGGTGCTGAACTTTAAAAAAAAAATACTATGAACAAAGTTTATAAGAGAATGGACTCTAAGGTACCCTTGACCATTCAAGGAAGGAGTAATATTAAATTGTTCTAAACATCAGTTTAGTGTAGCCAAAAGGTGCAACTGAATGGTATTTTAATAAAGGAAACATGAGAAAAAACATATGGATCGTAAAACCACACTATTCCATGTCTAGCACAGTATGTGCAATTTTAGTAAATATGCCACACAAATTTAAAGTATGTTTAAAATGGAGTGTGAGGAAAAGAGTTACTGATTTGTTCATCAAATCCTACTGTGGTTTTGATGTGCATTTCCCCAATGATGTTGAGCATCATTTCATGTGTATCTTCTTGGAAAAATCTATTTTGAGATCTTGTCTCTTTTTGAATTGGCTTGTTGATTTTGTTGTTGTTGAATTATAAAATCACTTCAGATAATTTTGGAATTTATCCCTTATCATATATTTGATTTGCAAATATTTTCTCACATTCCATGGGCTGCTTTTTCAATCTTTTGATATTATCAACAAGGAATCATTGACAGATGTAATGCCATGAAGCTTTTCCCTCATGCTCTCTTTTAATAGTTTTATAGTTTCAGGTCTTTCATTTAGGTCTTTAATCCTTAATTTTGAGTTAATTTTTACATATGATGTAAGGGGAAGAATCCTGGTTTCATTATTCTGTATGTACATATTCAGGTCTTCAAATATCATTTGTTGAAGATACTGTAGTTTCTCCTAGGATGGGCTTGGCATCAACAAGTTAGTTTTTAGTGTGAAATGTCTAAGAATCATCTATGAACAGATATATTTTATTTTTATCATACTAATTTTGATGCCTTTCATTATTCTTGCTTAACTGCTATGAATAAGACTTCTAGTACAATAATGAATAGGTGACTAAGAATGTTCATCCTTACTTTATTACACTTTTATTATTGAATATGATATATTAGATATGGGTATTTCATATGTGGCTTTTATTATATTGAGGTAATTTAATTCTATTCCTAGTTAATTGTTTCTTTTTTTTTAAAATTTATTTATTCATACAGAGCTGGGCTACAAACCAGAGGTGCAGGGGTGGCGAGAGGATCGCCAGAGACAGAGTAGGGAGCAGAACAGGCACATCAATGAAGTACACTGCTGAGAGGAGCAGCAGGAGGATCAGGAGAGGTCTGCCATGCCATACCATACCGGAGGTGGGTCACCTCCGGGGCCAGGGATCGAATTCACACTGAAGCAGGTGTGGCCAGCTTGCAGTGTTATGTCCTAACCCATTGTGCCACCAGGAAGGGCCCAGTCATTTGTTTTTAATCATGAAAGGGTGAATTTTGTAGAATTATTTTTTTGTTTAAATTGTAATGATCATGTGGAGATTTGTCAATTTTAATGTTATGTATTTCACTAATGATTTTTGTATATTGAACAATTCCTGCACTCCATAAATAAATATTCCTTTATCATGGTGTATAACACTTTCAATATATAATTGAGCTTGGTGTACTACTGTTTTGTTGTAAGATTTTATAACAAAAATTGGATTTACAAAGTTTATTGACCTACATCTTTCCTTACTTATAGTGTCTTTATCTGGTTTTGAAATCAGGGTATGGTGTCACTATAGAATGAATTTGGAAGTGTTTCTACTGCTTCCAGTTTTTTGTTCAGGAAGAACTTGGGAATTTTGGCATTACTTCTTTAAATGTCTGGTGTAATTCACCATTAAAACCATCTGGTCAGCCCTCCCTGGTGGCACAGCAGGTTAAAGCACAGCACTAAGAAGCTTAAGCCACTTCCACATGAGTTCGATTCCCACATGCCTGCCCTGGAGGAGATCCACATGGCATGGCAGACCTCTCCTGACCCACTCGCTGCTCCCCTCAGCAGCGTACTTTGTCAACCTGCCTGTTCTGCTCCCTGCTCTGTCTCTGGTGAATCCTCTCACCCTCCACATCTCTGGCCTGTACCCCAGTTCTGTATGAATAAATAAATCTTTAAAAAAAAAAACATCTGGTCTTGGGCTGTCTTTGTTGGGAGGATTTTACTTATTATTTATTCAATGTTCTTACTAGATACAAGTCTATTTCAAAAAAAAATGATAATTTATGATTCAGTCTCTTGATTTATTATGTGTTTCTAGGAATTTGGTTAAGTATCCCAGGTTTTCAGAGCACATTTATTCACAGTATTTTCTTTAACTCCTGCAAAATTGCTATTAATACTCCCTCTTCCATTTCTGAGTCTAGTTGAATATTCTTTCTTTTTTTCTTAGAATTATACAAACTTCCAAGACTGAATCAGTATAGAAAATCACAATAGACCAATCACCAACAAGGCAGTTGAAACTGTAATCAAAGCCTACAAACAAAACAAACCAAAATTCAAGACCAGATTATTTTAGCAGTGAGTTCTATCAAAGTGTCAAAGATTACCCAATACCTATACTTCTCAAACTCTTCCCCAAAATTTAAGCAGTAGAAATTATTCCAAATATATTTTATGAAGCCAAGATTACCCTGATACTAAAAACAGACAAACATCACAATTAAAGAACACACTATTATCTTTGAGCAATCCAGGTACAAAAATGCTCAAGAAAATCATGGCAAACTGAACTCAACAACACATTAAAAGGAGATCATATGTGATGACCAAGGGGAATGTATACCATGGATCAAGGGTGGTTCAGCAAATGCAAATCACTAACTAAATGAAGGATAAAAATAATTATATAAATGGATGTAGAAAAAGAATTTGACAAGATCTAATATTCATTTATGATCAAAACTCTCAATAAAATGGAGATAGAAGGAACATACCTCAACACAGTATAGGTCATGTAAGTCAAACCCTCAGCTAACATCACATTCAAAGGTTGCAAACCTAAAATCTTTTCCTCTGAGATCAGGTATGAAACTAGATGTCTGTTTTCAACCTTTATATTTAACATAGCATTGAAGTCCTGCCAGAGCAATTCAGGGAGAAAAAGAAATAAAAGGAATCCATGCTGAAAAACTATTGTTATTCACAGATGATATGATAATTTAATGCTGAAAAAATAACACTAAAAAACTATTAGAAATAACAAAATCAGTATAATAAAATGGCAGGTTGCAAAATCTGTTATGTTTCTACACATAAACGAGCAGCTAGAAAAGAAATAAATCAAGAAAACAATCCCACTTACAAGTAAGTAAAAAAAATCAAGTACCTAGGAATAAGCTGAAGAAATGAAGTGAAAGATCTGTACAATGAAGACCGTAAGACACTTAAAAAAAAAAACATAGAAGGCATTAAAAAATGGAAATATATTTCCATACTCATGACTTGGAAAAATAAATAGTGTTAAAATGTACAACTTATCCAAAGCAATATTCAGGTTCACAGCAATCCCTATCAAAATTCCAATTGCCTTCTTCAAGGTAACAGAACATTAGTAAAACTTATATAAACCACAAAAGACCTCAGATAGCCAAAGCAATCCTGAGAAACAAAACAAAACTAGAGGGATCATATTCCCTTACTCTAAGTATACTACAAAATGACAGTAATCATAACAGGATGGTATTATAATGAAAATAGAGACACAAGTAAGTGTAATAGAACTGAGAGCCCAGAAATAAGCTTACATTTATATGGCCAGTTAACTTGAAACATAGAAGCTATATATATACACCGGAGATGGAAAAGTCTCTTCAATAAATGGTGCAGGGAAAACTGGACAGCAGTATGCCAAAGTGACACTAGACCACTACCTCACACCATATGTAAAAATTGACTCAATATGTATTAAATACATTGAAGAAAACATAAGTAAAACACTTGTGAATCTGTTCCAATTGCAAAAAAAAGAGCAATTATAAACAAATGGGATTGTACCAAATTAAAACAACTTCTGCATAGCAGCACTATTTACAAACAATCCAAATGCTCCAAAATAGATGAATGGATCAAAAGCCATGGTACAATGATACAATAGAGTATTACTCAGTGATCAAAAAGAAAAACTCATGCCATTTGCGGAAATATGGATGGAGCTAGAAGGGATTATGCCAGCTGAAATTAGTCAGAAAGAAAAAGAGAAGTACTGGATAGTCTAACTTATAGGTGAAATATAGAGAAAGCAAAAGATAGATCAAGAAAAAGTCAAACAAGCATGCTGATCACAGAACTGAGGATTACAGCAAAGGAAGGCGGGGCAAAATAGGGGAGGGATGAACAGAATGGAATATGGTGAAGGTTCACGGGTGAAATGGTGGCAGAACTATGGGGACTACAATGATGCAAGAAAAAGATTTGATTAATAAAAAAATATTTAAAAAACAGAGCAAATACCATTGTAAATTAAAAAATATCCACATAGTAAAATAAACTATTGCTAACGCTAAACACTACCTTACTAAAAGGGGAAAAGTGATTGAAAATTATACACTGGACAAGGGGTTAATATCCAAAATATATAAAGAACTGAAATAACAACAACAACAAAATCAAATAAACCAGTCAAAAAATGGGCAGATCTGAACAGGCACTTCTCCAAAGAAAATATACACAGGGGGCCCTCCCTGGTGTCACAACAGATTAAAGCACAGCACTAAGAAAACACACACAGGGGCCAACAGACAAAGAAAAAAAATGCTCTTCATCTCCTATTATTATGCATAAGCAATCAAATGACAGATCACCTCATACTTGTTAAGATAGCTTATATTAAAAAGAGCAGAAGGAAGAGTTTGTAAGATTGTTGGGGGGGGGAGAAAGTAACCTTTGTACACTATAAGTGGGAATGTAATGGTGCAGCCTTTATGGAAAACAGTATGGAGGTCTCTCAAAAAATTAAAAATGGATCTACCCTATAATCCAGCAAATCCTCCTCCAGGTATTCATCTGAAAAACTCAAAAGCACTCAATCAAAGGGATACATGCACTCCCATGTTTACTGGAGTACTCTTTATAATAACCACATTATGGAAACAACAGAGCACTGGATTAGAAAAATACAGAATATATAATATATATTGGAATACTACTAAGGTATAAGAAAATGAAATCTTCCCATCTACAACAACATGGATGCAACTTATTATGTTAAGCAAAGTATCTCAAAAGAGAAATACTGAATTATTTCACTCATATGTATAATATAATAATAAAACAAAGCAAAGGAACAGACAAAACCAAAGCAAAACAAATCCTTGCATTGTGACTGCAGAACTGAGGTTACCAGGAGAGAGGGGCTTGGGAGCAAAGGGTAGAGGAGGTCCAATCAACTCATGTAGAAAGTTGGTAGTACTGTGATGATTTGGTAACATACATTTGAAGAGATACAAACCTGTACTCTCAAAACAGACAATATTGTTAACTAATGTTAACTCAATAAAAGAAACAAATTTTTAAAAAGATGCAGTATATGTAATATATACACAATGGAATAATATTCAGCTATAAAGATGGCATCCTGCCATTTGCAATAACACTGATAGACCTAAAAGGTATTTATGCTTAGTGAAATAAATCAGACAGAAGAAGACAAACAATAAATTTTATTCATATAGCATATAGAGGAAGCAAACAAATGAGTTTAATTATAAATAATTTAAACAAACAACATAATAAACTTTTAGACCATAAGAACAATTAATGGTCATAAGAAGGGAAGGAGAGTGGTTAAATCGAGTATAACGTGTCAAATGCATAATGAAGGACAGAATTGTATTTATATTAGTAAATTTAGTGTAGTATATCACAGGTTGATTTTTAGTAATGCATACCTGAATTTTATATGTTATATTATGTAATGTTACTTCAATAAAAAAGCTTAAAATATGTTTTGAAAAGGAAAGATAAAAGATATATGATAATACAATATATAGAATAGTATATATTTTATGACGTTGCATACAATGTGTACTAAAAAACAATTTTGTATGCATACAAGGGATTCAGTTACATACCAATATACTAACAGATCTCTATGGGGAGATAATGGAATAACGAAGATAGTTAGTGAAGGAGATTTTCACTTTTACATATGATGTTTCTGTATTATTATTTTATAAAAGTATGTGTATATAAATAATAAAATTTAAATAAGAGAGAAAAATATTAATTTTAATACTTAATATTGTTAATCTGTGATTAATATGCAGAAACTTCTGATTATCTTACAGCATATGTTGGTCATCTGGAAGAAACTATAGTGTTTGATACTATTAAATCTATTAAATGATAATTCAGTAAATTCTTATTTTAGTAGGTATTAACACTAATACCATGGAGGGTGAGTAACACAATTTCTTTTTTCTAGCTTTGTGGTCTGATTGAATAATGAAACATGTCATAGGACAGTTGAATAGCAGAAAATATTTACAACATATAAACATATAAAACACAAAATGGAACTTCATGATTTACAAAGTACTTTAACAAGTCAGTAGATATTATATTTTTATATGGCATTAAGCAATTGTTAAATATGTGTTAAGTCCAAATATTTTAAAACAAATTCAAAATTTGATCATTTGAGAAATGCCACCAGTTTTCACATTGAATAGTAGCACAGAGGGATATGTGAACAACTATTTTCAGAGAAGTACTTCAGATAGGCAGTTCAAAATAATATTGTATTTTTTTCATTAATTGTACAAGTTACTTTTTATAAGTCTCTTCAATTTAGTTAATAATATTAAGACAAAAATAAACAACTCCATTACTAATAGGAATATACCTTTGATTTACTGAAACATGCAGAGATTAAGATAGAGGGAAAGCAAAGAAACCAGCATATTAACCCCTCCTTTTTTTGAGTAGGATAAATCCTGAAACATATTTCCTGATGATATAAGAGAAAAAGGAAAGAATCACTGTCTCACCTAGCATATCCCATCTAATTCTATCATTTGCTTAATGAAGATTAGAAAAGCATAGAATTAAAGAAAAAATCACATTTGGTCAAGCTTGTGCCTAGAGTATGCTTACCTTTGGGCCAGGAGGACCTGGAAAACCAATGCCTGAAAAACCAGGATCACCTTTTTCTCCTTTCTGTCCAGGTAATCCTGGGGAGCCAGGGTCACCAGAAACTCCAGGTGATCCAGGAGACCCTTTCATACCCTGAGGGCCTATTGAAAATATGGAACATGCAAAATTTATGAAAGTGTTTTTATAAGATTTATTTTATTTATTTATGCATACAAAACTGGGGTATAGGTCAGAGGTGCAGGGGATGAGAAGATTCACCACAGACAGAGTGTGGAGCAGAACAGGCAGATCTATTGAAATACACTGATGAAGGGAGCTGCAAGAGAGACAGGAGAGGTCTATGGAGTCATGTGCATTAGCCTGGGGTTGAACTCATGCCACAGTGGCTGGAGATAGCTTGACAGTGGTAAGACTTAAGCCCTTGTGCCATGAGGGAGGCCCTGCTTTACGAAATATTCTTTATGGCAAGTCTAAGATGCATATCACCAAGCAAAAAGACTTTTAAAACACTACAAATTTTGAGCATATTACTGAACTTTTTAACCAGAATTATACAGGAGCCTATTTCTTACTAATGCTGATATAAAAGGGGAAGAGCTGGAGAAAGAAGTTTATAAATTTTCACTATTAAGGTTTCTAATGGTGTGACCCTTAACTGCCATTTAAAATATTTGTGTAATGAAAGAGCATTACCCATTAATTGCCTTAGATATTGTCTCAGTTTGATTCTATCAACACGGTATTTTTTTCTGTATAATAAAGACAGTGAACAATTTTCTATCAAAAGGAATAAATATTTGGAAGACTTTATACTCACCAGGAAAACCCATATCACCTATGCTTCCTTTAAGTCCAGGAGGTCCTGTAAGTCCTGGTTTCCCAGAGGAACCAGGATTACCCTGGGGACCTAGAAAAAGCAAATTGATAAAACTATGACAAGTCAGCCAATATTGGGGTTGCCTGATTTATTGCAATAGGTTTCAATTAAAATATGAGCATGGGATCGGATGGGTTAAAACTTATATATATGATTAAGTTCCATAGACTTAATTCAGTATAAAGCAGGCAAAATGTAATCTCCTTAAGAACAAATTACAATATAGTCAAAGTAACAGAAGTTTCCTGATACTTAATTTTAAAATGCAAAACTTTACTAGAACTTCTAGTTCCTTGCCCTAAAACAATTCAAATCACCTGAAGTTTCATCTTTATATGCAATGAATGCTGTTACTTTACTTATCACAGATAAATCCAATATAATGAATTTGTATTTTAGAGATTCAAAATGAATCTGACTAGAGTCTAATTATGTGAGACCAAGTAGAAAAAAAAATGGTTACTAATCTTGATATACCCCAAGTATATCAAGTCAGGAATAGATAAGGTTGATAGAGAAGTACTAGACTGTCACCCCAACAATTATGGCTACTTTGTTCATACATTCTTCTTAGAGCATAGGTGTTTGAGCTCTGTGGTGTCACCTACATATTTCCCAAGGACCACAATATTGCTTTGAAATTTTTCTCTTTATATTTTTTCCTTTACACTGACTATCAACTTATAGAAGAGAATGTAGAAGATGTGAAGGAGAGAATTGCTCTTTCAGTTTCACTGAGTCATATAGTATTGAGTTTAAAGTAGAATAACTAATTTTAAGGGCACATATGATGGAAACTAATTCCTTTTTATTCTTTAAGGGACCAAATGGAAGAATATGATTTAACAAGCTTCAAGACAGAATTTCATTAAAAATATGAAAAAAAAATCCATGTTCATGGTAAGGGTGATTAACACTATAACAGCGTAATACTGAGCTATGTTGTGAAAATTTTATATCTAGAAACTTGAAAAAAATAGAATCAACAGACATTTGTTTCACATGATGCAGTGATTTCCTTGTCGGAAGGCAAAGAAGTAAAAAAGGTGAATTCTTCAGGTTCCTGCCAGATAACTGTTTTATTTGCATATACTGAAATCTATGTAAATAAAACTCAGCACATTGGATGTACTGCTGTTTCAGTATATATTTTACTGTCACAAAAAGAATAAACTGAAGAAAAAACAGCTTTTACAAATTGTTTCTATAGAAACTTGATCCATTGCTAAAGGAGAGCTCCATATCCCAGTAGCTACCAAAGCACATTACCAAGACTAGATAATTACTTTCCCAGGGTTCTGTATCAACCATCCAATTTCATACTTACCTGATGGTCCTGGTAATCCAGGTTGTCCAGTTAGTCCAGGTTGTCCTGGGTCTCCAGGCAAACCCTGGTAACCTTTCGGCCCCGGAATTCCAGGAAAACCTTTCAAGGAAAAGTTTAAGACAAGTTAGGCTGTTATCACTATCCATTAAACAAATTTGGCAAAAGAAACTGCCCAAATTCATAACTATGAGAGCAATACAAGAAACAATGATGTTCTGATATAATATGAACCAAGAGAACTACACTCTCTTCTCTCTTTGCTACCATTAAGAAATGCAAGTTCTGGAAACCATAAAATACCTAGAAGCAAAGATGGGTCAAACACTACACGGCATACACTTCAGTGACATCTTTAAAGACAGAGCACCCAA
>NW_004567120.1:16885117-16887171 GCF_000260355.1 Condylura cristata | reverse complement strand
TATTTTTCCTTTTCTTTCTGGCTTATTTCACTAAGCATGATCTTTTCCAGCTCCATCCATGTTGCTGCAAAAGATATATATTTTTTTTAGGTTGCTAAGTAATATTCCATTGTGTATATGTACCACATCTTTTTAATCCAGTCATCCACTTTTGGGCATTTGGGTTGTTTCCATGCTTTCCAATTGTAAATAACGCAACTATAAACATGGGGGTGTAGGTATCTTTTTGAATCAGTGTTTTTGTGTCTTTTAGGTAGATGTCTAGGAGTGGGGTTGCTGGGTCGTATGGAAGCTCCATGAACATACCTAGTTTTAAAGTCCATGTTGCTTGAAAAGATACTGAATTGAAAAGCCACAAAATTGTGATTTGTGTTATTCATATTTTTTGATGTTGTTATACTTTCAAAAAAGGTAAGATAAGGATAAGCTGTACTTATAAGCAAACCATCCACCCCCATCTTATTTGAAGAGAAAATAATTAAAATAACCAGCAAATTTCCCCCAAACTTTAATCTGTTTTCCACATAAGTCTAGCTATCCATCCTTTTCTCTTAATCCAAATGGAAGAATTTTTGCTATAGGAAAGCTCCATATCTTGGTAGTTACCCTACTTTCTGGAAGGTTGGTAGCTGACTAAGTCCATCTTAAAATGTCACAGCTTGTAAATAAATTACAAAGAAAATACTCTAAGAGAAGTTGAGCTGCATCTAAGTGGATTTTATTGACAAATCCCAGAGTAAAAGTTATTTTTGTACTATTTAAATCAACCTTCAAGTACACCAGAAATTGTATTCATAAATATATTCACTCACCTGGTAACCCAGGATCCCCCTTTTCTCCTTTTGAATCTAGCAGATCTAGATCCATTGATCCAGGAGGGCCTGGAAGGCCAGGCTCTCCTTTGCCACCTTTTTCTCCTGCAGGGCCTGGAAGTCCTGGCTGACCCTGAAAACCATCATCACCTAAAATGAGTATGGTGGAAAAGACACAACAGATCAGATTTATTCATCCAGAATTAATGCATATAGAAATCATTCATGTGTTTCACAGCTGGGTAGGTTGCTGACCTTAATGCACTTGCTGTACCATGGTTACTGCCATGAGTAACTTGCACTCTCACATTATTTTTAGACTCAAGTAATAATCCCTCATTCTTTGGGATTCTCTGACAATCAGAAGTATTGTGAAAAAATTTAATCACTGTCTTTTATTAATTTGAGGTAAGCAGTTATCATGTTTCATAGACTCCACATTAAACATGTTACCAAACTGAAAACAGGACCTATTTAAATGCCTGTCACATAGAAACAAAATTTAAAAACGGTTCATTTTAAAGCAGCTATAATCATTCTGCATTGACATGAAGAAATGTTTAATTTTTTCTCTTACATACATCTGCCAGCAAACTCGACTATTACCTTTCATACCAGGAACACCACTCCTGCCAGGAATTCCCAAAGGTCCTGGTGGGCCTGGAGGTCCCATCATACCAATTTCACCTTTGGCACCTTTGAAAAATATCAATAAGTAACTTTTATCTTTCCTTGACCTTAGAAAGATTAAATGATAAGCTTTAGGGTGTCAATTGGAAAACTACTGAGACTCGGAGGGAAGGCATTAAGCTTTCAACTGTTCTTAACTTAGTAACCTCTACTGCCAATGTCCATGAGTAAAAAGACTCAGTGTGGTAGCTAACCTCCCAAAATTGCCTGCCAATGATCTGCACTTCTTTTTGTAGCCTTCTAACCTCAAATCTGAACAGATTTTGTACCTGTTCTTTCAATAAGTAACACTGTGTGAGTCCCGACACTAGAACATTATAAGTTTTACAGCTTCTCTGGGGCTCTGGAAATATGTGCTTTTGGTTTAGGGAACCCTTTATTTTGAAAGCTAGCCACTTTGAAAAAAAGAATCACTACCCTGACACTACCATAACCTGAGATGCATAAGCCATGTGAAGAGGCACTATGTATAATACAATGTGAAGCAGTATCATCTTGAAATACTCAGGTATCATCTTGAAAATAGAGCTTTACCCCCAAACATTCTTGTTG
>NW_004567120.1:16859879-16884317 GCF_000260355.1 Condylura cristata | reverse complement strand
TCACATTAATTCAGTTTAATTTTCTGAGTCCAAAACCAGAAAATAAAGTTTAAACAAATTACCTGGAAATCCAACAGCACCTGCTTTTCCTGCGGGCCCTGGTGATCCCGGGGGACCTACAGGACCGGGTCTTCCAGGGATCCCTGGACTGCCTCTCTCACCAGGAAGTCCTGGAACATCAAACCCAGGAGGCCCTGGATCCCCCTTTTCTCCTGGCATTCCATGTAAACCTAGTTAACACAACACCAATATTAACAAGCATTGAGGCAGTTTTAAGGGATTTATCTGGTTATTTGTCTACCAAAAAGTAATAGAATTCTGTGAATAATAAACTTCACAATGAGTGAGAGATACATATGGCACCAAGCACTAAAATGGCCTAATAATCAAACATCAGGATTTCTGACATATTTCTCTATGAAGGTGCTCCCCAAATTATTTCTGATGAAAAAGTAACTTTTTTTTTATTTCCTGATCCATCATAGATAAATATTTCCTATGACATTTAATAAAAATTAATGAAATAATGACATAAAAAAGCTAAAGACATACAAAATACAAGTTTATCTTTTTGGTTATTATAGTCAATAAACAAAAATATACTATAAACATTCTTAAGTACTTATTCCCAAAGTTTTCTAATTACAATGTAGAGTGGTAGCTAATATTTTGGGATTGAACACTGGTCTACTGATCATTCCTGTATTCACATTGCCTAAGGAATTATGAGTTATTAGGACATATTGCTATAATCCATAAAAATGAGTAATATCTGAATAAATCAGTTATATATATGTCATTTCGCTTTGTTGTATATGTTGTTTTAATAATATATTACTATTAGTTTTGTTCCTAATTTTTATTTCTCAATATTCCAACCAGGATTTTACAGAAAAAAAATTTGCACTGCAAAAATATTTAACCTGTGTATGTTTCTCTAACACTTAACTATACCAAAAAGCAAGACAGTTAATAAAGAAGTCATTTCAAAAATAATTACACTAAAACCATGATGCAAATTCCCACCCTACTTCCTATCAACTATGTGAATTAGTGATTCTATGTCATGGGTCTTCATTTGTTAAACCAACTAGAAGTTGAGGGCATTAGCCATGTGACCATTTGAAGTGTCCCTTAATAATAAAATCTAATTTTACTGATGGAGATCAGTAGGCAACTATCTTATAAGACAGCATGATGTCGGTATGTTAAGATCTCCTTAATGTCATACACCAGTATGTACTTAAACTAATGAAACTCACTGTCATTTAGTTGGCAAATAGTGGTGACAGTTCCAGTGTTGCCATTTTATAGTAAAATACAATTCAATAGAGAGACAAGTTTTATTTGCTTTCTTTGTAAAGTATTATGAGATACCCAATAATACCTACTATAGTTCTAAGTGGATTACTGCATATTATTTTATTATAGACCAAGTCATTTTTTAATAGCTGAGTTTTCAAGATACGTAATTTGCTTCTGAAATATTCTTCTAGAAAGCAGCTCTACAAAATAGTGAAAATAAACCAAGATTTAAATATGAAGAAGCCTTGTTGATTTTCCCTGTTTAAAGTTTTCCTTTAAGATATGGCATTTGAGAAAGAACTAAAATGCATCACAGACATGAAATTTAAGAGAAAGATAGTTATGTTCAACAGCAATATGAGCCACCCAAGTCTAGGAAACAAAACGAAGCAGGTGAAGAATGGAAAAATGTCTACAAGTACATGTTATCAGATATGGATTAGTAATTAGTAAGGAAACTTATTTTACATATTCACTCAGATATTCATAGAGCATAATACAAATGAAGTGTATTTTCCAATAGAAATACAATATAATATTTACATTGACAAAAACAGTATTTCTTAAGAATATAAAATGTTGGGCCCTCCCTGGTGGCGCAGTGGGTTAAAGCACAGCACTAAGAAGCTAGAGCCACTTCAGCATGAGTTTGATCCCTACCTGGAGGTGACCCACATGTGCAGGAGACCTCTTCTGACCCGCCTGCTGCTCCCCTCAGCAGTGTAATTCGTCGATCTGCCTGTTCTGCTCTCCGCTCTATCTCTGGTGAATCCTCTCACCACCCCTGCACCTCTGGCCTATACCCCAGCTCTATATGCATAAATAAGTAAATCTTCTATTAAAAATATAAAATGTAAATACCGTATGACCCAACAAACCTTTCCTAGGTATTTATCCTAAAAAATATGAAAACTCTAATATGAAAAGACTCATGTATGCTTATGCTCTTACAGCATTGCTCACAACTGCCAATTCAAAGAACCAACTTACATGCTCATAAACGGATGAAAGGGGTACTAAGGAAAGATAGGTGGAGGAACCTCAAATTACTAAAACTGAAGCTACCATGTGTGACCCAGCAATTCCACTCGTAGGAATCTACCCAAAGGACACAAGAATATTAATTCAAAAAGAAACCTGCACTAATGTGTTTATTGTAGCACTATTTACAAAAGCTAAGATAAAGGAAGCAGCCTAAATGCACAAAAATAATGACTGAATCAAAGATGTGGTACATATATACACACACTAAAATGCTACTTGGCAGTGTGAAGAGATAAACTCATGCCATTCACATTTACATGGATGGAGCTGAAAGGGATTATATTCAGTGAACTAAGTCAGAAGGAAAAAGAAAAATATCAGATGGTTTCATTTATATATATAGGAAATATTATATATATGAGGAATACAGGGAAACTGAACAAAGGGTCACAGGGAAAAAAGACAAAATTAGCAGGAAAAATTATAGATCTGAGACCATATGGAGAGGAGAGGAAGGGAGAGGGTCAAAACAATGGAAGGAAGAGCACAAGGGACTATGGTGATAGTTTACAGATAAGATGGTGATAGGAGATTTATGGCAATTACATCTGAGAGGAAAAATCAAATCTTGTACAAAAATGAACTACAATGTAAGGAAATAACAAAAAATAAACAAACTTACACACACACAAAGGGAAATAATATCATGGAGTATATACTCAATGGAATACTATACAGCCAATTTTAAAAAGGTAAATTACTGTCTTTCAGGACAAAATGGGTGGGCCTTGAGGTGATTAAATGAAACAAGTCAGAGTGAAAGATGATGCCAGATTCTTTCATATGTGGAATATAAATAACCAAAAACCAAATATAGACAAAATACCGCAGGTATAAAATTTGGACTTAGAGAAAGAAATAGGGGAGTTTACACTGCTGGTGGAAAAGCAAACTGGTCCAACCACTATGGAGAGTTATGTGGAGATTCCTCAGACTATGAAAAATGGAACTATCATATGATCCAGCATTTCTACCCCTAGGGATCTACCCAAAGGACACAAAACCTTTAATTCAAAAAGGATACCTACACCCCTATGTTTACTGTAAGCACTACTTATAAGAGGGAAGACTTGGAAACAACCCAAATGCCCCAAAATAGATGACTGCATCAAGAAGATGTGGTACATAAACACAAAGGAAAACTAATCAGCAGTCAGAAAAGATAAACGAATCCATTCACAACAACGTGGATGGAGCTAGTTAGGATTATGTTCAGTGAAATACGTCAGAAGGAAAAAAGAAAAACATCAGATGATTTCACTAATAGGAAGGATATAGGGGGACCAAATAAGGGATCAAGGCAAAGAATAGTAAAAATAAAACAAACAAAACAAAAATAAATAGACAACTATAAATAAGAGATATTCTACAGGGAAGGGAAGTAGTATCAAAATGAGGGTGGGAAAAGTATAAGCGACTGTGGTGATGGCGCATAGGTGAATTGGTGGTGGAAATTCTATGGGGACTACACCTGAGAAAAGAAAGCAAACACGGTAAAAACAAAAAAAGAGAGAATAGTGTTATTAAAAAATACATAAAAAGTAATTAATAAAAAAGAAGAGTTAAAGGCATGGGGAGGGAGGCAGATAGGGTACTGGCAGGTATCTGTAGAGTGGTACATGTATACATATGGAGGAGTAAAAATGTAAAAACAAAATTAAAATTAAAAAATAATTTTATCCATCCATCTAGGCCAAGATCTATTTTTTTTTTTTACTATCCCCTTGTGGAATAGCAGTAAAACCTAAAAATTAACTTTTCTTAAGATCCCTCTGCTATGCTAGTTGGATAGAATGATTTCAATAGTGTGGAAGCAGATACTTTGTAACAACCTGGTCCAAAGGAATGCTGTATATCTTATTTTTAAATTAAATAGTTTAAAATTCTCTAATTTTTATTTATTATTAAAGGATGTGTCAGAGGTATAAAGTGCAATAAAATAAAATTCATAAAGTGGAAGAGTAAAATATAAAATAGGGTGAAATTAAAATCTTTAATTTATGACTTTTTATATTGCTACTTGATGTTTCTAGCTTTTCTCATATATAACTAGCAAAATACCTATGACATTTAAGTAAGCAAAAATATATTGTAGTTTCAAAGTAAATCTATACACATTTGAACTGTGTGTTTAAGTCATGTGATGTATTCATGTGAATTAAGGATGTTCAAATGTTCTATATTATTTCATGAATTAATACATTATTTTTCAATTATATAATGTTGGCAAAAAATAATTCTTTCTGTGTCTGATTAGATTACTATAATAAGTAATGAACAAAGTCTAAGAAATATATAACCTCTGAGACTTAATGAAGAAGAAATAGGAAAACTGAACAGACCAATTACAAGTAAGTAAATTGAAACAGTAATCAAATGTTCCCAAGAAAGAAAAAGCCCAGGATCACATGGTTTCACTAGTGAGTTCTACCAAACCATCTAAAAGGAATAACTATCAGCATGAGTTTCATCCCAAGATAGGGAGCTGACCCACATGGAGCAGCAGACCTCTCTTGTCTTGCCTGCTGCTCCCCTCAGCAGTGTGTTTCAGTATATCTGCCTGTTCTCCTCCCCACTCTGTCTATAGTAAATCCTTTCACCCCTTACACCTCTGAACTACATTCCAGTTCTTGTATGCATAAATAAATGAAATAAATCTTTGAAAAAAAAAAAAAAACTTGAGGAGGGAATGCCTTTAAACATATTTTATAGGGCCAACATTATCCTGTTACCAAAAGTAAAAACATCAAACACACACACACACACACACACACACACAACAAACAAACAAACAAACAAACAAACAAAAACTGCAGACCAATTTCCCTAAGGAAAAGATAAAAAGTCCTCTGCAAACTGAAAGAATGCATTAAAAGCTTATATATCATGAACAAATGGGATTAATTCCAAGGATTCAAGGATGGTTCAACATCCAAAAACTGACCAATGTAGTTCACTACATCAACAAAAGGAAGCATAAAAATCAGATGATCACGGCCCTCCCTGGTGGCGCAGCAGGTTAAAGCACAGCAATGGGAAGCTAAAGTCACTTCTGAATGAGTTCGATTCCCACCCCGGAGGTGACCCACATGGCACAGCAGACCTCTCCTGACCCGCCCGCTGCTCCCCTCAGCAGTGTACTTTGTCAATCTGCCTGTTCTGCTTCCCGCTCTGTCTCTGGTGAATCCTCCCACCCTCCGCATCTCTGGCCTGTACCCCAATTCTGTATACATAAATAAATCTTAAAAAAAAACTATGAAACAATAAATCAATACAGTAAAGTGGAAAGTTACAAAATCAACTTATAAAAATACATTATAAACCTATATGCAAACAAGCTGGAAGACAATGAAATCAAGAAAAAAGTCAAAACTAACTGCATGAAAAAGAATTAAATACTTAGGAATACAGTTAACAAATGAGGGAAAGGATGTGTACAATGAAAACAAAGATATTGCTAAATGAAATAGAAGATATAAAGAAATGGAAAGGTAACCTGCTCATGAATTGTAAGAACTTTGTTAAAATGACTATCTTACCCAAAGTCATATAAAAATTCAGTGAATTCCTTATGAATGTCTCAATGACATTCTTCAAAGATCTAGAACAAACAGTATTTAAATTCATATGGTATCACAAAGGATTCCAAATAGCCACAGCAAGCCTAGCCCCCAAAAAACAATAATAGTAACAATGACATCACACCTCCAGGTGTCTAGCTGTATTACAAAACTATAGTAATCAAAGCAGTGTGGTACTAGAATGAAAACAGACACATAAATCAGTGCAATAGATTTGAAAGCCTAGACGTAAACCTATACTTTATGTATAGTTAATCTATTACAAAGGAGCCAAGAGTTTGCAATGAAGAAAGGAAAGCCTCTTATCTAAATGTTGGAAAAACTGAATAACCACATGCAAAAAGTGAAACTAGACCACTATCTCACAGCATATGAAATACTGAAATCAGGCCCTCCCTGCTGGCACAGTGGGTTAAAGCACAGCACTAAGAAGCTAAAGCCCCTTCCACGTGAGTTCAATTCCCGCCTGCCCCGGAAGAGATCCACATGGTGCAGCAGACCTCTCCTGACCCACCTGCTGCTCCCCTTAGCAGTGTACTTCGAAGAACTGCCTGTTCTGCTCCCCACTCTGTCTCTACTGAATCCTCTCACCGCCCCTGCTCCTCTGGCCTGTTCCTTAGTTCTATATGCACAAATAAATCTTTGGAAAAAAAGACCCCAAACCACAAAATACACTGAAGAAAACAGAGGCAAAATAATTTATGACAATGCTGCAGTGCAGTCATTGTGGATACAGGTCCAAAAATAAGAAAAACAAAAGAGAATATAAACAAATGGGATTCTATACAATAATAATAATAATAATAATATATAATAAAAAATCCACATAGCAGAAGAAATTATCACTATAACAAAGAACTACCTTAATGAATGGGAGAAAATATTTGCACACCACATATCCAACAAGAGGTCGATGTCCAATATTTACAAAGAACTCATACAAATGAAAAAATATAATAACCCATAAAAAATGGCAGAATGGTTACATACTTCTCCAAAGAGGAAATACAGATGCCCAACAGGCACATGGAAAAATATTTTTTATCATCACCTATCAGCAAGGAAATACAAGTCAAAACCATAATGACAACCACCTCATGCCTGTGAGAATGACCTCTATCAAATAAGGCCAGAAGCTGTAGTGACAGTGCAGAGAATATGGAGAAAAGGGAATATTTGTACAGTGTTGGGGAAATATAGACTGGTCTATTGCCCATGGAAAACTGTATTATGCTGCTGAAAATATTAAAAATAGTGGTACATTGGGATCTAGCAATTCCACTCCTAGGAATCTACCTGAAGAATGTAAAAACACCAGTGTCTTCCTGGTCACACAAGGAGTTAAGTCTCAGTACTATGAAGCTATCAGCAGCCACTACAGCATGAGTACAATCCCCAGCTAGGGGACTAACCCACATGGCACAGCAGATCTCTTCTGTCTGGCCTGCTACTCCCCTCAGCAGTGCATTTCAGTAGATCCACCTGTTCAGCTACCCACTCTGTCTCTGGTGAATCCTCTCACCCCGCCCCCCTACACCTCTGGCCTATACCTATTTATGCTCTTATGTGCATAAATAAAATAAATCTTTAAAAAGAATGTAAAAACACTTATTTGAAAGGATATATGCACCCATATGTTCACTGCAGCATTGCTTACAATAGTTAAGGAAAAATTTAGTACACAAGGACAGATGAGAAGATTAAGAAGATGTAGTATATATACACAATGGAAGAGTACTCAGCATTAAAAAAAAAAGATGAACTCATCATTTGTGACAACATGGATGGAACTGGAGGGTATACTGTTAAGCAGAATATGTCAGAAGGTAAAAGACAAATACCAATGGTTTCACTTATATGTGACATTCTGATAAATAAGTAAACTAATTAAAAAAAAACCTAAAAATCTGACTGGTGAAATAAGACTACTAGAAAGGAAGGGGCAGGGTTGTGTGCACAGGAAAATATGGAGGTTGCTGAGGTAATTATGGTAGAGGCCTATGGGTGCCTTGGTGGTGGGTATAGTGTGGTGGTATACATGTGAAGGGGGGTTTGACCCTATATCTCTGCATCATATATAGTTTTATAAACCCAGGTTACCATAATAGAAAAAGTGATTTTGTGTAATTAAATGCCTTCCAAAGTTATAAAGTGATTGCTGGTTTACTGTCAAAAAAAAATGAGAGAAAATTTAACTTATTTTTTTTCCCAAAAAATAAAAAGAATACCTAAAGTATATTTTTAATAGAATGTTTTCTGTAGAACCTTAATTCTAGCTCCCATGTACTAGGAAAGATTAAGCAGTTCTACAGACAAGGATATATTAATGCTGTATAGCTACTTAGGTTTGAAATGATGAGCACTATAAGTTCCTCAATTTCTGAGTAAAAGACTATGACTAGCTCAACCATTATACACTGTGGCAACATACTGAAATTGTAAACTTATATTAGTGGAAATAATTTTGGAAATGACTAATAATGTGGAATAATTATTGGAAAGTTTTAAATATATTAGAAGAAAAAATATCAGAGATTGAAGTAACTCGTACTGTGATCTGTACTTTTTTCACTTTTATAAATGTACCCAAGTAGATATGTTAACTCTCAGATCTGTTTTGTCAAAGACTATGAGTTACACTCTCTGAGCTAACCAGTCTCTATATGATGAGTGTTACAAAATGCACATTTACTCCAATCTTACCAGGTTGGCCAACTGGTCCAGGAATCCCTGGTGATCCTGGTGGTCCCTGAACACCTATTCCTGGTAACCCTGGTGGTCCCACTGGCCCAGGTTGTCCATTTGGTCCAACATCACCTGTCAGAAATACAGTTTGCATATTTAAAACAACAGCCAAGTCACTAGTTCTTAGAACCACCCTACCCATGAGAAAAGGCATATTAAGCAAGGGTATTAAAAAGCTATTCATTAAGCAAGAAAAGTAGAAAAAAATATGAAGAGCAGGTGATAGAGAATCCATTTTTCATTACAGACATAATCAACCTCACAGAATAGTATAAAAGATAACTACATATTTCTTTACTTGTAGCTCATTTTCAACAAGTTTCTGTAAGTATACACTATTTATAGATGACTTTTGAGAGTTCTTTAGATATTATGATTACAAACCCTTTACTAGTAGGAGTCTCTTTTTGTGTTCTTTTAATGTATTTCATGTGTTTGGTGAATAAATTTTTGTTGCTGCTCCTTGTATAAAGACCTTGTACCAGCTTATCTGCCTTTGATTGGTCTTCCAGTATTTTATTTAGCATTTTTTTGAAGATTTTATTTTATTTGTACATACAGAACTGGGTTACAGGCCAGAGGTACAGGGGCAGTGAGAAGCATCACCAGAGGCAGAGTGGGGAGCAGAACAGGCAGATCAATGAAGTACACTGCTGAGGGGAGCAGCAGGTGGGTCAGGAGAGGTCTGCCACACCATGTGGTCACCTCCAGTGCAGGCGGGAATCGAACTCATGCGGAAGTGGCTTTAGCTTCTCAGTGCAGTGCTTTAACCCACTGCGCCACTAGGGAGGGCCTTATTTAGCATTTTAATATTGTTGTTTTAAAGTTTTTGTCTGGTAGATCTTTTCTTTATCCTTTATATATGCCCCAGAATTTCTCTCTCTCTTATTGCTGTGCCATATTGTATTCAGATGCTCTTTGCCTCATAGATATATGTGCTGCTTCATTTGCTTTTTGCACTGGGTTCAGCCTTGTCTGCCTTCTTTATTTATCTTGGTGTGAGGTGGGAGCATCAGGAAAGGGTAGGACTTAAGTACTTGCTCTCAGTCATTTTACAGATTTTAGGTACTCTTGGGTAGCTTGTTCCTTTTACAATAAGCTCTGTTCAGTGCCATAGTTGCTGTAACTTCTGTCCCTGTCTCCCTCATTGCTCTCTTATGCTACATGTCATACTGCATTCTAGCAAGCTTCAGTGTCTTGGCAAGAGGGGCTAGGTGTGGTACAGGGAGCTCAAGCTCTGGGTCTCAGATTGCCCTGAAAGGCCAGGGACATGTGAGCAGGCTGTGAGCTCCATGGTCTACAATGGCAATAGGCAATATTTTCCAGTGCAGCAACCAATGCAGCTGCTTTTTTGCACATGGGAACTGGACTACAAGCACTTCCTGCCAATATGATTCTTTCCAGTGAGTGGCAAGACTACTCTCTCATCAGTTCTTCCCTCTGCTAATGGGCTCATGACAGAGCCCAGCAAAGCTCTGCCTAAAGACCATTCTCTGATCTCTGGGAAGGGGTTTGGAGAACTTTCCTTGCACATGTTGGCCATGGAACTTCCAGTGCCTGAATTAGACATGCATTTCACATATGACTGTACCCCCTTTCTGAAAAATTCCTCTGGTGAAAGCACCATGCTATGGTGTGGCTGTAGATGATGCTATGGTGTGGCTGTAGATGACTTACCTCCAGTCTTGCTGGTTTGGATACCTATTTTCTTGGGCACTAGCCCCTTTGCCTCCTTCTTCTTCCCTGCAGCAGTCACTGGGACTCTAGCAGATAACCTCTGAATCTTTCTTTGAGCATATATATGCATATATACGTGTGCGCAAACACACACACACACACACACCTATATATGTTTACTTACAGTTGCGTTTATGAGATAAGATGACCCCAAGCTTTCTGTTCTGCCCTGATATAGGTGGAATCAACCAGTATTTATTGTGTTGTAAGTTTCCTTCTATCTTCTAATTGTCTTTTATTTAGCTATACATGCCTACTTTCTTAAGGTGTAAAGTTAAATAATTTATTCAAGATTTTTACATTTTCTAATAAAAGATTTTCATATATGAATTTACTTTTAATCACTTTATCCATCAATCTCAAATAATTTTTGTTCATCTTTTCTTTAAAATAGCCATTAGTGACAGAGTAACAGCACAGGCTTCTCAGTTAAAGGGACTTTAAAAGTTAAAAACAAAATGAGAACAAGCAACAGCCTCCGTACCTTTTATCCCAGGGAGCCCATCCAAGCCAGTTTGACCTGGAGGCCCTGGAGGTCCTGGGAAACCACGATCCCCTTTTGGGCCAAGTGTTCCTTTGAAACCTGGGAGTCCAGGAGGCCCAGGCAGTCCAGGTAGACCAAATCCTGGCTCCCCCTTGAACATGTACATCACAAAACATAACAAAAATTCCCATGAATTTTTTTTTGCAGTTTATTGTTTACCATAGAGAACTTGAAGTAGAAAATATAAGGTAATACATTTTTTCTTCCATTGGAGGAGAGGTTAGGATAATTAATGCAAAGTAAAGGTTATATTGGAAAGAAAGAACATCTGTAAGAAAGGGAAAAAGAGTTTATAACACAAATAAAAAACAAATGAAATGAATTGAACTTGTTTCAGGACAAGAAAAAGATAACTACGAAAGCATGTGGTTAAATAGTCTATCAAAGTGAGGAAATGTGATTATAGACTGAATATTAGATTATTATTTTTAATTTGACACAGTATAATGACATTGTGGTTTCTTCTGTACAAAATGTTCATTTATTTAGAGATAAATATTGAAGTATTTATAGGTAGAATTTAATAATTTTAAGATTTTGAATAAAACAACTCAGCATAGAGAAAAGGAATGATGAAACAAGTGTAGTAAATCTTGAAAATTCTGAATGTGGTTGGTGGATATACAAAAGTTCACTGTATTATTCATGTTACTTTTATGTTCATTGGCAAAAAGATTCATAATAAAATGAAAACAATCATTGGGAAAGTGGAATCTCATGAGAGCTGGTTTCATTTTCTTCTGGAAAAAATAATGTTGCACAGGAAGTTTAAACTAAGTGCACTGAAAATACAGTAGCAGTCAAAATAATTACATAATCATTTTATAGCTGTTGTCTGAAAGTTGACTGAGGATAATGTTACATAGGCTCAGATATACTAAAAGGAATAAAAAGTAACTCAAACATTATTATTACTATTATCATTACTATATTGTTAAGTAACAGTGATTTGCATTATGCATCTAGGAAGAAACTGGAGTACAAAAACTGTGTGGAAAGTTTCTGATATTCAACATCAACTCAAGCAACCACTACACAGGGTTGGGCAGAGATTAAATGTGGCCTCTTCATGTACTATTAAAGAATGTTTTATGCTAAATATACTTAAATATTTGAAGTAAAATATATTAATAGTTAAGTTTTATTTATATAGTGAAGACTAGGAATAAAGTACAAGGTAAAATAGTGACATAGGGCTAAAGAAGGTAGGGGAGATAGGAAAATGGGAAAGAATAAATTAAAATGTCTCAGACCTTTGGTCCTGGAAATCCTGGTGGCCCAGAAGGACCTTCTAGACCAATATTCCCAGGCCTCCCAGGTGCTCCTGGAGGTCCTGGGATTCCAGGAAAACCTTTAAAATGATAAGACATTGTTATCCCTCCAAAGAAAAGACACTTTAAATGAGATACCAAAACCCCCAACCCGTCAGTTTCATCTTATCTAATCATACTTAGTAACTATAATCATACTTAGTGACTGTATGAATGAGTACTTAAAACCAATTCTTTCAGATACATGATATTCTCTATCAATTACCTTGTGATTGTATCACTTTCACATAGAGCTAATGTGTGCAGAATATATACTCATCTTAAAGAAGAGCTACAACATAATGTGACCGAATCAAACATAATGAATTCCCCAATGCGGAACAAAAAAAAAAATGTTCTCTGCCTACATCCTGATGAAGTATGAAGAACCATAATTACAACTATTACACACACACATCTATACACTAAATAAAATTAGATACTTCTGAAGTCATTAAGTAAAGACATGTTTAATTGTCTCAGACCAAGAGCTTTTTTAACTTTCATAAGAATAAATTTTATCAGTAATAAAGAACTGAAGCAACAACCAACAAAAATTTCAGTAAGATACTGTGATTTAGAATAAAAGTTGGGGTACCTGAGTGCAATACATTTGTTTTCTAATTAGTATAATCCATTCATTAAGCAAATAATGTTTGAGTGCTTACTATGTGTTAATACCATTCTAAGCCCTGAGAATAGTATGGGATTCCAGTGAGCACCCCGGAAAAAGCCATACCAAGCAGAAACCCCAAGGATAAAAGCACAGTCCTGGTAAAATCCCTGAATGAGAATGAGAGCAGAAGGTAATAGTCAAAAGCTCATATTATTTATTCGTGGGAATGCTATATCTGTCCCAATGGACATGCTGCTGATATCAAATGGTCTTAGAAAACTCTGGGAAGGGGATGAACTCACAGTAACAGACTCCTCCCCACTGCCACAGTCAATAATATTCCCCACTAACAGAAAATCCAGTTACAGAATAGCTCTCCAAAACATACAGTGTGGCCTATATTGGAAAAGAACTTCTGCACTCTCAATTGTAAGAAAGCAAATAATGGGGAAGTGAGAAAACACAACAAATGGCAATCTGAGTACTCAGAGCAATACTACACCATAGAGAGAAAATAAATCTCTGAATGCAATCACAAAAATACAGAAGACCTGCTTTTATCAGATACAGAGTTCAAAAATGCTATAAGCAAATTAAAAAAAAATGGAAGACATAGAAAAACTGATCAAAGATATATAAGAAAACTCTGAAAAACAAATGAATGTCCTCAGAAACAAAATTAATGAATATGAACAGGTGCTCAAAATCGAAGTTTTAAATGAGAAAATAACAGGGAATAGGATGTAAAGAGACCAACATAGCAGATAAAAAATTCTGGAGAAAGCTATGAAAGTAGAATAGATGAAAGAGATAAATGAGTCAGGTACCTTCAAGATGAGACTGCACAAAGAATCCAGGTAGAAGAAAAAAGAAATTCAAGGTGTATGTGTGGAGGGAATCAAGAAATATTTTGAGAATTATCTGACACTATGGAAAGGCAGTATAAGAGTAACTAGAATCCCAGAAGGAAGAATAGAGATAAGGAGACAGAGACATTATTTAAATTAATAACAGAGGAAAACATTCTTATCTGGAGAAAGAACTCAATATAAAAAGCCAGGAAGCCAGAAGAAAACAGGGTCACTAAACAAAATGAAGCCTAAATAAAGATAGGTAGTAGTAAAATTAAACAGAGTTGAAGACAAAGAAAGAATATTGAAGCTGGCTAGAGGGAAGAAGCAGATAACACATAAAAGACTCTCAGTCAGGCTAACATCAGCCTTCTCTGAAGAAACACTATGGGCAAAGAGAAAATAGAATGATATGATGATGCTGCCTCACTATGGGAATGGCTTAAAAAACATTAAAAAAAAAACTGGCAACAACAAATGCTAGCGAGGATGTGTAGAAAAAGGAGCCCTCTTACAACACTGGTGGGAATGCAAAGTGATCCAACCACTATGTAAAGGACTATGTAGAGGACCTGCAAATTACTAAAAATGGAGTTACCATGTGACCCAGCAATTCCACTCCTAGGAATCTACCCAAAGGACACAAGAACATTACCTCAAAAAGAAACCTGCAGTAAATGTGTTTATTGCAGCACTATTTACAATAGCTAAGATAATGGAAACAACTTAAATGCCCAAAATAGATGATTAGTAAAAAAGATGTGCTACATATACACAATGGGATACTACTTTGAAATCAAAAGAGATAAGCTCGTGCCATTCACATCTACATGGATGGAACTGGAAAGAATTATGCTCAGTGAAATAAATCAGAAGGAAAAAGAAACATATTAAATGGTTTCATTTATAAGAGGAATATAGGGAAAATGAACAAAGGGTCAGAGGGGAAAAAAAGAAAAAAGCAGCAGGAAAATTATAGCTCTGTGACATACAGGAGGAAGAGGGGAGAGGAAGTCAAAACAGGAGGGAAGAGTACAAGGGGCTATAGTAATGGTTGACTGGTAAGATGGTGATGGGAGATTTACAAGGATTACAGAGAAAATAAATATTGCACAAAAATGAAAAAGGATGCAAAAAAATACTTAAAGACTTCCAATAAAGAATACTCTGTTGTGCAAAGTTCTTCTTCAGATATGAGGAAAAACTAAAGGCCTTCTCAGACCAAAAAACTCCAGAAACCCAATGATTAAATGCTATAAGGAACCTTGGTATCTAAACCAAAAAGAGGAACATATATAATAAATGAACAAGGAAATAGAAACACAAAATTAAGGACAAAATGTCAGCAACAAAGTTTCATGTATCAGTTATTACTCTAAATATAAGTGAGCTGGGGCCCTTCCTTGGTGATGTAACAAGTTAAATCACAGCACTATGAAGCTATCTGCAGCCACTGCAGCACGTGTTCAATCCCCGGCCAGGGAAGTGACCCACATAGCATGGCAGACCTACCATGACCCTTCTGCTGCTCCCCTCAGCAGTGTATTTCAGTCCATCTGCCTGCTCTGCTCCCCACTCTGTCTCTGGTGAATCCTCTCATCCCTCACACCTCTGGCCTGTACTCTAGTTCTGTATGCATTAATAAATAAAATATCTAATATATCTATATCTATATATAGATATGAACTTAACTCACCAATTAAAAGGAAAAATTTGTCTGGTTGTATTAGGAAAGATATTGCAGCTTTCTGCTGTCTCCAAGAAATGAAACCAAATTTCATTGATAAAGATAGATTCAGAGTAAGGTATTGCAAAACTATATTATAAGCAAATGAAACCCAAAGGAAGACAGGGACAGCTATCCTTGTATCTGAGGAAATAGATATTTATCTAACAAAAGTAACAAGAGACAGGGATGGGCACTATTAAATGATTCAGGGAAAAATATATCAGGAATACACACAATAGCCTTAAACAAAAGCTAGACCACATAGGCTTACCTATACATTTATCAGGCACTGTATCCAAGAAAAGTTAAATACATATTTTTCTCAAGTGTACCTGGGACATTCTCCAGAATTTAACCACTTTTTGAGTCACAAGAGAAGAATCAACAAATTCCTGAAGACTGGAATCATACTAAACATCTTCTTTTAGTTTGGTATCAAACTAAAACTACAAAAAGAAAGCAGGAAAACCTAGATGTGGACATTGAACAACATGTTACTGAGTGACTAATGTGCAAATAAGAAATCAAAAACAGCTTGAGACAAATGATAATGAGGACACAACTTTCCAGACCTTATGGGACATAGCAAACAGTACTTAGAAGTATATAGTTATACAGGTCCACAACAACAACAACAACAACAAAAAAGAGGTCAAATAAGTAACCTTACCTCTCATCTCAAGGAACTAGAAAAAAGAAGAACAAACATAATCAAAGCCAGGAGAAGAAAGGAAATTTAAAAAATAACAACAGAAATAAATGAAATAGAAATCAAAAAGAAAGACTATAGGGATAAGGAAATCAAAAGTTGGTTTTCTAGAAAAAAAATAAACAAAACAAACTTATACTAGTCTCATAAAGAAAAATTAGGGAGAAATTTCAAATAAATAGAATCATAAATGAAAAAAAGTTACAAACTCAGAGTATAAGAGATTACTACGAACACTTGTATGCTAATAAATCCAATAATGTAGAAGAGATGAACAGATCGTTAGAATTTTACAACCACCAGAGACTGAATAAAGATAAACAGAAATCCTGAATAGACCAGTCACAAGCAAGGAAACTGAAACAGTAATTAAAGCACTCACAAAAAGTAAAGGTCTAGGACCACATAGCTTTCCCAAACTTTCAAAGGTAATTTAATACTGTTTTTTTCATACTTTTCAAAAACTTGAGAGCATACTTCCAAACACATTTTATAAGGGAACAT
Organism: Condylura cristata; assembly: GCF_000260355.1. NCBI lineage: Eukaryota > Metazoa > Chordata > Mammalia > Eulipotyphla > Talpidae > Condylura > Condylura cristata. Next base: position 16,867,642 of record NW_004567120.1, on the reverse strand, counting down.
TACTATAATACCAAAGCCAGACAAAGGTAACACACAAAAAGAAAACTGCAGACCAATTTCCCTAATGAACATAGATACATTAATCTTCAGTGTAAGCTTAGCAAACTGAATTCAACAATGAATTAAAAGAATTATATACTATAACCAAGTGGGATTTGTATCAGGAACACAAGGATGATGCAACATATGAAAGTCAACCAATGATCACAACAATAAAAAGAATGATAAAAGTCATATGATCATGTCATTATATGCCCAAAAAAAGCATTTGATTAGGTACAACTTTCACTTATAATGAAAACAGGGTAAATGGAACGTATCTCAATATAATAAAGGCTGTATATGACAAATCCAAACTTAGCATCATTCTCAAAGGTAAAAAAACTGAATGCTTTTACACTAAGATCTGGTATAAAACAAGAATATCCACTGTCATCTCAACTATTCAACATAGTATTGATAATTTAAGCTATCAGTATCTTAGACTGATAGCTACTGATATCTGTAGTTGATAGCTCTACTAAGAAGAGCAGTTAGGCAATAGGAAGTATAAAAAGAGTCCCAAGTGGGAAATATAAAGCTATCATTACCTGAAGACAACATGATAATATGCATAAAAACCTCTAACAACTACTATAAAATTAATTGAAACACAAATCTGTTCATCAAAGTGCCAATTCCAAAAACAATACACAAAAAAAACAGTTGCTTTCCTATATATAAATAATTAGCTAGAAAGGAAGAAATTAAGGAAACAATCCCATTTATGGTTACACCAAAAATAATTAAATGCCTTGTAGTGCATTTAAAGAAAACATGGGACAGTATTCTAAGAAACAAAGTCACAAAAAATAGAAAGATCATGTAGACTGGAAACACAAACACTGTCAAAGTGGACATCCTAATCAAAGCAATATACAGATTAAATGCAATCCCTACCAAAGTTTCAATGGAATTGTTTAAAGAAACAAGAAACATTACTGAAATTCATATGGAAACACAGAAGACCCTGAATAGTCAAAGTCATCCTGACAAAAATAGGAAAGAATAGCAGTATCACAGGTACAAATTCAAACTATATTATAAATCAATAGTAATGAAATGGTATGGTAGTAAAACAAAACCAGACACACATACCACTAGAATAGAATTGAGACCCTAGAAACAGACCCACATCTATAGGGACAGTTAATCTATAACAAACGAGCCAAGAACATACACTGGAAAGAGCAAATCCTCTTCGATAAGCGGTGTTGGGAAAACATAGTCACATGTAAAGGAATGAAAATAGACCTATATCTCATATCATACATGCAATTTAATTCAAAATGGATAAAAGACTTGCATTTTAAGACCTGAAACCATAAAATACATAGAAGAAAAAATAGGCAGCACACTCCACAATACAGAATTCAGAGATGCCTTTGTAGATTTCACTTCAGCAGCAAGGAAAACAAATTAGAAAATAAAAACTGGCACTAGCTAGAACTAAAATGCTTCTACACAATGAAAGAAAATACCCCACCAGGGAGACCCCTCTTGGTGGGAATGTAAATGGCCCAGCCCCTATGGAAAACAGTATTGAGGTTTCTCAAATATTAAAAATGAATTTTTCATACAAACCAACAACACTACTCCTAGGCATCCTCCTTAAGAATGCAAAAATGTTAACTTAAAGGGAAATATACAATCCGATGTTCACTACAGCACTGTTTGAACAGTCAATCTATAGAACACGTTGTGTCTAAATACAGATGACTGTATCAAGATGATGTGGTATTTACACAGTGGAATACTAATCAGCTATCAAAAAGATAAACATTTGCCATTTGTGGCAACTTAGATAGAGCTGGAGGGTATTATGCTAAGTGAAAGAAGTCAGGAGGAAGAAGACAAATACCAGATGGTATCACGATATGTGGAATATAGAGAAACCAAAAAAAAGGGGGGTCAGATAATGTCAAACTAACAACAAACTTTAGAAAACTGACTATAAAACTAAGGCTACCAGAAGTACAGGGGTAAGAGGAAGGTAGTGATGGTGCACAATGGACTGTGGTGGTGGACAATGCGTGTTTTGGTGGTATGCTGTGTTGTAACAACACCTGAAGGGGGAGATACTATACTCCTAAAGTACAAACAACAATCTAAGCCAAGGTCACCTCAATAAAAAAAGGAAAGATTAATTTTTGTTATTTTTTAAACTTATATGTAATTTTTGCATATCTTTGACCTAGATATTTTGTTATATGCAGTGCTTTAGATAAACTGTAATGCATCCATGATGTGGTTTTTCATTCATATTCTTTAAATTACACAGAAAGTATAAACAATCAATAATTGTTTCTTGAACAAACTATATTAAAGAATAACATTAAATACCTAAACTATCCTCCTGTTACTCAGCCTACATACCTTTGGGACCAGGTGGTCCAGGAAGTCCAATTCCAGGCATACCAGGTTCTCCCTTACTACCAGGTATTCCTGGCAAGCCAGGTTGGCCTGGGAGTCCAGGGTCACCTATGGAAAAAAGGTGGTTTTTTGAGAGGGAAATAGTCCAATAAGAATTACATCTTTAAAATGTGTTAAAGATGTGATAAATAAATTCATCATATACCTGGAAGACCCACTTCACCATCTCGTCCTGGGTTACCAGGTAGGCCAGGTTTCCCTGGTTGGGTTATGGTATGACCTGGGTCACCTTTAGGACCTACGAAAAAGAGATTTAACAGCGAAAGAGATGTGTTCATTAGACTAATGATCTTTGATTAGAGATAATACAAGGAATTTATAAACAATTTCTGAAAATGCACTATTAAATAATCCACAAGAAAAATGACCCTATTTAAGAATGAAAAAGCAAGCATTCAGATTAATTTCTGATCATCATACACAGAGTGAAAATAGTCAGCCACAGTGAGTGAAGGTTTTGCAAAATTAAATAGCTAACAAGTAACTAAAACAGAAACTCAAATTCCTCTAAACCAGTAAGACAAAGAAAGAACCCAATTGAAATAATGGTCCAAACACGAATAGTCATTCCACAAAAGGAAATTCAAATGGCCAATAAACATATGAAAAGGTGCTAAACTTTAATGTAATCATAGAAAAGCAAAACAAAACTGCTATAATATATATATCATATCCAATAAAATGGCAAAAAAAATGTGAATATTTGGCATTATAAAAGTATCTATGAAGATGTAGATTAACAAGAAATGTCTAATACTGCTGGTAGGAATATAAATTGGTATAATGATGCTAAGCATAGATTTAATTTATCTACTGAAGCTGGAGATGTGCTTGATTATACCTCAAAATGTACAAAATGAAGAATGATATAAAAAATATATATAAAAGAAAAAATTATTTTGTGGGTCACATATTCTCTGTACCAACTAGTCTAATACGGTAGCACAAAAGCAATGGTAGCACACAGACAATAGTGAATGGGTGTGGACAAATTCAAATAAACGTTTCATTTATGAAACAAGTGATAGAATAGTTTTGGTCCATGGGCCATAGTTTGCTGATCCTTGCCCTAGAGAAGTGTGTGTGCGTGTATATTAGGATTATATACAAAAATGTACATAGAAGCATTGTTCACAATAGGCCTTTACTATAAATATAGTAGCCTCCCTCTCGCCCACGGAGGATAGACTCCAACCCTCAGTGGATGTCTGAAGTCATGAACACCAAACATACTATACTTATGATAGTTTGATTTATAATTTAGCATGGTAACAGATTATAAACAATAACTAATAATAGAGCAATTATAACAATATACTGCAATAAAATTTATGTGAATGTGATTTCTCTCTCTCTCAATATCTTATTGTAGGTATTATTTTCAGATATTGGTTGACTGGGGTAATCTGGTCAGAGTTTCTCTCTGAAACTGAAGAGAGAAAAATTCCTCAGATAAGGGGAGACTACTGTAACTCAACTATCAATTAACAATACAATGGGTAAATCAACTATAATATATACACATGTTGTTTCTTAACATGTACTAGTTGCATGTGTGTTCCATCATAATTGCTTGTTAAAATGTATATTATGTGTCATGTACTTTAAAAAAAAAAACAGAAAAATTGAAGACAATACATTTAAATAGAATTCTCCCTTAAAAAGAAAATACATTGTTTTCCTTTGCTAAGGAGTTCTATAGAACCTAAATATAATAGCCAGAGAAACACATCTCAAATGAAAGGTGGTAAAGAGTAAGCAAAAAAAGGCAAGCATTTCTGCTTTTAATCACTAAATTAAGAACAAAACATCTGTAGTAAACTCACCTGGCATTCCTGGCTGGCCTGGATTTCCTGCTGCACCTTGTATGCCTTTTTCACCTACTGGGCCAGGAGGGCCAAAACTAACAGGGCCCATTGGGCCCTTATTACCAGGGGGACCTGGAAAGCCAGGGTCCCCAGGGGGGCCTCTTTCACCCTTTAAAGCAATTCCACCCTGTAAAGGAAAAAATTTAATACAGAAACACAGATATAATATGTGCTCTTGTATCATCATATACCTGGAAGACCCACTTCATATACCTAGATGACTGGTATTACTGAATACAACTAGAGAAATTACATAGACATATAGTTCTTCTTAAAAAAATTATGTACATTTTTTAGGATGGTATGTGCAATCATGCCACTTAGTTATTCATTCTTTCAACAGATACTTTGGAGTTTCTATTATATGCCAGGAACTGGTGATACAGCAAGAATAAAAATAAATAAAACCACTACCCTCATGAAGCTTACATTTCAGTAAAAGACAAGAACTTTACAGTCCAGCTAACATTTTATAAAATATCACTTCCCATTGAAATATTAGGCTGTGTAATGTCCACAAAATAAGACTGTTCATTTAGGTCAGTCATTAGGTGCTGTGATATATTTAACATGGTATCTACTAAGACTAATCTCTAAGCTTATTATAGATAAAAAATTAGACTTCTGTTGTCAGGTTTAAATGAAGTGGGTTAAGTGAGGTAACAGAAGAGTTATCTCACACTGACCCATATGCATCTTCACTTCTTGCACACCTATTCACGTCAATATAATAATGGGTTAAAAAGAATGAATTTATAAAATGAATGAATAAAAAGACTGGTAAAGAAACTCTTGTGAGTAATAATGTAACCATGACTATGTATAACCACATTCTTTTAAGCATTTATTAGCTGTCACTCTTAGTATTAATATCCCTAAGTAACAACAGGAAATCACAAACCAAGAACATCAAACCAACTTACAGGTTCTCCTTTGGGACCAGGAGCACCTGGCAATCCATTAGTTCCAGGGTTACCAGGTATGCCAGGATGCCCTGGAGCACCAGGGAAACCCAGCTCTCCTTTTTCACCCTTCATGCCTGGAAAAGTCAGGGTGTCACCAGGTTCACCTTTAGATCCAGGAAAGCCTGGAGCACCTGGAGCTCCTGGTGTTCCCTTAAAAAAAGAAAATGAAAATGAATTTTTTTCGAATATTTTCTCTCTCCAGTTTATTCCATCAACCTACCCAATAAGATTTAGTATTCACAGCAATGAATACAGTGAGGTATGTAAATCTAATAAATCACAATTTAATAGAAAACTTAAATTTATTTTATACTTATCAACAAGTCAAAAATCACTCCACTTATCCATTCATCCTTTCAACAGATACTTTGGAGTTTCTATTATATGCCAAGAACTGGTGATACAGCAAAGAATAAATATATACAAAACCACTAGCTTCATGAAGCTTACATTCTAATATAAGACAAGAAGTTTACAGTCCAGCCAGCAAAATCAAAGTATAAATCACTTCATTTTACTTTTGTTTTATAATATGCTTGAAACTTACCATTAATCCTTTGGGACCAGTTGCACCAGCATGTCCTTTTTCACCTTTCTGGCCAGGGAAACCAATTGATCCTAACATACACACAAACACACACACACACACACACACACATGATAATGTGAACTTTAAGGCTGAACTCTGATAACATTTATATAAAAAAAACCCCAGCAACTTAGGAAGTAAAATTTCAAAATAAGAAGCCAGCTTAATTCATTTTAACAAGTCACTTTTTCATTATCCTATTTTAGGTTCCCAAAATGAGGAAGCCATCAATTCATTTAGGTAACCTAACATTTAATTTACATATATTATTGCATCTTTAGGTACTTCCAACTCCAAAGCCTCTCAGAGCTCCCATGTACCAAGTAGTATGCACAGAGCTGTTCAGGCTTCCATAACCATACCCTTACAAAGGAGAGAAAGAGGTAAAGACAAAGTTTACATATCTTTCTATGTTATAACTTCAACAATATTTTCAGGACCTTACTATTTCTCTCTTTGGCATACTGCTCCCTAATAATGTGTTTTATGAGAAGCATTTCGTGGCCAGACTGGAGGAAATAATAATGCAGTTATCCTCAAAATGGGGCCCTGGAACAGATGTATCAGTATCACTTGGGTACTGGTTAGAAATGTGAATTTGCAAGCCCTTCTCCAGATTATGGAATCAGAAGCTTAGGCAGCAGGGCCTCCTAGGTAACTTTGATACATTCTCAAATTTGAGAACCACGAGACTGGAGGTATAAAGATAGATGATTAACTTCCAGTATTATCTACATGACTTGCTGAAAAATGATTTCTAAGCATCAAACAAATTGGTTTCCTTGGCAGGCACATTAGACAGAATGGTAAGAGATCTGTTCCTTAGTCTTAGCTCTGACGTGGACATAAAGTATAGTTTCAAAAGAATATAACATTGAAATACCCCAAGAAGCAGTTGAATAACATTTGAGTTTGAAGGACATCAAAAGTGGTTTTGATTAGAAATGAGGAGGTAAGATTTATATACAGAAAGAAATATTGGCATTTGGTTACCAAACTCCATTAGAAGTCCTGTTCCAAATGACAACATGTGATATTAGAACCTCTGTCACTAAAACTATACTATACTAAAAACTAGACATGAGCCTTCCCTCTAGTTTTCTGGAAGAAGGGAATCTGTGTAAATTATTTTCCTCATTATATGGAAAATAGGAAAGATATTTTTCCTGGAATAATATTGTCAACACCCTACTAGAAAATGTTGGTAGTTTCAGGTATTATAAACAAGAGCCTAATTTATTTCATAGAAGACAGTGGCATTTCATATTTATTTATGGATAAGTGACTAGCTATATAATGAAAATTTGTTATCATTATAAAACTACAAGCTGATTAAAATCTATCAAAAAATACTTTAAAAGGTTGCATTGAGAAGAATGTTTTACCTGGAGGACCTGGAAGACCTGGCAAACCAGGTTGACCTGGAGGTCCTGAAATACCAGTCCCAATACAGTTGAAACATGTGTCACCCTTATCACCTAAGGAAAAAATTGTAACAAAACAAATTTTAATCAAATTGTTATTTCTACCTTCTTTAGATAGGTTCTAAAGTTAGCAATAAGAAACAACACTCTTACCTAATAGTGTAATTAGAGAAACCTATGTCTAAAACCAATTTGTTTGATAAAGATTTACTGAATGCCTACTGTGTGTGCAAAACACTGTTCTAGGTTTTTGTGATACAATAGTGTACAGAAAAAATTTCATCACTTTACAGTCCTCACCTTCTAGCAGTAGGAAGGGACAATAGGCAATGAAGGAAAAATATTATTAGATACATATATTTATATATATGAATTTATGTATAAACACAATTTTATAAATAAACACATTTTATATATACATATATAAAATATATTTTACATAAAT